>NC_044274.1:13446063-13773147 GCF_003957555.1 Calypte anna
TCTCCCCTGAGCCTCCTCTTCTCCAGACTGAACACCCCCAGCTCCCTCAGCCCTTCCTCACAGGACTTTTCCTGGATCCCTTCACAGCTTTCTTGCTCTTCTCTGGACCTGCTTCAGCACCTCAATCTCCTTCCTGAACTGAGGGGCCCAGAACTGGATACTACTGTGAACTAAAGTCAATACAAAGAATATAACTTTATATTACTTGTCATACAGCATTCACTATTGTATTCTTCCTACTTGCTGTTGAGTCCAGCTTCACCACCAGGTTCTAAGTAGTTGGAATACTTAGATTTAGGATGATAGCTAATGACTGCTTGATAAAAAAAAAAAAAAAAGTTATTTTAAATTATTCAAGAAAATGTTAAAAAATACTTTTTTTTTTACTGGTACATCATATTCATTTACAAAATAGGGGCAGAAATGCTATCTACAATTTACTAAAAGTTAAGCTATAACAATGTTTGTCCATCCCACTAACAACTTAAAATGACAGGTACCTGTATGTTACACCATACCTGAAGAGACAACATGCTTTTTCATTTATTCCATAGGAAAAAAAAATCAAATTACAACAAGCGAAGTCTAAGAAAATACTGGTGCCAAATATATTTTTAATTTAATACTACATGCCATCCATAATTTATGAAGCTGAATAATGACATGTAGCTGTCAGGGAACTTAACATCACAGCGAACAGAGGGCAAAGAAGGCTCTTCATTGATTTCAAGAGTGCACAAGCACATACTGTCTTTGGATCTAGAAAGCTTATCTCAATAGGCAGTTGTGCACAATAGTAAGAGAAGTACCTGTAACTTAACACAGATTTTGTGAAAATTTCTGGAGAAATAAATTTTTTAACCTGTCCTGTCTGCAGTAAGAGCTTTAATTTCTGCCTTTTAAAGTCACATTAAAATACTCTTTGAAGAACAGAAACAGTCTGAAGAGTAATTGAGTGTGCACATAGATTAGTGGGAGCCCAGTCATTTGTTTAGGGCAAAACACATTCTCCATCGACATCAAAAGGAGTAGGATTAGGTTCTAAAGCTTCACCCTGAAATTTGCAGTTCATTGTCAGGATTGTAGGTGTGGATTTATCTGGGGAATTCAGAAAGTTCTGCCTTCCTCTGCACTGCCACTAGCGTTGCTCAGTGCAGCACACGCTTCCCTGCGTGCCAGTCATGGTTGTTTGACTGCACAGCTCCTCCCATGGGGATCAGCACTACCCCCACCACATGACTAAGGCCTGGAACACAAGCAAGGTGTAAAGTATCTTGGTATCTTTTCAGCTGGCACTCTGAAATACTCGGTTTATCCCCTTTTCTGGCCATTTTAGGCATGAGATGAACTCCATGCACGCTGAAGTATATTTTAGGAACACTGTGAGCCTCCATTCTGAAATAAATTGTTGGGGGTGGACCTTTGAAGACAACAGGAATACAAGGAAGCTCTTGTCTGAATGCAGTTCAAGAATTTGATCTTTCCTTTTAAAAGTGGATTATACCAATATCCAATGGAAAAAAAAATAATTTCCCTTAAGAACAAAAAGAAAAAGTGAATTTGGATTTGCTCAGGTATATCAAGAGGACTAACTCAAAAGTAAAATTACTAAAGAGAAAACTGTTTCTGCTCTGGTTTGGAACAGGACTGTGTGTGTTACAGCACCACCTTCTGAAACAAACAGTGACTTAAATGAGTTGTTTTGTTGTGCAGATAATAGCACCATAGTACTCAGGCAAAATAAGCATTTTTACAAATCCTTTTAATTGAATGGGATTTTTAAAACATAAAACAGTGCAGTGTGAAAATTCTCAGTGAAACATAAATTAAATAGAATGTGTCTCACTATGATGTTTTTACTGGCTAAACCTCATTTGACATTTGAAAAGGAAATTTTCGTTATTTATATTTTATTTACATGCAGACACCAATTGAGAAAAAAAAAGATTTATAAATTACTAAAATCACAGAAAGACTATTAACATGAACTGGTAAATCTGTTAGAAGCAGATTGAAGTAGTATTCTTGCGCCAACTTTGTAATTTTAGAATCACATTTTCCTGGGAATTGATAAATGTGTATGTCCACATACAAATAAGTATGTAAACTCCAAAGAGGTAGTCGATTAAACTTAGGTTGTTACCAAGAAAAGATACGTTTTCCTTCTTGAGGTATTATAGAGTTTTACTGTACTGGATTAAGTGCAAAGATTTACAAACATACGTCATTTACTGTATTAATTATTTCTCTTTATTTCAAATGGGTAACTTGAAGTTGTAAATGCATGAACAACTATAGGATAGGAAGCTTTTATATTAACTTGGAACAAAGGTATGCAATACATTCTTTTCAGAGCTCAGTTTACTCTGTCTCCATTAAACTTACATGAGCACTTACCCATTAGATATTAGTATTTCCAGTACTGAGTTACCGTACTCTCCAGTGCCATCTTCATTTCTGTACTTTCAAACAAGAACACATATTACAGACGTAATAGTTTTGATTCACTTTACATTACACATTTAAGAAGTTAAGATTGCAAGAGGCACTTAAAATCTGTATTAAAGGCAGAGCATTATTCAGGAAATCCTAAGATTTGGGAAGATTCAAGTGCATTGTGTAAGGTATTATCCCTTTGAGGAAATAATAACCATCCCGAGCTGAAAGGGTTTGTATATGTGTCACAGGTTCTTTTCAGCTGTGTCCAACTGTATGACTGAATCCTGAAGTCGACAGACAACCAAGGTTTCCTCTGGAAATGAAGGGATTTCTCTCCAGGTACTGAGGAGCAAAACGATGTAAGATAAGACATAGTTAATTTCTTGCATACAAATCCTTCACTGTTACCCTGTGCTACGATTACTCATGGTTTTACCTGTACAGAGGAACACAAAAAATCTTTCAGACTAGGACATTCTCCAAACACTCCTCCACAACCCACAATTAAAATATTTCCACTAAAACTGGTGGCGGTAGGGAGCATCAGCCTCCAGGCGAAGATCCCTTCCCTGAAACATCACCACACCCGTGCTCTTCCAAAAAAAAAAAAAAAAAAAAAAAAAAAAGAGAAAAAATGTTTTTAAAAGCCACTCCACTCCGATATGTCCACCTGGAAATCGCTCGCCCCGGCAACGCTTTCTGTATCGGGTGTTCCAGTTCCTGCGACGCGGCCTCTGTGCCCCCGCCGGGCCGGGCATAAGCAGCGACAGTAACTCCGACAAATGTCCCGGCTCTGACCCGCTGGGTCGGGTCGGTGGCGAATGCCGCCTGTGTGGCTTCGTTTTAAGGCGCCTTTTTAGGTCTGCCCCCAGCGAGGCGGCATTTTGCAGTCCTCCCCACCATCCTTAGGAGAGTAAAAAAAAAAATCCCAAAGGTGCAGGTTTGGGTTTTATGTTTTCTTTTTTTTTTTTCCCCCTCGGTTTGAGGGGTTTTAGTTTGTTTGTTTGTTTTTGTTTGTTTGTTTTTCGTATGGTGATTTCTTCACAAATCGCTGAAGAAATTCCTCTCAGCGCAGGCCTAGAGCATAAACTCCGGTCTCGTTCCGCACACCAGAAGGCGAATAAAGAGAAACTCAAGCGGCAGCCGAAGAAGGGGTGGGGAAGGGGAGAGACAGCCACGCAGGGGAGGCTCAGCCGTGCCCGCCGCCGCCAGGCGAGGCGAGGCGAAGTGAGGCGGAGGCAGCCGCTCCAGCTGCGGCGGCGCTGGGAGGGGAGCGGCGCAGTGGCGGTGGCGGAAGCGGCGCTGGTTAAGGAAGGGAGCAAGCGGGCGGGCGGGCGAGCGAGCGAGGAGGAGGCCGTTGGTGTTTGGCGCCGGTGGAGGGAGTCATTCCTGCAGCTGCACTTCCGGTCGGCATTTTGTTCTGAGGGGGATCGAGAGAGGCACACACAGGATCCTTCCCCCTCCTCCTCCTCCTCTTCCCCTTACCCCCCCCTCCCCGCTCGGTACCGACTCACCGTGCCTAAGCTGCCCCCTCCCCCGCCCTCCCGCACTCACACACAGAGGGAACGGCGGCGGCGGCGGCCCCTTGGCAGAGCTGCCCCCCCTCTTCCGCGGCCCCCCCCCCCCGCTCCCAGGCTGCTCGGAGTGTGTCTCGGAACCGGTTCGGCCCGGCGCGGCCCGTGCTGATGTTGTGAAGCAGGCTCAGGGGGAAGGGATTTGTCTCGGCCGCTCACCCCCCCGGCTCTACATGTTCGCTGCACTGAGGAGGAGACGGAAGAGGAGCCAGCCCCCCTCCCGGCCCGGATTATTGTTGTTATATTATCTCCCCTCCTCCTCCTGTTCCGCGGCGGCGGCGGCGGCCCGGCGGCGGCGGCTCCTCTGAGGAGGGAGGGGGGTGGATTTCTCTCCCCTTCTCTCGGATTCTCGTTGGATTCAGACGCCGATTTGCTCAGGTAACCCCCCCCCCCCCCCTCCTCCTTGTCTCCCCTTCCCCTCCCTGCCCTCGCCAGCAGCGGGCCGGGCCTCCCAGCCCAGGCGGCCCAGCACTGCCGGGAGCAGAGGGGATTAGCTGCTATCCGGGATAGAAGGGAGTAAGTGGCAACCGGAGGTGTTTATTTCGCAGGCCTCTTCCTGGTCGCTCGGGTTTAGCGGAGGAAATTGGTTCCTCCCGGGCTGCCGAGAGGCCCAGGCCCGGTGGAGAGCGCAGGCCCGCCGGCCAGCGCCTTTACTCCAGCTCGGGGATTAGAAAGGCGAAGCGGCTTCTCAGTGACAGGCCTCAACCCGGAGAGGAGGACGAAACAATACAATTAGCCGCAAATGTGCACTGATCCCTTGCCATATTTACAACTTCACCAGGGCAAGGAAGGAAGGTCCCAGTGCAGACAGCTTTCTTAAGTGGGGAAGGACGAAGTGGAGGAATAGGGGAAGAGAGACAATGTAAATACCCAGGAACAAAAATACTTCCTTTCTTCGCTGTTGTCTTTCCCTTCTAACAAACTGCGTTCTGAACATTCAGAAGTTCGAATGTGTATGGATTTGTAATATGCAGAGGCTTAATCGCTAAGTAATATACCGATTGATTAGTGTGTTAATCACATAGTATATTTATAGTATAAAACAAGCTCTTGTGGGATGATTGACACAATACGGACACCTGCATACCCAGGAAATACAGATAGGCAAGCATATTGTACCAGGTACTCCACATAATCTGAGAGTCTATTTACTGTATACGTTAAAGGAGTATGTGCTAAATTCAGAAGAAATTGTGGGCTTTGCTCCTAACAAAAAGAAAAAAAAAAAAGGAGGGAGGTTGTGTGTAAAGTGCTATGTTTGTGACGTGTAGGTGACCAAGATGAAGATGAGATCTTAATCAAATTCAAAATCAAACGTAAATTTAATTAAGTGAAAAGTGAGGAATGCTTAAAAAGTGTCATCCTTTCTTGTCAGGCCCTATTACTTTGAGAGGTTGTTATTGGCTGTTTGTGTCCATGATGTTTGAATATGTAATTAGGTGTCATTTTAACAGGTCAAATACGTTTTGTAAATGACTGTTGATTAAGTGTCAGGTCTTTATAAATAAATGGTAGCTAATTTACAGTAAAGTAAATCTCAGACTTATGTGAGGTCAAGTTGAGAGTGTTACTAAAAATTGAAATTTAAAACAGACATCCTGTGATCTAATAAAAATACTACAGAAATTGCATAATCCAGGGAAATCTGAAGATGGAAAGTTTCATCTTTCATAGGGAAGGAAAATGTGGAAATGGCAAGCAAGTACCAACATTACATAATTTGTTTATTTTTCATCAGGTTTTTTAGTTGTTCAGGCAGATTTGCTGAAATAATAAGAGGTTAATGTATCTAATACAGTAGCTTTCTGGTATGCAGTGTTCAGTGTCTTACAATAGAATTGTGCTATCGTACCTCTTAGTGTCCTAATACGTGTTCAAAAGGTAGAAGTTAATATAGCTGTCACGTAGAATGCATGTTTTTAATGCTGTAAATCCGTGTAGTAGTCAGTAGCGTGTCCGTGATTTGTATTGGTCAGGGAGCAGTTTGAATTTTAAAAAGCCTGAAGATCCTGCTGAGCCCCAATCCCGGCCTCCCTCCCTCCCACTAATCTCCCATTCCTGTCTTTGTGCTGCCTGGTCCTGTTAGACACTGTTTGCAACAGGGCCTCAGGCCTACGTGCTGGGAGAGGAACCATTTACACTTCGGAAAACCAGCTTTTTATTTTGAAACTTTGTGAATTGCAGAGGGAGCCACTAGTGGTCTCTAAGTGTCCCTATCTCCGTGTGTAGCAGCAAAATTGCTGTTTTCTTTTGGTCTGTAGCATGCGAAGGGGCGAGTGTAACTCTGCTTTACAGGAAAGAAAGGACTGTGCAGAAGTAGTTGTAGTTCTTGGGTAGTTTTCATCATCAGGAAGCGACAAGAGCACTTAGAGTTTTTCTCGTCGTCTGTTTCAAAACCGCTCTCGTTTTAACAAAAATAGGTTTGTTAACCTAGCAGTAACCAACTTCTCTGAATTATTTTTAATTTAAGGAGGCTTACTTTAAATATACCAGATATGAACAGGAAATGAGCTATCGTTGTTATGTAGTTCCTGTCAAGTTTATCTTGCCAGGGTTGTGTTTACGATGCCTTTTTTTTTTTTTTTAATCAGAAAGCATGCATTTTTTATTTTTTTTATCAGAAACAAGCACTTTCCTGATGCGAAAAACAGGAGTATTTATAAGAGGGAAGTTTTAAGGTGCTGTCTATGATTTGTGATTAGTTTTCTTGTTTTGTTCTTCTGAGCCTTATGTTTAATCCTGAATTAGTTGCTTTTTTCATAGTTCATGTAGTTGTAATTTTCTTTTATCTCAGAAAAATGTATTTAGCATACAAGAATATTTAGAGTGGAAAAGTTTATAAGATGACTAATTTTTGGATTAGACTGTGTTTTTTAGAGCATTAAAGAGTATGAGTGCGTGTGTGTGTATGTGAAGCAGGACTCTTCTCACTTTCAGACCACCTTTTCCATAATGTTAAGAGTTTATACTACTACAGTGTTTATCATAACCTCTAGCGTCCAAAAGATGATGTAGTTATATTGTTAATGCTATAGAAATACAGAATTCATTGTTCAGAACATGTTAGTTGCAACAATTACTTTAATGGAAAGAGCAAAATACTTTTTTCTTGTTATTTTTTACTTTGTACTTTTTGGCTACCTTGTATACTTTGAATTTGTTTACTGTGCACAGGATTTATTTAATTTCTTTCCTATACATTTCTTAAATGTTTTACCAAAAGTTATTATAACAAAAAATGTATTTCCCTAACGATTTTGCTGCCCTTTACACCTATTCTTATAGTTTTTGAAAATCAAGGCATAGGAACAGGCATACAAGTAGAATAATTGATTTTTTACATTTGGTCAGAACAGGATCAGAGAAGCAAAATTGTATCACTAAAACCCTATGCAGATTTATATGCTAGGTAAGAGTACAGGTAGGCCTTTGCAACTTGATTCTCAGTTTTAGAGTTCACGTATTCTACGTGCAGAATCAAGGCAATAAATAGCAGTCTCCTTGGGGTAGAACCACTTTTTTTTTTTTGTTGATGTGTTTGTATGACTAACAAGCTATTGTAGCCTTAAAGCTAAATGCAATATGAATAGAACTGTATTTTGAAGGATATTAGATAAAAAATAGTCAAAGTAGAAATTTATTTGAGTTGGAGATTAATCTAACAAGTTTTCTGTGTGTTTAGTGGCAAGATACTTTTATGTGTCTATTGTATTACAAAGTGTTAGAGTCACTATATTGCATTTATATCAAAATTTCATTAAGACCAAACAAGAAATGCAGAATTAGTGGATAACTTCTGTAACTAGAAGGAAGGAATATACTTCTATTCAGAATATCTAGACTTAGGAAAGGAATTCAGTCTCCAAATTACGAAAGGTATTCTTTCCAAAAATTGAGTATATAGTATGAATGAATGTGTGGAGACTTTGACGGCAATTATGAGTGTACTTAATTAAAAAAATATGAACAGTAATAGCTTTAGAGTTTGTTCATCTGGGAGGTATGGTATGGGTTGTGCATGTTAGGGTAGCTATTTAGTATCATGAAACAATGTTTGAACAAAATGGCCATTTCAATGGGATACTGCTTATTTCAATCTTGGTTTTGCTATGCTTTTATTAGAAGCAGTACAGGTTAGAAGCAAAGCAGTTTGCTTCTATTGAACGTGAAACAGCTTCTGGTTTTGAATCATCAGCAGTAACACTCAGTTGCACGAAGATACCTACAAAAATGCTTTAAATTGGGTACCTTTATATCACAGGTAATAACCCAATGCAATAATGATCTTTTTTAATTATAAAAAGAAGTATTATTGAAATGAAAATTGTTAAACGGTCATATTCTAAAACCTATTATTATAGTTCTTCTATATTTGTTGTTTTCTTTTCTCAGTGTTATACGCATACTTCTCAGTAGCTGGTAATGATCCCCAAAGTACATGTGAGAGAAATGCTTTATATTGACATCTGCTGCACCTCAGGAGTGAGAAAGTTGTTTGAGGAGATAGTGCCCGACCTATGATTTGTGTCATACTTCCTGTCCTTACTGTTCACTATGGAAAAATCTCACTAGCAAAAGCAATGACATAAAGGATTTTGGCCCAAGTGTACGTGCAACCTAAAAGGAATTCCAGTCAAACTGAATGTGGTTGTTGAGACTGTACTTAAAGGGGACTACTGGGTTTACATAAATAATTTCAAAAACCATAGACATTGAAGACTGTTTCTCATGTTAAAATCAGAAAAAAAAATCTAGAGGAGTTAATTTTTATGTTCTGAAGTGTTTGTATTAGTTGGTTATAACTAGTTTTTCAATTGGAGATCTCAGAGCTTTTATATGGGTTATATTTGAAGCACCTATTTTTTTGTAGCATGTCTATATGTAGACAAGCAATATGTTTTAGAGGAACAGCATCAGAAAAGTCTATAGGCTGCAAGAGCAAGGGGTTTGGATAAGGAAACAGCATATAAGGATTGGATAAGGTTGCAGAAACAAACAACCCAGGTCCCTTCTGCATACACTGGGCCTATAACTATATTACTGTATTCCCCCTTACCCTCACAGTCCCAATTCAATGCCTCATATGATGCATGGGAAATGCCAAGCTCACAGTTACACTGTTAAAACACAGTTAATATTAGGTTGTCTTTCAGTGTACAGCCTGCTGTCTTATTATCTGCTGTATTCATCTTTTTCTCTTAATTTGTAGGAATTATCTCAAAATAAATAGCTGCACTTCACAAACATTAGAAAACTTTGGTTTTGCACATTGTAAATTATTACTTCTGTTTTACACACAGAAGACAGAAAGAGAGTCAAAATAGTGAGTTTTAGAAGTGATTATTTTTGTGTACCTTAACATATTTTATTTTTCCTCGTTTTAGGGTTACTTTTCTGCATTTTTCAGTAAGTTCGTAACATTGTTTTCTTTTACTTTATTTGTGGTTCTGAGTGCACTGCTTTTTGAAGTGTCAGTCTCGTTGTTTCTTGTGCTGAATTCATAAGAAATATAGAATGGATTTTTCCTAGTGGTCTTTAACATCTATTGAGTGTCAGCTGTCTTGGTCAATGCTAGCAGCTGGAAAAGAGTAGATATCCTGTCTTGAAAAATTGAAAAGAATCACCTTCCATATTGCGAAGAAACCAAAATCTTTCAAAGTTTATCAGGAAGAAAGAGGCAGCAGCTAGATAATAACCCAAATCCCCCAAGGTTGCCTGCAATACTGGTTATAGATATTAAAAATGCTACTCTGTTAACTTCCAGCAGGAACTAGCAACCCTGGAGAATATCCTAAGCTTTGGTTATTGGCTATTAGGGGTAAAACTCTGCCTCCTGAACTGGTTGTTGTTGCAGTTGATGTAAACTTGTGGAAGGGAAACCTTTGCAGCCTAGCGGTCAGACTTTATCATTGCCTTGCCTAACTTGTGTTCAGCTGCTATATGGCTCTGTTAGAACAGCAACATTCTGAGGTTTCCTAAGTGTATTCCTAGCCAGAGCATTGCTTTTGGGATGTGGGAAGTCCAGCACCAAATGCCTGCAATCTGTATTGGGCAGAAAAGTTGTTTAGCTTTTTTTGCCTCATTACCTTTAAAGTTGCATGCTCTGGTGTAAGTGTACTACGGAACAGATAGAATAAGTAGTGCTCAGTCTTTTTTTGTGGTTATTGGTTTTTGGGTTTTGTGTGTGTGTGGTTTTTTTGTGGGTTTTTTGTTTGGTTTGTTTTTTTTTTTTCCTTTCTTGTGATAGAAATTTTCTGTGAAATGAATGTTGAGGTTTTAAAGTGTGAGGTTTTTTGTTTGTTTAGTTTTTTTGTTTTTTTTTTTTTTAAAGAAGAGTTGATTTAAACTCTTTATAAATGGCAATTTCCAGTAAAAGATCTCTTAGATGGGAAACTAATCAGTTGTGTGTATTAACTACATTTTATCCAAATTCCTTTGTGAAAAAGTTTAACATCGCACATAGGGCACCTTCTTTACTCACTAACTCTGATTTGTTTCATGATGTGTATGTCATGACAAATAGGAAATAGAGGTCCTGTGAATAGCAAAAAAAAATAGTGTATGATAGTTTAATGAATTACTATCATAATACACAAAGGACTAAACTGTAGGTGTAAGCAGCTGTAGTTCCAACATTTCTTCACACTTGATTTAATATTATGGTACTAACCTTTTTTTTTTTTTTTTTTTTTTTTTTTTTTTTTTTTTTTAACTGTAATGTTCTTTATCGCATTCTGTGAATGTAAGTATGTGTCTATGATGGTGCAACTCTTAGCTCTCTTGTTTGCACCTGCAGACAGTCCTCTGTGTTGACCCTGTACTCAGAAAGGGTAACACCACAAATACTTAGTCTCTGAAATTTTGTTTTCAAGCATTTTGTTTTAATAATTGCTGGATATTAAGGGTGGGGTTATAAATTTAGAGACTGCTCTTCAGATGCTACAGAGAGCAGCTACCTCAGTGTCTGCAGAGGAAATCATTTGGAGCCTGCACTTTGTAGTCTTAAGGAGGGGAAAGTCTTGCTAAGACTCTAGTACAACCATGATGGGAATTCCTGGGGAGTCCTTTGTGGAGATCTAAAATCAAGTTATCTTTGTTTTGGTTTGATTTTGGGTTTGGTTAGTTGGTTGGTTTTGTGTGGGAGTTGGCTTGGTTTTTTTTTCCCCAGAAAAGAAAATTAAAAGTGCCTGGAGAATTTTTTTTTTTTTAATTTGTACTTCCAAATAAGGAGATAATGATTGTTTTTTTTACGACATGGATGCTAGGTTTTCTTTTTTTAATACTTTTTTTTAAAAATGGGAAATGGATTTTCTTCTGCTAGCATGCTCGGTGATCATTGTTTCTTTCTGGCAGTTTGCTTACAAAATTCATGTTGAGGCATAACCTGCAATATAGAAGAAATTGAGTGTATCCCTATCCTATTCAAATTTGGCAGTTACAAGGAACTGAAATGTTGCCTAAGAGTTACTAGTCAACTTTAGGAATGCATGTTGTTCCCTACTTGTTTTGTGTAGGTAGGTCTGGTAGTGACTTCTCCCTAGTTTCCTGATGTGTACTATTTGAAGGCACTGATTTTGCTTCTGACTTCGATAAACTTCAGTCAGTTGTGCTGAAACCTTTCATGCTGTGTGACTGTTCTTTATTGACTGATTTTTGTTTGTTTTTTTAAAATAAAGCTTAAAACTAAAATAGAGAAAAAATGTTTAACAATTATTTCTTCAAGTAATTGGAACAGCCCCATTCTTTGGAAAAGGAATGTAGAATTTGAGACTGAGGTGACTTTTTTGCATTGGGGATGTGAATTTAATTGCTGTTTGAGAACACATCCAAAAATTGGGCAAGTTTCTAATGTCTGAAAAATCAGCTGAATTGTCTGTCTGTTGGCATTAATGTTTAAAAATTTCAAATGTGCCACAGGACTTCCCTAGTAAGTTCCATAGGTTCTGAGCAATGAGATGCAATACAGACTTGGCTTTCTTGTGACCCTTCCTTGCTTACCCACAGTGCTGTTTCATTTGAGTCCAGAAAAGATAAGAACTGAGCTTGCAGGTGGCTGCAAGGGTCAACACTTGGAGGAGAGGAAGAGTGGTGGAGAGGAACCAGGTTTACACTGGGGACAGGAGTTTGAAGTGCAGGAAGAAGGTAGAACTTTGAGTTCCTGAGAAAGTAAAGACTGAACTATGAGGACTGGGTAAAGGAGCTGGTGGGGCAGATACAGGTGTCTTTAGTAGAGACAGAAGAGTTGTCTGTTAGCTTTAGCAAGAAGCCAAGACAGAAGAGGGCTTTGGAATTGGGTGTACAGTCAAGGGAAGCAGTTCAGGGATGAGAATAAGTGGGAAGTACATACTTAGAGAGGCCAGAGAGGGGAAGAAGAACAAATTGCCTGAGAAGCCAGAAGTACAAAACAAGGATTGACTGGGCAAAGAAGCATTATTTCACATAGGAATTCATTGTTTGAATTGTTTTGTTGTATTTTTGTTGTATTTTTGTTGTATTTTTGTTGTATTTTTGTTGTATTTTTGTTGTATTTTTGTTGTATTTTTGTTGTATTTTTGTTGTATTTTTGTTGTATTTTTGTTGTATTTTTGTTGTATTTTTGTTGTATTTTTGTTGTATTTTTGTTGTATTTTTGTTGTATTTTTGTTGTATTTTTGTTGTATTTTTGTTGTATTTTTGTTGTATTTTTGTTGTATTTTTGTTGTATTTTTGTTGTATTTTTGTTGTATTTTTGTTGTATTTTTGTTGTATTTTTGTTGTATTTTTGTTGTATTTTTGTTGTATTTGTTGCTTTTTATGTTTTGTTTTCTAGTTTGGTTTTTTTAACAGATTACTTTTATATTGGTCATCACTTTTTTTTTTTTTTTCCTCTTAATGACAGGATGCCTATTTATTTCAGTGACTGGAATGAGTGGTCTTTTTCTTGATTGTTGTTAAAAAACACAACAGGTTATATTAATGTCTCCAGTCTTTTGCCTTATATATTGTTGATCATAACTTGGATAAAGGGACTCTTGAGATTGCTTCCAGCCCTGTCTTCTATGATTTTGATTTTTCTTGGTGTTCAATGCATACTCCTTTGCTTTAATCACATCATTAAGCCCTGCTCCAGAGAAAGAATTCTTAATTTCCTCACAGGCTTTTCTGTGGCATCTATTGCAGTATTGGAATGCTTCACAAATACTTATTTTTTAAATGTTTTTGAGAAGTGCATGTAATCATGGAAGTTGGGAACTGAGGTGCAAAAGTTGGTCTTTGTATCTCCACAAGTCTAACTGGAGCAACTATAGGACCTGACTTTTAAATTAGTGTGTTGGGGTTTTATTCATCATAATGTATGTGATAATATCAGAACAGATTTTGCTAATTTTGGTTACAAATGTGACTAATCAGTGCTTATTCAAATTAGTCTTTGAAGCATGCAGGAGAAAAGTAACATAAAAATATTTACCATTAGTAATATAAATAGAATGAGATTTTGGAGAGTTGCATTTTTATGTTTCCTGCTATCTGGTCTGCAACCTCTTTCTCTTCATGCTTCTCTTTCATTTTCACTTGAAGTTGGAGAGTCATGTATACAACAGATCTTGCAGCCTTATGAATAGCTTCTAATTTGTTTCCAGAGCAGATCCCACCTGTAAGCTGAAGGAAGACTGGGTCCAGGGGTGGGAGGGAAATGTTAGACAATTACGTAATGCAAGGACTGTGTCAGAATTCTTGAGTGCAAGGGGCATGTCATAACTTCTGATAGACTTTGTAAATGTGATTTGTCAGCCTGAGTTTTGAGTTAATAAACAGAAAAAAATAATGTTTGAATATTTATTGGTCAATTTTTCTGTGCTTAGTATTCTGTTTTAGAGGTGGGTTTTTCTGTCAGCTCTTCAACAATTTTAATTGTATGAATTTTAACATATGGAAATGTATTTAGTGAAGTATCTTTTTAAGCATTGCCCTGTAAACCAGCTGCAACAGTGCAGTAAGTAAAATTTTTAATCTTGATGTCTACATCATAAAAAAAAAAGGGAATTGCAGATCAAAAAGGGACTTCACTGCTGTGAACAGGTCAGACCTTTGGTGTTAATAATAGTTCTGGGATGTATGAGCATGCAAAATGGAAATCACAACTCCTGCAGTGCTGAGTAAGGGATCCACATTTGTTAGTCAACAGGAAACATGGGAGGAATTTTTATCTTCTGAGAGTTTAAATCAGTTTATTTGATAATCATATTCTCTCTTTTGGGCTTTTTCTCTGTTCCAGTTAATTCTCTTCGCATTGTGATGTAGTGCTCCTTCGACAAGAGGAGAGGAAAACCTTAGAGCCAGTCAAACACTTTAATGGATAATGACAAATGTGTGTTTGAACCTCCTGCTGCTGACGTGGATTTTAGAGTCTGTGTGTCTGATACCCTGAGCAAGCATGCTTTCTCTGCCCTACAGAGATTTTGAGTGAAGGGTTGGATGTGGTGTGTGAAGCGCAGTGTGAAACAATACTTTTTTTGTGTGTTTGGCATGTTCAAAGCCTGTCAGAGATGGACTTTTCTACTCTGAAGTGCCAGGCTTAGGTGTTGAGCTGCTTAGTTCAGCAAAAATAGTGGCAGTCCTGACATGCGCTGAAGTAAAGATGTAGGTGAACTTTCCTGGTGATAGGTTAGGTGACTAATGGCTTAAACAGTTGTAGGAGCACACTATGCACTCTAGGATCACTATTAGAAAAGATTATTTAAGAGTTGTAGCTCTGCATATTTTCTCACTGGAGTAATTCCTTCTGATTCTATCGAGCATGATGTAAAGTTCAGAACTACTACCTACATAAATAACTAACTTATTTTTACTGTGAAAAATATCATTTGTGTGTTGAGGAAATTGGAATTAAAAATGCTCTGGTTTCAATACTTTTTTCTGTATCTTTCTAGATACCGTTACACAAACAAGTCATCATAATACTGGAAGATAAACAGTATGAGTTTTCACATCATACTACAATCTTAGTGTGCAAACTGGAGAAAATAACTAAAGATACTTACTTAATTTTATGCTACGTTAAATGATTGTGTTAAATTAATAGACTGCAGAATAGTTTTCTCTCTTTCTGTAAATGTTTGGTTTTTCCTGCCAAATCCTTTTTTAGGCTCAAAGTAGACATATGGTGTTATTAAGCAAATTCTTAATCACATCTTGATAAACAATTAGACAATGAAATCTTCTAAAAAGCTCTGTAGGCGAACTTCTGAGGATTCAAGATAACTTGCTAAGTCCTGATCATTTGAAATTACTGCATGCTCAGTTCCAGTGGATGTTCAATTGTGTATATGTAGCCTGGGGCAATTGCACATAACTTGATTTTATTTAACACTGTTTCATTGTTGGCTAAGGAGCAAGGCTGAATTTCTCATGGCCTTAGTGTACATTCGCAATTCTGGAAAGTCAGGTGGTGTGCAGTAAGTTGAGAGAGTCTGCTAATCAACTTGCCCAATATTGCTGACACTCCATGTAACTCTATGTGTATTTGGTAGAAAATAGTATTGGTCTAATAGAAGAATATTGAAGGTCTCCTGCCTGCATCTAATTACTGCTGTACACATTCGCGCAAGTGTTTTGGGAGGAAGGATCAAAATGGGGGAAATGTCATTGTAAAGTACTCTAATTTTGAAATCTTATTAAATGTTATGATAAAGCTTTTTGTAGATACAAGCAGATAATTATTTTAAACAAGAAAAAAAAACTTTTTACAGTTTTATGATGATGAGGTTTATATGTTTATCCTATTCTGCAATGAAAAACAAGGAACAATTAGAATATAGATATACTTAAGTTATAGAAATAGCATTAGTTACAAAAGACATTAAATTTGCTGAACAGCACTTACTACTAAGATGACATTCACCTTGATACTAAAATTACATTCACCTTGACAGAAAGAAATCAGTTTAGTTTTATGTATATTATGATGGTGAATAAATATCCTGTAAACCAAGTTAGAAACAGGTTCATCAATAGAACTGTTTGTCAAATAATGTGACACTTGTATCATTCACTTGTGTGAATGTACAGTCTTCAGTGGATTTACACAGGTATAATTACTTGACATTGATAGATATCAACATATTTGCTTCCTGGAATTAGTTAGAATTTCAGTTGAACTTTAAATAGCTTAGTCCATAAACACTAGTGTATTCAAATACAGTAAAATACTTACTTAACTCAGTGACTGTAGTACTAAATATTCTTACTGCATGCAAGACTACTTAAGAGGCATTTTTTGTTTAAATATATAATGATTTGGTTAGTCAGATTTACCCTATTATGGCCAACATTGGCTTTAATGTTTCTGTCATAGGTACCTGGTCATTTTTTTTGAGACTAAGTTGGGTTTTTTTCATAAGAATTTTTAAGCATTTTATGAATTTCTGCAAGGTAAAGATTAGTTGGATTATGGAGGGGTGGAAGTTAATTGTAGCCTGTAGTAGTAGGCTCCCACTTGTTGCAGTTTCTTCATACTCACTTTCTAAACTTGGAGCATAAATCACTTATGTAGCTTAGTAATACAATCGTCAGTATGTTAATGTAGATGTAAATTAGCTTCAGATAACTTGAAAGGTTTTTTTGTAATCACCTTTTTAAAGGCTTGTATGTTCCTTTGGCTAATAACTCAGATAAGCTGACAAAAGTCAAAGAGTTATGTTTTAAAAATTACCTTAGAATCTCTCAGAAATAATAAATGCCTACTTGACAGCCACTGTCTTAGTCGATCTAGAAAAGTGTGTTTGTTGTAAGTAAACAGTAGGAATGATTAGCAGTGGGGGGAGCTCAAGTTCCTTGTAATATGAACCTGTAAAACACAAAGGTAAATGACTTGGTTTATGTGAGATATCAATTAAGTTCTACACAGCATACTACTGTCAGTATAAACTTGTGTTTCAGACAAATATTACCATTTGTGCCAAAGCAAACAGCCAATAGCATCAAATATGTGTCCTGGGAAGGCCACTTGTGGTTCTGCAAGCTCTAATTTATGGTCTCCCGTGGCAACTGTTAGAAAAAAAAGGCGTGTGAATTGAAATGTGTCCCTGGATCATGTTATAGAATCATAGAATGGATAGGGTGGGAAGGGACCTTGAAGATCATCTGGATCCAACCCTTCTGCCATGGGCAGGGGCACTTACCACTAGATAAGGTTGCTTAGAGCCTCATTCAAACTGCCCTGGAATACTGCCAGGGATGGGGCTTCCCCTGCTTCCCTCGACAGCTTGTTCCTGTGTCTTACCACCTTCACAGTAAAAAAATTCCTTCTAGTATCTAAGGCAGATCTCCCCTTTTCACATTTTAAACTATTGCCCTTTGTCCTCTCCCAATGCCCCCGAGCAAGAAGTCACTCCCGAGCCTTCTTAGGCCCCTTCAGGTACTGGGAGGCCACTATAAGGGCATCTCCACTTAAGGAAGCCTCCTATTCTCCATGCTAACAACCCCAGCTTCAGCCTATCTTCATAGAGGAGGTGAAGCTCCTTTGAGTTTAATATGAAGAGTTTAAGGTTTTTTGTGGGTTGTTTTTTTTTTTGTTTGGTTGTTTTTTTCCTGTAGCCTCTTGCTACAGGAACATATTTTGTTGCTGTTACTTATCTGCTCTTCTTTCAGTTGTGTTTTATGCAGTGGCTAGTGACAGGTTAGTGATTAGGCTACTGGGAAACAGGACAGAAATACAGTAGTTTGATGTCCTGGGTGAATAGCTAGGAAAGGACAATATCCCTATCTGTATAACTGCCTTGGCATCCAATAGTGCAAACTGTCTACTTCTTATTGCTCCTTCAGTGAATATGTCAGCCTTTGTGGAAGGTTAAGGTAGTTGAGGCCTGGCCTATTTCAACTGTTTCTGGTTTCTGTTGAAATGGCATGTGAATGAAACTAGAAGGGTATCATGCTTCATATTTAATGCTTCTGTATTGCCAGAATATTCCCATAAAGATGGGTAGCTTCTGGGTCTCTTTTGTGCTAAAATAACTTCCAGTTTGGAAAAGCAGTATTGATTCTCTTCCTTCTACAGAAGCAAAGCTGCAGAGAACTGAGAATCTTTTCTAAAACGAGCCTGTGAATTGTGAAATAATTTTAATGTTTCACCCTGGAAAGATTGAGCTACCTCTCTAAAAGGTGGGTATTACCCACTTGCATCTCAGGGAAGACTGCAAACTTTAGTTCTTCTCAGAGGTACTGCCCTACAAATATTTATTTACAGCAGTATGGTGGCTTACATCTTGCTTTGTACATACTGATTGTAATTCGTGAGTGAGTTATGTTCACCAAACAGCTATGACCTGAAATGCATGTCGCTCTTATTTTAGGATCTTTTCCAATGTTTAAGTAATTAGAAGATCCAGTGACAATGATCCAGTTTTGGTGGGGGGGTTATGTTTTTTTTCAACATAGGTAATATTATTAATGTATAACTTAATTGCATTTTAAAATCCATCACCTTGCTGCAGCAAATGAATGAATTCTTTGCAAATTGTTGCAGTTCAATATGTTAGGAAAATAAAAAGGTCAGAATGCAGCAGTGGGAATTCTACTTAAAAATAAGGCATGACTGAGTAATCTAGTCTTCAGTTTATTTATTAATTAGATTTATCAGCATGGTCAGTTGTGGTTGTTTGTGTGTAGCATATGGACCACAGTTCACCTTTAGCAACAACTGGAACAATAGTGCTATCTGGATTATGTAGTAAAAAGCTTTTGTATTAAAGCTTCAGAGAAACAGAAGGCTATAATTATTCCTCTTTTCCACAGTAGTAAGTTTTAGATCCTTAAGACATAGTGGTGGAGTGAAGTGCTTGGAGAGCACTAAAGATAAGCAGAACGTCAGTGGGTTGGGTACTGGCGTGGATGGAAGGGTTCAGTGCGAATCATTTTTACATAATGCTGTGAGGACTAACCTGACCTTCATGGAGCAATTCTTGGGCTTTCCTATCTGCCCGTGACTGGTTAACTTGGCAGTTCAGTGGGTAAGTTGGAACTCTGTCCCTAGCCTAAGATGTGCTTCACTTTTATTTTAGCATATCAGTTTTCATTTTAGAGATGTATTTATAAGATGCACATGGGTTTTTAATTAACCAATAAAATGATATCTGCAACTCATAGAAATAAAGTTCACAAATGGAAAAATGCAGGTTTTGCTGTTTCAGTCATTAATGAATGATCCGCTTCCTCAAATTGGAAGGTGTAACTTCAAAAATTAATGAAGAAATATTTGCCATATATCAGTGAATACAGAAGTAGTAGCAGTGCATTTATCATGAGATACTACCAGTCACTTCTTTGAAGACGTATTTTTAAGAGTACTTTTATCTTTTACTGTATATGGGTTTCGTCATAGTTTTTATTGTCAACCTCATTATCTCCTTGCCTTTGTAAGTGAGCTTGTATATGTGACATAAATAGAATATACTTTCTCAAAAGACCATGTGAATACTTCAGTAACAGAAGTTGGAAGCAGGATTAACTAAACCAAGATAAGCTGCTCTTATACTAAGACTTAGATTCCTGAATTTCTTTTTTGTTAGTTTAAATACCCCACTTTTTAAAAAAAAGAGGAATCCTTTAATTTTAGCAATGTGAACTGCTGTACTATACTCTGTATGGTACGTTCTACAATTTTCTACAACAATCTGTTCCAAAGCAAAATAAAAACAATGTATGGCATCTCTGAAATTTCTGGAAAAGTTAAGTCAGTAGAAATACTTAGATTGACATTTGAAAACAACATAGTGATATCTGTGGGAAAAGAAATCAAAGTGTGCTAAGCCTGTAATTAGAATGTAACTGAAATGCTTTATTTTAAGAATGTTGTCGTGGTATAAAGCTGCAAAATCTTACTTCTGTTATTTTAAAATAAAGTGATTTAAATTGAAGCATTTTCTAAGCCATGTCTGCTTGGACAAATGGCAGTTTTCAGTGAAATGCTCTATTTGAAAAGAAATCATTCAGTTTAATGGATAGCTGTCTGGGAGAGAGAACCTGCATAAATCATTTCCTGTGGTCAAGAATGGTGAGAGAGTGTCTCTCCCCTGTACTTTATAGAAGGGAGGTGGTTATAAAAGACCCTTTATACAGGGTCATATATTCTATGATGGAATCTGAAAAATCTTCCTAAACTTCTGGCTATCGAATTATTTCTCTTTTGGTACTTGTGTAAAATAGGAGCTGCTAGATGTCTTACAGATCTTGCATGTGCTTCTTGCTTTTCCTGTTAATTCCTAGATTTTATCATAGTCCACTTCAGAGAGCCATAGACAGCTTTGATCTCATGGATAACTTTACATTTTGCTAAATAGGCAGGTTTAGTAAGAGGTTACAGGATATGGATAAGACTTTTGGAGGAAGTTCATCTGTCTTGACACTAAAATTTTCCTTCAGGAAATAAAAAATCTTCATTTACTAGATGCAAATTTAGAAGATCCAAGAGACAGAGGGTTAAGGTGTTTGTTGTTTAGTTTGTCATCTCTCATCCATAACTCTTATATACCAACTCTTTTTTTGGTCAGATTTTTATGACAGGACAGTAATCACATGGTTGTACAGCATCCCATCTTCAAGACTGGTACATATAAATTCCGTTAACAACATATTGTATGTGCAGTCATTATATCAAGGTCAGCTGGGGTATTGCTATTCTAGGTCAGCTATTGTAGTCAATGAAGTATAACTTTATAGCTGAATATTATAATTTCTTGTAGTATAAAATCGGCAGGTTAGCTATACAAGTTTGGCAGTATACTACTTGGAGAGCATAAAAGCATTAATATAAACTTCTGTGGGTAATGTGACATTAATTTTTGGAGTATGGGAGCTTGTTAGGAGTGACCACGCTTAGTCAGTGCACACACAATCCTAAGTTATTGAATAGTTATTGAATATTTTTTTGTCAATTTGTTTACTTCAACAGTAATGTTTTCTCCACAACAGGCAGAGTAGGAGTTTGGAAAGTTATTAAAAGTAAGATAGTTTACTCAGTATTGCTGAGTTGTAGTGAGAAAGAGTTGATGTACAGGACCGTGATCTTCTGACTAGAACTGGAAAAGTAAGGAAGAATGCTGCTTATGGTTTAACCTCAGGCAGAAACTAAACACATATAGAGCTTCTTGCTCATACCTCCCTGGTGGGATGGGGGATTAGAATCAGAAGAGTGAAAGTGAGAAAGTTTTGAGTGTTGAGATAAAAAGAGTTTAATAAGTAAAGCAAATGCTGTGCATGCAAGCAAAAGAAAACAAATTTATTCATCACTTCCTGTTGGCAGTCAGGTGTTTGGCCATCTCCAGGAAGACAGGTCTCTGTCATAGATAGTGAATACATGGTGAATACAAAATTCCAAATATCTCTCCTTCCTTCTTCTCTACATCTTTAAATGCTAGACATGACATCATATGGTATGGACTATTGCTTTGGCCTGCTGGGGTTAACTGGTGTTCCCTCCCAGCTGAACTGTGTGTTGGTTTGGATTTGTTTTAGATCATATTATCAAATAAATATTCATATGTAGGAGTTTAACTGAGAAAAACACTAGTGGAATCTCTCTGTTAATTTTCTAGTTTTAAAGTGTTTGTTCTCTTAAACCTCATTTTTATATACATAGAATGGTTTAGGTTGGAAAAGGTCATCTCGTTCCCACCCTCTGCATGGGTAGGGACACCTCCCACTGGACCAGGTTGCTCAAGGCCCCATCCAGCCTGGCCTTGAATGCTTCCAGAGAGGGTGCATCTGCAACCTTCCTGGGCAACCTGCTCGCCACCCTCACAGTCAAGAATTTCTAATATCCAATCTTAATCTGTTCTCTTCCACTTTAAAGACATTCTTCCTTGCCCTGTCACAACACACTTGCAAAAAGTCCTTCCCTAGCTTTCCTGTACCTTCAGGTACTGTAAGGCCTCTATAAAGGAGCCTTCAGGCTGAGCTACAGCAATTCTTTCAGCCTGTCTTCACAGGAGAGGTGCTTCAGCCCTCTGATCATCTTCATGGCTCTCCTCTGGACTCGCTTCAACAGCTCCATGTCCTTTGATGTTGGGGTCCCCAGAGATGGACATAGTACTCTAGGTGAGGTCTCATGAGGGGTAGAGTAGAAGGGCAGAATAACCTCTCTTTCCCTGCTGGCCACACTTCTTTTGGTGCAGCCCAGGATACAGTTGGCTTTCTGGGCTGCAAATACAAATTGCCAGCTCATGGGTGTTGATGAGAAACTTAACAAATCTTCATTAGGGCTGTTCTCTATGTATTCTCTGCCAAAACTGGATTTGTGCTTGGGATTGCCCTAACCCATGTGCAGGACTTTGCTTTTGGTACCAATTCAAGTAGAAGGCAGAAAAAAACCTGCTGCTGGCTGGTAGTCAAGTTATAATTCGTACAAAAACGTCTCTTATGATTCCCAGAAAATAGCCTTTCAGAATATTAGATGATTTCAATATGACGTCAGTTTTCTTTCATTATGTTCTCTGAAACTATGGAGGATATGTCTCTGTGTTAGAAATGACTCTCATAGATCTGTCTATCCAGCTGAATGTATAAAACCCTTGAGTAAATTGTATTAGAAGTAATGACATTTCTCTGGACTTCACATTACCTGTACAGTGTCGAGTTCTTAGCTTTTCAAGTTCCTAGCTTGAAGAACAAGCAAGTAAAACATAGTAAGATGATGTAGATGATGGCATTATTATAAAAGGAAAAAACTCAAAGCTTTGCAACTTTCAAAGTTTCCCAGACCTTAATAACAGCATTTCTTGTAGTCAACTCACACAGCTTGAGCCTTCTGACTTGAAATTGTATGACTTGTTAAGAAGTGTCTTTTTCCACCTACTACTTTAGACATCTTGGTCCCATCCTGACAGCTGGCAAATTTTTTTAAGTTAACTACCAGTATTACATTACACTAGTTTTGGGAAATTACATATAGACTAATATTTTTAAAGAATTTGTTACAGTCTGTTGAGTGAGCTTTGCCTTAACCATGTATTTTGAACTTGACTTTGGATTTGGCATTTGTTTAGCAGGTCTCACTGAATTCCTGTGTAAGGAATTCTTACTTTAGACAAATAATACCTTAATATCTTGAACTGTTGGTGGTACTTGATTGAGACAGTCTTAAAGATTCTCTTAGTTTCTACAGTTGAAGACTGACTTAAATTGCTTACTCATAATTTCTCAGCAGCAACAGCTGCTGGTTGAAACTGATAAAGTGAGGGAAATCTTTCTTGGAGGACTTACGCACGAAATTGCTTTTCAGAAGGATTAAAAACACAAACAAGTGTTACAAATGTAAGAAGTAACTGAAGAGAAATTAAAAATTAATTGAATAGCTTTTGGGTAAGAATGGTGTTTTTGTTTGTGTTGGATGTGGCCTAAGGTGTGATCTGTTCTTAATCGAACTTTGCTTTCAGTTGAGCTGTGTCTGATTGTGAATAGTATAAAAACTGACATGGTCTTGGCTTCTCACTATTCAGAAAAGGAACTGCACCTGAAGTTGTCCTAGTGCTAAAAACTTGAAGTGCATTTAGTTACAAAATACTAGAGGCAATTTTAAGGACAGTGTTCTCCTAAGCAAATATTTTTGCTTTGCTTATTTTCAGTAGCCTTTGTTTTTAAATCCTTTTCGGGTTCACTCCTGCAAAGGTCTCCATGTAACCAATGAACTGCAGAAACCCTCTCTTTCATAGGTTTCTACAACTTCCATCTCCATGTTTTTTTCGTATTTTGATACTACAGCTTTCAGATTGCACATGTTATGTACAGTATTATTGCTTTGTAATAAAGGGGAAGAAAAACAACAAAACCAAACCCTGCCAGTAGTTACGGGCTTTGAAAGTGCTTGTTCTCAGTAAATTTGACCCTACCTTTAATTTCATTATGTTAATTTTGAGAAATACAGAAGAGAGTGATACAAGGATAATATGGTAGAAGCCTTCCTTGTTCACTTGAGCACAAGACATTGCTAAAGTCTTGGAAATAACTACCTACAGTTTAATGGGCAAGTTCCTCTCCCTGCGTACCACATGTATCTTTGCCTACACCCTCTAAAACACTAGCCTTGACAGGCTAGTGAACAAGTCTGCAGGACACACAAATAACTTTTGAGAAATATTGCAAAGCCTAGGCTGTAGTTGTCTCTTCATGGAAGTGCTACTTATTTTCTGATATTTACTAGACCTGGTAGTTGTGACTCATATATCATCTTGGGTCATTAAGCTTTTTGAGGAGGGTTACCTGACAGTGTTGGAGGCATTGCCAAATACTCAAGTTTCACTCAGAAGCTGTTGCTGCTTGGAAGGACTTTATGCATAAGTTGGAGTTGGAGGTCAGGCTGTCCACTGAATAGAATTAAAGGTAGAGAAGAGCTTTGCTCTCCTATCTGAAATAGGAACCTGTACGAAGTGAGACATTTTCAGCGGACAGTGAAGGTTAAGTTCAAAGGATGCTATATATTTACAAGAGCCATCTACACAATGTTACATTATAGGTTAACTATCTATATATACACAGATACTGAAAACTTCAGCTGTGAGTTGGTTTCAGTCAGTCTGTTCATGAGATCAAAACTTTCTTTTAATTAATTGCAAGTGGATTGTTGGCAAGTGAAACATCAGGTGGAGTTTGAGTTTGGTTTGTTTTTCCAGAGACCATCATGGGTTATTGTAATACAGTATAAAAATAGAGATTGTTGCAGTTTTGCTGACTTTCCAGTCTGCAGCAATAGTAACTTCCTTATGTCTGAGATGTTTTTCTGTACAGCAGTACCAGTGAAAATGTCAGAGTTTTCTAGTGTTGCTATGTTGCTTGCTGCAGAGCAATGTAAAGTGGATTCTGTAGAACAGTGTGATGGGGATTCTACGATGACCTAAGTCTGTTTGAATAGTGGATGTTAAAATGATAGTATGTCTTTATTTTGCTGTAGATGTAGTATATGGTTTTATTTTAAATTCAGCTTACTTTACATTAATTTTGCACATGATTTTTGTCATACTTATGCTTTTATAAATATCATTCCAGAGGTACAGATGATGCTAGGATTGTACCAGAATAGCTGAAGGCTTTTCACAGGTGTGTGGGACTGAGCAGAGTGTTTGACAGTGGACTGAACATTGGAATCATAGTGTTTAAAATGAGCCATTTCCTCATACAGACCAACTCTTGGTAAGGCAGTAGCAAAAAAACGGTGAAACAAAAAATCACCTGTTTTAAATCACCAGACTGTCTCTTTTTGCTGATGGGTATCCGGGGCAGGTACACATACCAGATTTAAATTACTACTATGTAGTATTTAAGAATTTGCAGATACTGGTAGAGTTCATTTCGAAGATTTCATCACACTTGTGCTCTCAAAGATTACATTACTTTCTCCCCACTGTTTCTAATAGTGCTCATACTAATACACTGCACTGTTATCCCCCTCTCCTGGGGAAGCAAGAGGAGCAGGTTTAATCCTACTTTTCCTTGGCATTTCTGTATTAATATTTTCTTCTGAACTTTGCATGAATTGTTTGGGACAGCATGGAAGGAAGTTAATGAGTAGAGCTACAAGAAGATGAATGCAATAAGACATGTAATAATTGAATTTGAATGTAAAATAGCATCTTGAACAGTTGCTGGTAGCAACAGTAGTAGGAAAGGAGGCACATATGGTTTTGCTTTAGGAGTTGCAAATACACAGCCGCAAAGGAGGATACCGAAATTCTTACTGCCTTTTTCCTGCTTCTCAATCTGACTCTTAACTGCATTAGAAATTTAAAATACAGATTTCTTGTTGAGTGCCCACTTTCAGAATAACATTAGGTCATCTCACTCTTACCCTCCCATTTGTGTGCTATATTGTCCTCATCTAAATGAATAATGAACCAGTCAGTTCTATGAGAGCAGTAGCTTTCAGTGGCATTAAGCCACTGAAACAGCTCAGCTCTTACATGGAATTTTATCCTTTGCTTCATGTCAGCACCTTTAATGTTCCTACTTTCACTCAGCATCCCTGATTCTCAGGTTGTCCTGCATTTATAGTTTTGTATATTAATTTCTATTTAGGTTTCCTGTTTCCTGATTTGTAGTTTAGAAAAAGTAACGTCTTAAGTTAGTCAACTGTATTACTTATTGCTCCGTTTTTATGTTTATGTACACAATACAGTGAACCATTTAAATTCATTTGTATTGTGGATAGTCTAAATTAAAAATATATGACTGACAGTGGGATGATTCGGTGCTTCGGTGTCCCAAAACTCAAATTTTCATAATTGAAATAGAAAGCTTCCTGGTATATGAAGCAGATGTTTTCTGGGACTGAACTTTGATTGTCAAAGTATGATAGCGTGTTTTTTGTATTGACAGCAGCATATTTGCACTTTGTGATAGATAAGTCACAACAAGCTTCAGGAAGTCACATGCAGTTACCCTAGCTCAGCTTAAACATTCTAGCCTGAAGAAGAGCCCTGTGCCAGAGTATTGACAATTTATGGATACAGGAGAAATTGATGACCACAGTTCTTGCATTGAACTAAATTAATTCAGTGATTCATCAGGAAAATAATAAAATCTATTCTTGATATAAGCAATTTCTAAAGTGGTAAAAGAGTAGCTCACTACCTCAGCTGTGTGACTGCCTGCTAAACCAAAAGTTGCAGTAACCTTTCAGTTTCAGGAAAGATGAGTGCTTAACATACATAAACAGTGTTATATTTACATGTTTATATAAATAGGGTATACAAGTTGTGCCTTGTGTATGATGATCAGCAAGTGGTCTGTACTTTTCAAGGAGAAGATTGTTCAAAAGAAATCTCAGTGTGGAGAACACAAAGGCCTTGTGCATCTGGGAAATGTACTTTGTATACACAAGACAGACCAAAGCATTTTCTTTTTGGTGTGAGAGCGGCAAATGGTAGAGTGAGCTGGCATTATCGACAGTATGGAGGGGGTAGTCTGAAGTGTGATATGAGACAAAGTGTGTAAATAATAGGCAGCATCAAGTGGGAAAAACTTTGTAAAGTTTTTCAGATTTAACCTTGTGGGGTAGAGATGGAAGCTTGTTGAGATAAAAGAAGAAAAGCTGGCGTCAAAATACCCTGAAGGCAGTTGTAACAATGAATTATGTGGTGGGCCATGAAGACACAATCAGTTGGAAACCAAATATGAAAGCGTTTTTAACGTATTGTGCTGTCAGTTAAGAGAAAAAGAAAAAAGGAAAAAAAGAAAAAAAGAAAAAAAAGAAAAAAGTTGCTGACAAACTGGAGTCAATGTGACAGGGCCACTGATATAGTTAGGGGGCTGGAGCCTGAAGTGTAGGAGAAACTGAGGTAGCTGGGCTTATTTAAATGAAACAGTGTCTTTGTCTTTAAGTAGCTAATGAGCATTTACATGGAAGACAGGTTACTCTGTGGTGCACAACAAAAGGAGCAACAGCTGCTCTTGCAATTAGGAAAATACTGATGGGATTTAAGGAAAAAATTCACAGTGAATCTCTATCCTTGCAAGTATTCAGACCTTGTCTGGGAAGGCCTCTAGTAGACTGTAACTTTGAAGCTGCTTGTACTTTGCAGAGAGGGTTGGTTCAGAGGTTCCTCTAAGCTTAAATAAATCTGTGATTTTGTGGCGACTTCTCGTTAGAATCATTAGCTGTAATTGTAGTGATAGGAGTTAGAGGGGAAGCATTGTTAAAATGCTGTACCAGTTAAATCTCACTTGGATAATGTATTCAGTAAAATGCAAGCATGAATGTAAAGTTTAATTTAAGCACAATGTTTGTAAGTTATTCTCATGTCTAAGAGGTTTTACATGGTACCTCTCATGGATTTGTTGAAATTAAATGGCTAGATTAAGGTGTTTGTCTAAAAGGTAGCTTTAAAAATGTAATTTTGAATTTCTGTGTCCAGTTTACTGCATTTGCTCATCGAGTTTGTGAAATTCTACATTTACATGATAGAAGAAAGAGTGGGAATAGCTGGGCTACAGTATCTTGTGTAGAGCTGTTTCCTATAAACTTTGACTCAAAGCAATTGAGTACACTTAATAATACTTTCTTCCTTATATTTTTATTCTTTGTCTCCTGTTCCCATGGACAGATTTTTTTTGTAAATAGACTCTTCTGTATCTTAACTGTTACTTCACAGTAGTGATCTTCAAAGAAAATAATTTGATCTTTTCTAAAGAATGTTTTATTCTTCTGGCAACTGAAAAGTTACATTCTGGTACAGGGTCTAATTTTGTAGTTAAATGTAAGAAGGATCAGCCATTGTAAAGCAGTATTAAACACAGAAAGATGGTTAGCAGTTGCTTAAATTACCAGATTTGTTAAAAAAAACATGGAAAAAATATTGTATTACCTGTGGATTTCAAGTTGCCACTTATTGTCAGTACAAGCAGAATGGGAATACCGTCAGGGAAAATTTGATGACCTTGAGAGCTGCAGAAATATAAGCAGGATGAAATAAAAGTGCCAAATGTTGATATATTTGTTGATTCATTACTAGAATTTCTATGGTAAGCAGACAGCTTTTCCACGGGGTATGACAGAGGAAGCATAAGATCCATGTATATTAATATTACTACAGAATACCTGTATCAAGATAATAAGCTATCAGAGAATACCCATTGAGATTGCATTGGGGCATGGTTCCTTTGTGCCTAGGTAAAAACATAATCAAATAGTAAAAACCATAAAGGTTAGTAAGAAGACTGGAAAAATGGATTTTATGCAAAAACTTACTTGGTAAGAAGAGGCTATCAGCATTATGACAGTCTGACCTGATTTGTGTTTCGAGCTTCTGGGCTACATTTCACTCATGTCCAACTGGATGAGTGGTACTCCTAATGCATCACCTAATCATGCAGCAATTCCCAAGTTTTTCTTGTTCCATTTCTGAGCTTGTGACTGTGTTGTTATGTTGTGATGCTACTGCTGTTAAATTTGTCAAACATGTTAACTGTTTGTGTTATAGAGCTCCATCTTTAGGGGTTCCTGAGGGATGGTACAAACGAGATCTCTGCATATTCTGGAAGGGTTCATGTCTGGAAAGGAAAGGAGCTACAGGCAAAGCTGATGCAAGAAAAAGGGACTATAAGCTAGCTCTGACTAATTACACTCCAGAAATTGCTCTAAAGCTTTAAAATGCAAAAGATTTAGATACTGAAATTTTCTTCCAGTAAGAATGATAAAGCAAAATGTTAAACTAGTTAAGGAAGACAAGTTAATGAACTTGCTGAATGCTTGAAATACATCATGTGATACAAATGATAAGGGTCTGGACTTAATGATCAGGGAAATTCTTATTTGTTTATAAGCAAGCAGTGTGATAAATTGTTTGATAATTTAGCATGTATTTAATCTGCAAAGATAAAATTTGTATATAACAGAAGTTAAACCAAAAAATTACTTTACATTACAGGACTGCTATATTTAGCCATATTTAGTATCATGGAATTACTGTTTCACCTTTAGCTCCTGGTAGTTTTATACCATACTCGTCTTCAAAAAGACACTTTTTGTCTGATTACTCACATGGCTTTCTAAAATTCATTCCAAACTTTATATTTTTACATTGATAGGTAAAGCTTCTGTTCTTGTTTTTTTTCTGTTTGGAATTATAGATTCATTGCTATTACTGGAAAGTGAGGTGAATTTGTCCCCCTCACTTTGTTCAGCTGGAATTTACTATTCATATGTTAATCTATTGGTGCTAATAGGATTAACATTTCCAAGAATCTTAAAGTGGAAATGAAACAAACATTTATGGTGTTGAACTGTTTTGATCGAAGGATTTGTGAAAGTACAATACAGAATGTAAAGAAATCATGTGTTTTTAAAGGAAGAATGTGATTTGATGCTGTGGTTGTAGGTGGAAAAAAAAAACCCTACCGAGCATGTTGATTTTTTTGAAATTAATGCAGTAAGTGGTCATGTTGATTTGTAGTCACACTGCTATTGGAGCTGTAAGTTTGAGATGAGAGTGGCATTGTGCTATGTGATTTGCAAAACTGGAGTTAAGATCCTGTTTCAGAAAGCTTATTTTCTAAATGCATATTCTATTACTTATCCTCTGTATTAAAACAGCTTGTGTTTTAGGTGTATTTCTTTATTGCAAAGGAATAGGGTGGAGTGTTTAATTTCTAGTCTGAAATAGTTTTCAGATTGTCTTCATGACCTTTCAGGAGAAACATTTGTGTGGGAATGCTTTTGTGAATGGCTGTTTGGTGGACTTTAGAAATGTTTATGTAAGGGGTGAGAGAGGCTGAGGAGTTTTGTGTTGTGTTTATTGTATGTCTTATGGCAGAAGGGCCTAGAGCCTTAGGTGGGTTTACCATTCCATTTCTGTTCAAATTTGAAGAAAAAGTTGGGGCACCAAAAGGTGAATTTCACTAGATTAAAATCACACAGCAAATGAGTGGATATCCAAAGAAAAGAACCATGGTCCTTCTAGCCCAATATGGAGACCCATGGTTTTGCTTTGATTTCAGTCCAAATGCTGAGAACTGAAGAATGTGTTGGTTAAGATAGAGAAACTTATATTATTTGAAAATCAGAGAGCACGAGATTTTCTTACTTCCTTGACTGCAGCTCTATAACAAAGGTCAAAGACTTGGTGATGATTTTTTTCCTTCTTTCCCCAGCAAAGCCAGGGCTTCTCAGCTGAGGACTGGAAGACACTTCTCCAGTTCCTGTATCCCAAGAACTCAGTAAACAGAGTGAATGGCATCATGACACTTCTTTACTCAGAACTAATAAAATGAAAGTTTCAGATAGTATTACTCATTTTGTATGAAGCACTTGTAGCCGGTTTCTCTCCCTGACAGTTGGAAATGCATGTAAGCTTTCAGAGTACTAACTGATTTTGTTGTGGTTTTTTCCCTGAAAGTTTTTTTATTAGTTATAAAATATTTGAAACTGCTTTTGAAAAAAAAAAGATTAAATCTAGCAGTTACAGAAAGATTAATAGTGGAAGAAGAAAGTCTATAGATCATGGAAGGAGGGACTGGCCATTTGGGAGGAATATTAGATTCTTGTTAGAGGATGTAGGGAGGCAAGTAGGAAAGCTAAGGCCTCCATGATACCTATCCTTGCTAGAGAGGCCAAGGACAACAGAAAGGGCTTCTTCATATACACTGTAAACAAAGCTAACACTGGAGGCAATATAGGCTCACTGTTGAATGAGGTGGGTGCCCTGGTGACAGAGGATACAAAGAAAGACAAGCTAGTGAATGCCTTCTTTGTGTCAGTATATACTACTGGAGACTGTCATCAGGAGCCCCAGACCCCCGAGGCCCCAGAAGTCAGGATAAAGGAGGAGTTTTCTTGGTTGATGAGAATGGGGTTAGGGATGCGACTTCATTAGTGTTTATAAATAAGTGAAGGGTTAGAGTCAGGAGGATGGAGCCAGGCTCTTCTCCATGATGATCAGTGGTCGACAAGGGGCAGTGGGTGCAAGCTGAAGCACAGGAGGTTCTGTGTAAACCTTAGGAAAAACATTTTTACTGTGAGGGTTGCAGAACATTGGAGCAGGCTATTCAGTGAGGTTGGGGAGTCTACTTCTCTGGAGACATTCAGTACCTGCCTGAATGTGCTCATGTGTGATCTCCACAAGGTGGTCCTGCTGGGTCAGGGGAATTGGACTCACTGATCTCCCAAGGTTCCTTCCAGCCCCTAACACGCTGTGATTTCTGTGTGAAATAATTAAGTTCTTGATAAAATGAATGTGAAACAGCAGACTGAATTGTCTCTGTGAAGTAAAAGCTACAAATCATAGAGTAAGTAGAAGTTAAATGATACGTTGTTTGTATTTAGTAGGCTAGGTTGCTGTTGGTTAAACCACCCTCATTTCACAACCTGCTAAATTAAATTGCGACAGCATTATGAGCGCTGTTCTTTTCAATCAGGAATTGGATAAGTCATCTCTGAGTTAAATTGCTGGTACATTCAACTTGCTAGCTTTTGTAAGTAATTTTCTAGAGTATTTCCCTATCAATTCACAAATGTTTCTAAAGATTGTCATTGTTGTACAATTCCTTAGATTGATTTCTTTCAGAAATAAATGTATTTCTAGCAAATTCTGAACCTTATCTGCCAGGATCAGCTGTATCTGGAAGAGCGGTGCAAGTCTTAAGCTTTAAGATAGTTTGTTATTGCAGGCTTCCTGAAGACTTGTCTTGACTGAATGTGGTGTGGACTGAATGAATGGCATGGAATTATTCCTTCCATGCCATGTTATCACAGAATAAATCAATGATAATTTCACTTTATAGCACTGATGATCATTCCTGTAGCACTGGGTAAGAAGTAGCTTGTTGTGTGTCTGTATAGTAGATCTGTAACCTGATGAAGGTGAAGTTCAAGTTAGTATGAATATAGGATACAAAGCTGCATGAAAAATGGTCTCAGTTCTGCATTATGTGGGAACAGCTTGTTTTGTGCTAGCTCCCTGGAAGACTGGAAGAGAAACAGAGGAAGTGTTTATGGTTCATACCTAGAGCTTCTGATGATAATGCCTTTTGTCTTTCCATATGTGGAAAAATATTTGGACTCTATGAATTGTGCCAGAATTCTCCCATATTGGTTGTTTTAAACTGTTCTGGCTGTAAGGAGACACCACTTTGAGAAGGCAAACCTTGCAATTGAGGCTATGGTGTTACCAGGAGGTACACCCGAAACCCGGAAGTATTAAGGAGTTCCCCTCTCTCCTAAACTGAAAGCTGTTTTGCAGAGCTGAAGTACAATTTTTAAATTCTCACATATTTTCTGAAATGTAAAAAAATCTGTTTTGCTTGGAGAAAAAAATTGAGTTTATGATGAAGAAACATTTCTGACCCAAATTATGAAGACATTTATTTCCATTATTCTGTTTTTTTATGTTCAGATACCTGCTCAACTCGGTGTGTTTGGTTTTATCTTTTGTTTTCTTTTTTGTTGGTTGCTTTCTTTGCATTAAGTTCTTCAGTGGGCATTAAGAGTGATAAAAAGTCCATTCTCCTTTACACCTGTGGAAGTGACTGCTATTAGTTTTCATTGTTAGCAAAGGGTAGTTTATAAGATAAACTGCATTGTCTTACCTTTGTTTCTCATCTGTGTGTACTGTTTGTTGCAAAAATCAAGTGCTTCAGGTTATCATAATGTTGAAAAACCTTCATAGCATCAAGCTTGAGTATGAATGAATTTTGTGGCATTTGTATGGTGAAGACTGAGAGGTGTGTTGACTGTACAATGCAGAGTAGCCTAATTTGAGGAGGAGCAGATCACTGAAAAAACCTGTCGAGTCTCCCTCCAGCAGTGCTGGCTCCTCTCACATCCAAAATCTTAAAAGCACTGTGGGCAGATACTCATCACTATCATATGTGCCATCCATGCTTTAAAAGTGACTTAGCTGTCATGAAAGGCAGAATTAGAAATATGAAACGTTGTATTTCCATTCCAGCATGGTGATGCTGCACAATATTATTGAGATTGTTCTCTAGATCTTAGAATATTTGTTACAATCTTATTTTAAAAGCATTTTTGGATCACATTCACTTGTGTAGATTGTCTGTGTTACTGATATTCTAAACTGCTCTGGTGATACGCTTAACTATCATTAGCTTCTGATCTGTCTGGGATATGCACTGAGGATTTTTAGTGCCAAGGACTCTCAATTTTATGGTCAAAGGATGCAAGTTTAATCTTAACTTTTTTCCACTATCATTTCCTCCTAGCTACTGAAATCTTGAACTGCATGAGTTTCATGGTTTTGACTTGTGATCAGGCATGTAGAACTGTGTGAAATAGCATGTATGATGTGTAAAAAATGTAGCCTATGCATTATGGTCTTTAAAAGTATGCAAGCAAACTAGAAGTTTCATTTTTAAAATTATCAAAATGAAATTTATAATCATCTTCCATGATGGTATGCCTTTTGCATCTACTATGTCTTTGTTCAGATTGTGAGATTACATGGAGTTTACTCGAGTTATTGTTTTTAAATATTATGTTGCTAGCTTACTTAAAGTAAGTAAAAAATTACTAGAATATATGTTAAAATGTGTGTTACTAGGACAATGTCAAAAGCACATAAAATTTGTACAACATTCAGTTGTGTCCACAGCTAAAAGAAAATGGTGATATGTATCAGTATCTGTACAGGTAGTAAAAAGCAGAAGTCTAGTAGCTGACTTTGTAGTTCTTTGCATCCAGAAACTGTGAGTAGCATTTAAAACTGAATCTTGGATTACTGAGTAGTTAGATTGAAAAACACCAAACAAAACAAACGAACAGGTAATGCCAAAACAAAACTACAACAACAGAACTATTGTATACTTCAGTTTCACAAGAGCCAGTATTTGCTTAGCTTTGAGGTAGCACTCCAACTGAAACCAGCAGGAAATGTGTAAAATAAGCGACAGAGGAACATGCATAAATTTTATTTTAGTTACTTAAAACATACAAACTTTTCTCATTAATTTTTTATATGCTGTTTTAAGTGATTATATGAATTTACCCATTTAAACTGTCTCTGATCACTTTACCCATACTCACAGTAGGAGCCAATGCTGTGATTTTTTGGGTATAGGCATTTATTAAAAAGAGATTATTGGGAAATTAAGTCTTCAGAAGATTGAAAAATTTAATGTTTCATTAATCTGTAGGTAATTTATACCTGAAAGATGCAGAATGAAGCTTACTGCAAATTTATCAAATCTGTTTGATTTGATTTGACTGCAAATTGATCAAATCTGAGGAAACACTTCCCTTTTGTAAGACTATGAGATGAAATATTGGTTGGTGCTTTCATAGGAAATGGAACTCAAGCAGATAATAAAAAATTAAAGGATCTATCACCATGTCATAGATGCTTTCAAAAGCAAGGTTTTAGTTACACAGAAAAGCTATGGTAAGAGGTTCAGCATCTCAGAAGAAACCTTACACGATGATGCTGGCTGTTCATAGTTGTTGTTAATTCTTTTTCAGTGTTCAGAAGGACAGCAATGTTACTCTGAAATTTCTAAATACCATATATGTCCAACCAGGATTACTGAGGAAATTTCACTTCCTAGCAATTGGAAATCGTATATATATTATGTAATAGCTAACATGAAGCATGAAACAAAATAATTTTGATTGTAATTTATAAAATTAAAAAAGTTTTGAGAGATACTTCTTTTTGAAAGGTACTTTATTATAAGTGAGTCAGTGCAGTTAGTAAATCTCTTCTGTGGATTTCCTTATACTTAACAGTGTTTCTGCTATTAAAATTTTGCATTTGTTTTGCAGTGCATTCTGTTTTTGTTTGATCCTTGGCATTTTAAATCCCGAGATCTCACACATGTTGCAGAGGTCCTAACCTTTTCCTATGGTATTTTTGATCTTTGATTTTGTTATTTGCCAGTATAACCAATAATCTGTTACTGCTCTCTGAACAATTCTATCTTCTATTCTGTTGGTGAGCAGTGTTCTTATCAGATTACAGTTTATTGTCAGCAAATATTCTAGTGGGTTCCCAAGGTTTTTTTTGTTTGTTTTTTTTTTGTTTGTTTTGTTTTGGGATGTATTAATTATCTTAAAGATACTTACCTCTTTCCTTTTAAATTATGATTAGATTTTGCTAAACAATTAAGAATCTGAAATAGTTCATCAAGCAGATACCTTACTCTCCTTAAGCCAAAGCCTCTGTTTTAGGTGGAGTAAGTAGGAATGCTAAAACTTAAAATAGTGGATTTGATTTGTTGTTTTCTTTACACGTTCCTCCTCCTCTTCTCCTTCTGGCAAGATTTTGTAGAGAAATTTTCTGCTTGCATCACATTCTTTTAATATTGAAGCCGTTATGGCTTCACTGTCTTGAGACAGTTTGCATTGTTGTTTCTCTGCATAGAGCAAAGGAAGCAGAGCCAGAGTGCTTCTGGATTGTGGCGAGTAATTGTGATGTTACTCTTTTACAAAAAAGGAAATTGTGAGATCTTGCCATGTGTATTTGAAGACACCTTAGACTCTATTTAGGAGAGCAGTTTCTTTCCTGCATAATATGTATAGAACATTTTTGCTTCTCTCTTTTCCTCAAGTCTTACTTTAAAAAACTTTTTGCAGCCAGTCATTTTTTTTAATAAGCACTGTAGGTGGTGTATGTAAATATATTCACACAGCCTCATGGGTATGTTTTAAAGAGCTGTGATGTGCAGTACATACACAAGGAAATGTAGCTGCTGAAGCATGTTAACTGTGAAGGTGTGGTGTAGAGACATTTATATGGACCTATGCAGCTGTGTTTGTGGTTACATGCTAGCTTTTGGAAAGTAGCTCCTTGTATTTCTTCTGTCAGCTGGAAAAAACTTCAGCTTTGTCTCCAAAATCTTTGAGGAAAAGGAAACATTGAAATAATGCTACTTCCTTCCTGTTAACTTGTGAAGATAAATACATAATTACTAAAATGTTAATGTGCATCATATTGGCTACATGTCTTCTGTCTCTTTCTCCTGATACCTTTTTCCATTTCTGAAATCAGTGCTGGATGCCCTCAAGCCCATCTTCCTTGATGGTGAAGACAAGGTAATTTCAAGTTCTTCATTACATGCTGGTTGAGAAAGTGAAAGCTCACCTCACAGCAAAATTTGAAACTGTATCTTATAAGCATTTCCTAAGAAATGGTCAGTTGGTTGCAGAGAGGTTCTTTTTTCCACATGCTTTTCACATGCTTTTTCTGCTATTAATTTGTTTTGATTGTTCAAAATATTATCTGTTCTAAGAATTTAGATTTTTTAGGTTTGGGTTTTGTTTTGCTTTTTCTTAAATACAAATTACTCAATTAATTACAAATTACACTCAGTGCCATAGTCTAGTGACTGTGGCGGTAGTTGAGCAAGGGTTGGACTCGATGATCTCTGAGGTCCCTTGCAACCCAGCCTATTCTATGATTCTATGATTCTATGAAATACACAGATGAAACAAAATTTCTTTTGCCATTTAAATGTGATACGTAACACTTTGATTGCATATAAACCTCTATTGGGGTAGTAGTGGATAAATTGTGTAGTGTATTATAGCACTTTCATGTCACTAGAAGGAGCTTAGTATTTTTAAAAAATATTTAATTTTTAATTTCCTCTCTTGCAAAATTAGATCTTTTCAGTTGTGGAAAACATGTATAAATTAAACCTCCAGGTGGTAGTATAAGTCTGTTTTCTCCAATAGTCAGTATATATGTGCAATGAGCCATATACTTCAGTTAAAAAACTGCTTTAAAATGTTACTGTATGAGCAAACCGTTTCACCTCTCTGTCAAAAAGCATCCTGTGCTGTAAGGAAGAGAATGTCTGAAATTCTCAATGTTTACACTTGCAAATACATAGTAGTGTTTTAATTTATTCCGCCTACATTTGTTCAGTTTTGTATTTGAGTCTGTTTAAATGTGAGGTTGAAAACCTTTTATTTTTAGCGGGGGAAGCACGAGTATGATTTTCATACATTTTTGACATACAACATAGAAATGCATTATTACTGCTGCCCTGTAGCGTGCATCACAGCTCCGCAGTATTCTGGGCTTTTCTGAGCATACCATAATCCCTGATACAGGAGTGTTCCCCATAGCCTTTTGCATTACGTAATTCTGACAGACAGCTGTCATCATTCAGAGTTCTTTCCCTGTCCCTTATAGATGTTTGAAAAATTCTTATTATACAGTACAAAGGAAATTATGTACTTGAAGTCTGTAGCTACCACAGCAGAGGTCAAGGACAGAGAGACATATTAGCGTTAAGCTTTCAAATGCCCAGTTGTATAGTGACAATGTATTTTGGACAATAGATCTTGTCCAAGAAATGAGGGTGACTTCATGTTGGTGAGGGCCACCAAGTTTTTGTTTGGGTTTTTTGTTTTTGTTTTTTTGTTTTTTTGTTTTTTTTGTGTTTTTGTGTTTTTTTTGTTGTTCCATGCCTCTACCCTCTTTGCTTCAGGAATGATTCAAAGCAGTTGAATTTAGTGGTAGGGATTGATCAATAAATAGTATGGCTCTTGGAAGGCAACAGTAGATGGGAGAACAGAGTGCCTCTGTTACTGAAACACACTTGCAGGATTTGATGCCTCTTTACCTTCTAGTCAGTCTGTCCATCTTCTTGCTGTACTGCGTGAAGTAACACCTTCTACAATACACATATTGGATAATAATTTCAGTGGGACTGAGGACACAGAATGTTTAGTTGCAGGAACTGATTAATACATTTTCCTTGCAAAGTGAGTAGTAAATTTCTCAAGCAAGTGATGCTGCAGTGTGAAGTTTTAAATGAAAACATCTTAGAATCATAGAATCATAGAATCATAGAATTGGCTGGGTTGGAAGGGACCTCAGAGATCATCGAGTCCAACCCTTGAACCACCGTTGCGGTTGCTAGACCATGGCACTGAGTGCCACATCCAGTCTTTTTTTAAATATCTCCAGGGACGGAGAATCCACTACTTCCCTGGGCAGCCCATTCCAATGACGGATCACTCTTTCCGTAAAGAAATTCTTTCTAATATCTAACCTAAACTTCCCCTGGCACAACTTAAGTCCATGCCCTCTTGTCTTGTTGAAAGTCGTTTGGTAAAAGAGCCCAACCCCCACCTGGCTACACCCTCCTTTCAGGTAGTTGTAGAGAGCGATGAGGTCTCCCCTGAACCGCCTCTTCTTTAGGCTGAACAACCCCAGTTCTCTCAGCCTCTCCTCGTAGGGTCTATGCTCGAGTCCCTTCACCAGCCTGGTTGCCCTCCTTTGGACCTGCTCCAGGACCTCGATATCCTTCCTGAACTGGGGGGCCCAGAACTGGACACAGTACTCCAGGTGTGGCCTCACGAGGGCTGAGTACAGGGGCAGAATCACTTCCTTGGACCTGCTGGCAATGCTGTTCCGGATACAGGCCAGGATGCCATTGGCTTTCTTGGCCACCTGGGCACACTGCTGGCTCATGTTCAGCTTCTTGTCGATCCAGACTCCCAGGTCCTTTTCTGCCTGGCTGCTCTCCAGCCACTCTGTCCCCAGCCTGTAGCGCTGCATGGGGTTGTTGTGGCCAAAGTGCAGGACCCGGCACTTGGCCGTGTTAAACCTCATCCCGTTGGAATCAGCCCAACTCTCCAGTCTGTCCAGGTCCCTCTGCAGAGCCCTCCTGCCTTCCAGTTGATCAACACTCCCCCCCAGCTTAGTGTCGTCTGCAAATTTGCTGATGATGGACTCAATCCCCTCATCTAAATCATCAATGAAGATGTTGAACAGAACTGGGCCCAACACTGATCCCTGGGGGACACCACTAGTGACCGGCCGCCAACTGGATGCAGCCCCGTTCAGCACCACTCTCTGGGCCCGGCCCTCCAGCCAGTTCCTAACCCAGCACAGGGTGCTCCTGTCCAAGCTGCGGGCTGATAGTTTTTTCAGGAGGATGCTGTGGGAGACGGTGTCAAAGGCTTTGCTGAAGTCTAGGTAGACCACATCCACAGCCCTCCCCTCATCCACCAGTCGGGTCACCTGATCATAAAAGGAGATCAGGTTGGTCAGGCATGACCTGCCCTTCCTAAAACCGTGCTGGCTGGGTCTGATCCCTTGCCCATCCTGCAGGTGCTGTGTGATTGCACTGAATCTTAGCACAGCACATGAGTCAGTGGCTTAGGAGGTAGACACTAGAGAGCTTAACAGACAAACAAGAAGACAAAAAAAAGCAACCAACCAGCCAACCAGAAGGGGAAAAAAAAAAACAAACCAAAAAACCAGCCAAACAACAACAGAAAAATCCAAATCAAAAAACTACACTTGCAGACCCCAACAAAAGCCTACCTTATTTTGATGGGGAAAAGAGAAGGCTTTCATTAGTTAATGCTTTTAAAGCAAGGTACTTTGAAATATAAATTGTTTTGATTGCTTGGAGGTATGCGTCATATGTTCATACTTACAGACCTCTTGGACACAACTTATAATGATTTTTATGTGGCAGCAATCCTGTATTACCTCCACTGCAGATATATCCTGTTATCTATTAAGAATGCTTTGGAAAAGTGGAAGAAAGTAGTCATGGAACACAGAGTGACATTTTCCAGTAAGAATTAGCATAGGAGGAAGAGATATGTAGACTTGTGGATTATGCAATGACAACTAATGAGCCATTTTTTTATTATTCACCTCTTACTGATATAAGTAATCTTATTGTTATAATACTTAATCGCAGGGGGTGAGGGGTGATAGGAGGGTTAGGTTAGATGTTAGGAAAAGGTTTTTCACCCAGAGGACAGTTGAGCAGTGGAACGAGCTCCCTAGGGAAGTGGTGACAGCACCAAGCCTGCCTGAGCTCAAGAAGTGTCTGGGTGACACTCTCAGGCACATGGTGTGATTCTGGGGCTGCCCTGCACAGAGACAGGAGTTGGGCTTGATGATCCTCATGGGTCCCTTCCAGCTCGGCAGAGTTCTGTTAATCAGAGTATGTCATATAAATATACATGACATATTTATATATATAGATAAATGTATGTAATGTGATTAATGATGGCATTGTTAACTTACCTGTTCAGAAGGAGGCGACAAGAGTGATAAGGGTAAAGATATACCAAGTATTCAGTTTCAAAGATGAATGAGCTGAGGTCTTCTAGAACAACAGTGCGTTCTCAAAAGCAGTCATCTGTGAGGAATCTGATGGTACTGTTGATCCTGCTTCTGCATCTCTGTGTCTTACATATCTCCCTCTCTATTTAAAATGTGTTTTTGAAGTTCCTTCTCTTTTCTCCCAACCACTTTCTCCTCCTGTTATACTGACTTTTTCAAGAAAAAATCCTTTTGCTTTGTCAAACTGCATCATTTCAGCTGCAGAACTGAAAGTGAATAGTAGAACAAGATATTAAACAAGTGGTATGGTGGGTATAAAACAGTGGACAGAGAGGTGATACATAACAAAGTATTCCAGTAGCTATACCAAAACTGTTCTGTGGACCAGTAAGTCTGCACTGGCACTTTTTAACTTAATCTATATGCCATTTATCAGCTGAAAACAAAAACTTTATATATTGCAGCTGATTGTTGAATAGAGACTTTCATTACTAATTTTCATAGAGCGTAAGTTTCTATTTCGGTGGTAATATGTTTCAGTATATGTTTATCCCTAACCATTTCTTAATAATGAATTTATGATCTGATAATTCTTAAGTTATGTGGTAAAAACCCTAACTAAAAAGTTTAGATTTCAGTGCAATTATAAGATTTTTTCATTCTTAGTTCTTTTACCTCAGTAATGTGTAACATTTGCTTTTCTAGCTGAATCATGAATTAAAGCAGCACTGTTCACTTTTAACTCTTTTATTTGATCATCTTGTTAGGAAGTATATTGCAATTCCCAGCTATATTTCCTTTTTAGCCTAAGCAATTACATCTGTGAAGGCTTATCTACAGACACCCTCTCTGTATACTAAGGTTCTTCTCATGGTTATATCTTTATTTAGTTTGGCATTTTTCTTTATTTGCTTTGTAAAATGAGATTTACTAATCTAAAGCAGTATTTCCAATAGGAGACAATGTGTCATAGTTTACTAAAATGGATTATGCACTAGAGATTTTGTGGACACGTTTGTTACAAAATTATATGTTTTCTTGGTGGCTCTAGTAAAGGTGCAGCTTTTGGTGATGGGTGGTTCCTGTCAGTGAATTGATACAGAATATATAAAAAATGTGCTCTGAGCAGAAGATGTTGAGCTAGGGAATTTTGCTTTTTTACAGCTTAAATGGAGACTGAAGGAGTAATCAAATGAAAATTGATTACTTATTTTAGCAATGAAGGATGGGCTGTGTATTTCTCCCTCACCTTAACCCCCTAATTATAGAAAGATTTAGCATCCTTCTGATTTTTATTAATCTTTTGTATTGGTCTCCAGTGCTCATTCTGCTAATTTTGAAAAGACATGTAGTATTGAATGATGTGGCTAAAACAAGATGAGGTAACAATGTGTGGTAGATTTTGATAATGCCTTTGAAAATATTGATGAGTTCCTGGTAATTGTTGATGCTAAGATCTGAACATGTAATTCTTTTTCTTATTTGTGCCTTAAGCTATTAATTAAGCTATTTTCTGCTCTCTGTTTGGTCACCAGTTTGTTATAAAGTATCTTACAAGTTGTTCTATACGCCCTTTGAAATCTATTATATGTAACTTATATATTCACAAGCAACATCTGTATTCATACTTTCCTTATTTAGATAATTCTATCAGTTAAAATGCTATAACTTGGAATCCTCTTGAGGTGTTCTTGAGTTTGGTGTCTGAGTATCACACTTGCATGTTTATTAGTTTTATGTTTTAATGGGTATTTGAACAACTTTTTCATATAATGAAAGTGGGCTGTGGTGTTATAAAACTTAGATCAGTCGGTGCCTCTTGCATACTTTGACCACTGTGCATCCCTTGAGAGACTGTTCTGATAATTTTCATTTTCCTGTTTGTTTGATCTTTAGTTGTTTCAGACCTGTCAGGTGAATGCCAACAAATCTTTGTAATTCGTCATACTGCTGGAAGTGGCTCCTATAGTTTAGGCAAAGTCCTGTATTTGACAATAAAATATGAGAAGAAGTGGGAAGCTATCTTACAGTTATTGTCAAGGCTCTAATGATGATGTAAAATTCAAGTAGTCATCTCATAGTCCCTCTGTTATCTGGAGTTGGTTTTGGTTTCCTGATAATTCTTTATAGGACTTAGCAGTGCTATGGTTAGTTAAAGATTAAGTGTATTTGTATATATATATATATATTTGTTTTATATTATTCATAGAATTGGGATTTAATTTTATCTGACTGCCTGCCTGCCTCTCCTTCATCACCGGTTTCTATTACAAAGTCTTACAGGTAATTCTGATAAAAATTGCAATCCATTATACAGTCAAAAGCTCTATGTGTAGTAGTACATACCATGTTTATGAAACAACTGGATAAAAAAAGTCAGGAACAGGTATCAGCTGAGGCCTTCTTTAGGGAACTGGAAAAATCCTCAGATTTGCAGGCACAGGTCCTGGTCCTTGCAGGGTGCACCACAGTAGGGCAGAACAAATTCATAAGGTTTCTGGAGTTTATTATGGTAGCCAGACACTAGTGAGTGAGTGGCTGACCAGGAAGGTGCTGTGCTGGATCTCATCTTTACAAATGAGGAAGAACTGATTAGGGATACTAGGATACTAGGATTTGGGGCTAGGACAGTTTTGGCTAAAGCAATATGAGATGGTGGAATTCAAAACCCTAAGAGGGAGCAAGGCAAATGGCAATATCTTAACCATAGACTTAAGAATAGCAGCCTTCAACTTGTAGAGATCTGCTTGGAAAAATCTCTTACGATACAGCTCTGGAGAGAAGGATGATCCTGGAAAGCTGGTTAATTTTTCAAAGATCCTCTTCTGCTAGCTCAAAAATGGTCAATCCTGACATGGAGGAAGTGAAGTTTGCAGGAGGTCTACATGGAGGACCAAGGAGCTGCTGACAAAACTCAAATGCAGAAAGGAAATGTTGAGAATCACAGGAATCAAAAAGGAAATGTTGAGCATGTAGGGCTGTCTGAGCATGCAGGGGTGGAGTTAGAGACGACACATGCCATTTGGAGCTGTCTGCTATGAAGATGTGGGGGGTAACAAGAAGGTTTTCTAGAGCTATCTCATCAGAAAAAGGAAAACAAGGAAAAATAAGGACCCACTCTGAAGAGGAATAGGGACCTAGTGACAAAGGACATGAAGAAGGGTGAAGTATTCCATATTTTCTTCTATTTGGTCTTAACTAATAAGATTGGCCTGCAGGAATCCCAGACACCAAGGCCAGTGGGAAAGTCCAAACCAATAAAGACGTAACATTTTTAGATGAGGATCATGCTAAAGAACTTTTAAATAAACTAGATATGCACAGGTCCATGGGACATGGTGAGATGCATCCATGAGTAGTGAGGGAGCTGGGCAGTTTCATTGAGAGACCACTTAATACTCTTTTAAAGGTCTTGTTGACTGGAGGAAGCACCGAAGAATTGAAAGAAGGCAGATCATAGAATCATAGAATTGTAGAATGGTTAAGGTTGGAAGGTACCTTAAATATATAGTTCCGACCACCCTGCTATGGGAGGTACACATCCCACTAGACTAGGTTGCTCAAAGCCTCATCCAACCTGGCCTTGAACACTTTTAGTGATGGAGCCATCACAGCTTTGCTGGGCAATCTGTACCAGTGTATCACCACCCTCATAATGAAGAATTTCCTCATAATGTCTAACCTAAATCTACCTTCTTCCAGTTTTAAGCCATTCCTTCTTGTCCTCTCTCTGCATGCTCTTGTAAAAAGTCCCTCCCCAGCTTTCTTTTAGCCCCTTCAGGTACCAGAAGGCTGCTGTAAGAACTTCTGGAGCCTTCTCTTCTCCAGGCTGAACAACTCTGAGTCTCTCAGCCTGTCTTCATAGGTGAGGTGCTTCAACCCTCTGATTACCTTTGTGGCCTTCTTCTAGACTTGCTCCAACAGCTCCATGTCATTCCAGTACTGGAGCCTCCAGAACTGTTCACAGTACTCCAGGTAGGGTGTCACTAAAGTGGAGTAGAGGTGGAGAATCACTTCCCTTGACCTGCTGGTCATGCTTCTTTTGATGCAACCTAGGATACAGTTGGCTTTCCCGTATGGATACATCCCACATGGATTTTTCATATGTCCATATGGATTTTTCATACAGGCTTTCCCATGTGGATGTGTCACCCGTACCTTCAAGGAAGCGCAGGGAGAATCTGTAAAATTAAAACTCAGTCAACCTTAGCTTCATCCCTGGGAAGGTGATTTAGCAACTAATCCTGCAAATAACTTTCAAACATATAAAGGACAGAAAGGTGATCAGGAGTAATCAGCATAGATTTATAGAGGGGAGATCATGCTTAATAATCCCAGTTAATTTCTCTGATGACATGACTATCAGTGCAGGTGAGGACATGTTCATTCTTTACTTGAGTAAGACTTTTAACACTGTGCCCGGTTATGTCTTTGGCAGACAGATCAATGAAGTACAGACTAAATGAGCAGACACTGCAGTGGATCAGAAACTGCTGGACTTGAAGCATTGTGAACAATGGCATAAAGTGCAACTGGAAGCCTAGTTATCAATGGTATACTCCAGGGGCTGACAGAGGCCAGTGCTGTTTAGCATCTTAATTAATGACCTGAATGATGGGACTTGATGTACTCAGCCATTTTGCAAACCAAAAGGAGAAGAAAGGTTGGTACGGTTGATACACCAGCTCAGTGTGTATAGCAAATTCAGAGGGACCTCATGTGCTGGATGACTAGGCTACCAAAATCAATCAGTTCAACAAAGGAAGGTGCCAGGTTCTGCACCTGAGAATGAATAACATAATGTAACAGCAAATGCTGAGGGCCAACCAGCTGAAAAGCATGTTGGCAGAAAAGGGCCTGGGAGGCTTGGTGGATAGAGTTGAACATGAGTCAGTCATGTTCAGTGTGGCAAATAAAGGCAACCAATATGCTGTGTTGCATTAAGAAAAGTCTTGTCAAAAGTTCAGGGTGGAAATGATTCTTCTGGTGTGCTGATCAGTGGTGAAACACCTCTGGAGTGCTGGTTTAAGTCCTGGCCCCCCCAGCACAAGACAGACATATACATACTTTAATGGGGGGCCATAAAGATTTTTAGGAAATTGGAACATCTGCTTTGAGGAGAATCTGAAAGAGCTGGGACTGTTCAGCCAGAGGCAAAGAAGTTTCAGGGAGATGTCATCAATATGGTGCTAAGATATGTGATGGAGGCAGATTCTTCTCAGTGATGTCCAGTGGTAGGACAGAGACGATGGGCACAGACTGAAATACATGAAAATCCATTTAGAGGAGAACCTATTTGATTTCAGGGTGGTCAAACATTGGAGTAAAAGGGGTTGTGAAGTCCCTATCCTTGGAGTTACTCAAAACCTGACAGGGTGCATCGTGGTGTAACCTGCTGTAGCTGGCTCTGCTCTAAGCAGCGACAGTGAACTAGGTGTTTTCCAGGGGTCCCTTCCAACCTTAAACATAAGATTCTATGATTTTTTTTTTTTTTCACATGTAGTTCCCTTAAGACAGAAAAAGTATTGTTTTGCAGATCATTTAGAGTAGGTGCCAGCTGTCTATTACAAAATTCTATTATAGCTTTACTTATATTTAAGATATATTTTAATCTCTGGAAATGCAGAATCTGTTCCTTGTCACACATAGATTTCAGAAGTGGCAATTTATTGTTTATGCACTTTTATCACCTATGCACTTTTATCACCTTTTCACATTTAAGGCATTAGCATATATTATAAGCTTTATTGGATGTTGCGATTTTTTAAAAAAATGTCCTTTCATGTGTGCTAGTTTTACTACCTAAAAATGTATATTGCATTAAATATTCAGTAAGCTACTGGGAGCAGCTTTAGAGTTCTTATGTGTGTTAGTGAGAAAAGTTCTTAGTGTTTTAGTTAGAAAACACATAGTTGTAAATGATGGTACTGTTAACTTACTGAAACTTGAGGAAAGTTGCTAAGTGTTCTCATGAACAATGATGAAAAAAAGCATTTCATCTGAACAGTTGGAACTTAGCTTCTGTTATATTTCGTTGGAGCCTAACACTTGATAAAAATTCTCTTTTGTAAATGGCTATATTCTGTAATGTTTTACTTATTCTATAGTAAATGTATACTTCTCAACTTGAGCCAAAAAGAGATAAGCTAGGTCTCCTAAATGTTTTTCAAGTTGGTATGATGCCCTTCATGACTAGAGAAGGAAATGTCACTTTAGAAACTGTTAGTGTGAACCTTTCCAGTTTCCTTCAAGTATTATCTTTAAAGTATCTCCATCTAGAATTTATTCTTGTATGATAAGATGTCATCATTCTTCATCTTGAGAGAACTTACTCACTTGCAGAGTCCTTGAAAACTGAATTGAATTGAGGGAAGTCAAGTGGTCATTACAAGCAGCCTTATATATTTCTGCAATTGACCATTGCTTTGAAATCATCTTTATCCAGTAGTGTGCCTTAGGAAACGGTTCTGCTTGCTGGAACTTCTAATTTCTCTTACTACTCATAGCAAAGTTGTGGGCATTGAAGTTAAGATTTTACTCTTATTGTAATTTTGTATTTCCAAACTGCATTGCACCTTCTCAAAAAGAAGTGATAGGCATGTGCAACAGAAGTAGCAGATAAAATAGTTAGCTTTGGTTAGATAGTGATCTTGTAATGGTAATGTTAAGTTTTAGTCTCAGCTTTGTAGTGCAACACGTATTGGTCAGGGGACTTTATTATCAGTAAAAATCTGCCAGTGTATTACATGGAAGTTCAACAGAACAGAATAGAAGGTTTATATCTAAAACATAGTAATGCAGACTGGCAATTTAGGACAGCCCAGAGCTATTTTATTAGTTTTCTCCAATTAGGAAGTGCGTAGAATCAAAGAGTAATTTGCATTAGAATGATCTTAAAGATCATCCAGATCTAACCACCTCTTCATGGGCAGAGATACCCCCCCTCTTGACTAGACTGCTCAAAGTCTGATCCAGCCTGGCCTTGAACACTTCCAGGGAGTTGACATCCACAGCTTCTCTGGGCAATCTGTTCCCATGTCTTACATTTTACACTAAAGAATTTCTTTCTAATATCTAACCTAAATCTACTCTCTTCGAGCTTAAAAGAACCCCAACTCTCTTAGCCTGTCTTTACAGGAGGGGTGCTCCACCCTCTCATTATCTTTGAGACTCTTCTCTGGTCTTCTTTCAACAGCTCTATGTCCCTCTTATGTTGGGGGACCAAGCACTGGACACAATACTTCAGATGAGGCCTTATGAGGGTGAAGTAGAGGGGTAGAATCACCTCCCTTACCCTGCTGCCCACGCTTCTTTTGATGCAGCCCAGGATATAGTTGGGGTTCTGGGCTACGAATGCATGTCACCAGCTCATGTAGAACTTCTCATCAACCAACCCACCAAAGTTCTCCTCCTTATGGTTGTTCTTAGTTCATTCTCTGCCCAAACTGTATTTGTGCTTTGGGTTGCCCATACCCACGTGCTGGACCTTGTACTTGGGCTTGTTGAACTTCATGCATAGGACATCTCTCAATCCTGTCAGGGCCCTCCCTTCCCTCCAGTGTGTCAGTTACACCACGCAGTTTGGTGTCATCAGCAAACTTGCTGAAGGTGCCCTCAGTTCCTCTGTCACTGGCAAAGATTCCCAGTACCCATTGCTGAGTTACAACAGTTGTCACTGATCTCCTCTTGGGTATTGAGCTGTTTTAGTGACACATCTCTTTTAGTGCCACCATCCTGTCAATTCCACTGAGTGACCAATTCCTGTCTCTCAAATTTAGAGACTGGGATGTTGTGCAGGACAGTGACAGATGCTCTACGCAGTTCCAGGAAGGTAACATGAGTTGGTCTTCCTGTATCCGCCAACTCTGTAACCCATTCATAGAAAGCCACCAAATGGCTTTTCTGGTTGGAAATGTAATCTTTGGAGATGATGATACTTATTTTTAATCCTGCTTGAGTAACTGTAGTTGTTATACTAAACTACAGACAGCTACAGTCTGACTGGGGAATCAGAAAAGTAAGGTTCTTGTGTCCAGTGTTTCCAATTCATGCACATCATCTGGTTGCAGAGAGCTTATTTAACCAAAGGTCTCTGTATTCATCAAAGCAAGAATAGGAAGGAAGCCTGTGGCATGTACTGAATACTAGCACTTCGAGCTGGAAACTGAATCTTTTCCAGTTCCCTGAATCCATGAAGAAGAATAGTGAAGTTTGTTGCATCCACTAATCACCTAGGAAGAAACGTCTCTGTCATTATGGATATTTTTAATTTTGTTTAAAAAGACCATTCCAGTTCAAGATATTAAGATACCCATTTATTTTGGCAAGATGCATTAAAAAGCCTCTGATAGCTTGCATTGGTTTGGGGTTTTTTTGTTTATTTTTCTTACTGTAAAAGGGATTTTTCTTAAAAAAATACAACTCATTGTGCATATTAGCTCCTTTCAAGCAAGTAACTTAGTTTCTCCCTTCCATCAAAGCAAAACATGAGTAGGATTAAAATCCCAAAATGAAAATTACAACATGAAATAGCTTTAGAAAACAAGTAAATTTAAGTGCAGATTTAATTATTTGCAGTATTCAGTGCAATTTCTGAATTACCAGTGTCTTTGTACCTTGTGATTACTGTATGTCCTTTCAGTGTGTGGTTGTAATTGATTGTAAATTACTTGATCTAAAGAACTTTGGGTGGTAAATTTCAGGAAGAGTTTTTGCATTTTCGCTGACAGTGTCAAGACTAGAAGTTTTAAACACAACTTCATTTGGGGCCTTTGTAATCTCAAAGCCTCACTACTTTTCTTTAAAATGAAAATAGAGAAAATCCCTACTTTTAGAGGAGTTAAAAAAGTAAAGTATTCTGCTGTCATTGAAAAACTGTTGTTAAAATGTTACTCAATTGATAGTTTACACTTCTGTCTTTGGAACAGGGAACCTCAGATTTTGGGAAATACTTTCTTCCTCAGATGAATAAAATATGTTGTCTAAATGGTTGAGTTTTGTAGGATTTATTTTGTTGTGGACCAAATTAAGTAGTTATATGCCAGGTATAATAAAAATTATTGCTAAAGAAAATAAAACAGGTAGTTCGAGTGTCTGAATATTATTTATTGCCTCTCCACTGATCTTGGTGTCCCTGCTTGGGCAGGAGGCTGAATAAGAGAACCTCCAGAGGTCACTTCCCACCTCGGCCAGTTTGTGAAGTCTCTTATACAAGTAATTTATTTACTTGTAGACACAAACTTTTTAAAGTTACTTTTGCTTTCATGTTCAGTCATTGCAAGCAGTGTGTTTCTGCAGAATATTAGTAAATTAATTGAAGTGTTAAATGGCATTGATTATTTTGTGCGGTGTTTTTTTTTTGTCTTTTAAATGTCAGCATGCTTTACTTTAGAGAGATTTTATCGTACCTGCATGTTGCATAATCAATATAAACTACTTCTTGGAAAGCAAACAGAAGAAATTCTGGGCAATAAGTGCTATAAAATTACAGAAAGTGATTGCATTGCCAGCAGTTATTCAGGTGTGTAGATTAGGACAGTACAAACAAAGCTCTCTGTGTTTCTGCCAGTAATTGCTAAAAATACTGATTTATACAATAATTATCTTCCTAACAATCACGGCACTTGTTTGTCTGTAAACTTGTTTGTTTGACAATTTTGGAAAGCAACATTTGGAAAATATACCTAATTTCAGCTATATTTTACTGGGGCTGGAAGCTGCAAGATGGTTTGATTTCTGAAAGTTGTTGGATAGAGATACTTTTGTCTCCACTGAGAAAGAGACTCCAGTATGTGCACTCCCCCGTCTCGCAGCTGAGGGGTGTGGGAGTGAATGTGGTGTGAGGAGAAGACATCGGGTTTGTTAAGGAGGGCTGTGAAGAGCCTCTGGACAGAGGAATTGCACTGCTGTGAGGGGATGAAGGGAAACAGCTTGCCAGTCCAGAAGAAAAGCTTCTTAACTGCTTGCAGTGCTGTTCAGTGTTTCTCTTAAATGTACACGGAGCTTAAGTTGAAAACCAGGCAACAAGATTGTAATAATATATCTTGATTAATAATAAATTATTATTATTATTATTATTATTATTGTATTGATAGGACAATTTTCATTCTAATGTAAAAACACTGTGAGGTGCTTTTGTGATGCAACATACTAAATTCATTTATCTACAATTTTACATTGGCATTTATTGTAGACCTCTAAATGGTATATTTTTTTCATCTGTTTTCTCTGTGTGCATTAAAGATGCTTGGAGGGATTTTAGTTGTTTTTAAGATACGAAAAGAGGTGAAAATTACACAACTGGATGACTTGTGCAAAATCAGTGGCTTCCTCAGCAAGCTTATTTCTTCCCAGTTTTGTTTACAAAGGTTATGAATCATCTTAGAGAGTTCGGCGTCAGAAATACTCCTGAATTAAAATGGTTTAATTCAGTGTTTAGTCACTAAGGTTTTAGCTTGGTTAAGATCCAACCTAGTCAAGGAGCAAAAGCCTTTAAAATAAAATAAAAGGTAATAGACAACTGGTGTTAGAAAAGGGCAGCACTGATACCAGCTAATATAAATGAGACATTCAGTAAAAAGTTAAAAAAAACAGGATGCTACTTCCTCTCTCATACCTGTCACAACTACTTTAACAAAGATATGTTGGAACCTAAAGTGTCCTATATGTGACAGAGCTGACTAACCCTTTTGATTTCCCTTGCTCTTATACGCATCTCTTAGCTATCTTCTTTCAATAAAATGAATTATGTACAGTATTGCTGCATGAGTGCCTGGGAAAGTAAAACGGCCGTGCGCACCAAAAAGAACAAAATTAACAGATGTATTTTCTCTGTTGCAATAAAAGTTGCATTTGGGGACATAAATGCCTGAACAGTAGTTCATTGAAGTAGCTTGTCATTTTCTGTGTCTGAATTTCTGATGTGTGCTTCATATGACTGCTGCCAAGCTTGTTATATTTTTTGCATTTTACTTTTTCATATGCTTCTGCAGAAAAAAGAATTTGGTAGCTCCAGTAGGGTTAGGATCATACAATCACAGAAAGTTAGGAGTCAGAAGGGACCCTTAAGAGCTCATCAAGTCCAACCCCCTTGCCAGAGCAGGGTCACCTATAGGAGGTCACACAGGAACACATCCAGGAGGGCTTTGAATGTCTCCAAGGAAGGAGACTCCACAATTTCCTGGGGCAGCCTGTGCCAGTGCTCTGTCACCCTCACAGTGAAAAAATTCTTCCTTATATTTATATGGAACTGTCTATGCTCCAGTTTATAACCATTGCCCCTTGTCCTATTATTAGTCATCCCTGAGAAAAGCTTGACTCCATCCTCCTGGCACTCTCCCCTTACATATTTATAAACATTGATGAGGTCACCCCTCATTCTCCTCTCTCCAAGCTGAAGAGCCCCAGTTCCTTCAGCCTTTCCTCATAAGGGAGATGTTCCACTCCATCATCTTGGTCGCTCTGCACTGGACTCTTTCAGGCAGTTCCCTGTCCTTCTGCAAGGGGCCCAGAACTGGACACAATATTCCAGATGCTGCTACATCAGGGTAGAGCAGAGGGGGAGGAGAACCTCTCTCCCTACCAGCCACCCCCCTTATAATGCACCCCAGGATGCCATTGGCTTTCTTGGCCACAAAGGCACATTGCTGGCTCATGGTCATCCTTCCATCCACCAGCACCTCCAGGTCCTTTTCCCCCATGCTGCTCTCCAACAGCTCAGTCCCCAGCCTCTTCTAGTACCTGGGGTTGTTCCTACCCAGGAGCTTTGACATGAAAGGTGAATCTCATAAGTACTTAAAAAGATGGGAAAGGAGTAGTAATAAACTCCTTGAATAACGGGGTTCTCACAGAAGTTTTAGCTGCTTTATTTTGCAAAACTAGTGAACATAACTACCCTGCTGAAGTATTTCACATGTATTTTATACAGGTTTAACATTTTAAAACATACCAGTACTTTGATTTACTTATGCTACCTTATCAGTAGGGCTTGTATCACTTTTCTAAAGAGAAGGAGCCAGTAGAACCTTAGTTTGCAACCAGGAGCAAAATTTGTGTTCCATTCACTTAAATTTAATGCCCTTGTTTTAAGAAGACAACTCAGTTTCCTAGCAGCCACTTTCCTTAAACAAGTTCCATTTTGCATTAGTTCTCCAATGAAGTATCAGGAACTACGCTTCACCATAGAATGGTATTGTCAGTTATTTATATAGCCCTCTTGAGGTTTTGGGTGTTTTTAATTAAAATGGGTAATTTTGAGATTTACATTTTTCTCTTTTGCTGAAATAAACTACTCTCACAAAAAGTATAATTTGTAAATATTTGTGTCAGTTTATGTTGCCTGGAAGAAAAGGCTTTGACTTGGTGCTTAAATGCCTTGTTTGTGTACAAAGGACTTGATATAGGGTCATTTTAAAGAGTTCTTCATGCTAAGGCATGGAAATTAAATATTTGAGAAGCTATTTTTAAGTGCAGAGCACTGTTAATAAGGGCTTTTTAATTTTTATATACGTTAAAATGAATAAAAAGAAAACATTTCTTGTGCTTGGATGAAGGAAATAGCTGTAACAGAAAAAGGTCCCAGTGCTGCTGGTGAGCTTTTCTTTCTTTTTAGGAAACTTTGTTCTAATTATTTCCCCCTCTTTTGTTATTGCAAGGTAGCAAGAAAAGTCAGGGTTTCCTATTAGGTGTTCATGTAACACACATCAGGGAAGATGTGTACTACCACAGGCATTTGCTCTCTGCAGGTTTTTTGGGGGTTTTTGTGGTTTTGTTTGTTTGTTTGGTGGGGTTTTTTGTTGTTGTTTGTTTGTTTTGTGGGGGATTTTTTGCTGGTGGTCCCATTGTGCCAATTCCCCTCCGCTTCTTGGCTGGGAAGAATTATAAGCACAAAGCACAGTTACACTTCATGTTAGTTTACCATGATAGAAATCTGTCAGCTTCTGCATTATGGGGCATCTCTCCTTGAATCCACAGACCTCTCAAGCTGTGAATGCTTCTAGCACCTTTACTGAGGTTTCTCTTGTCGTTTACTGTGGTGTCACTGGCACTGCTGACATATGGGCAGCAGAGGCATTAGTGTCATTGTTACCAATAGAACAGCAGAGACCCAGGGAAGGTGACAGTAGCCACAGAAGTAGAATCTCCGGAGTTTTTTTCTAAAGATTGCTTTACATTCAGAAGCAATTTACAATTAGCCTAGTACAGGACTTTATACTGAGGTTTCTTTTCTTACCCTGGTTGTAGTTCATAGCGATTTGAGCACCTGCTGTGGGAATATCTTTAGAAAAACACATTATGCTAGTACTGGTTTAGAAATTGTACAGTATATTTTAATTTTTCCCTTGCTTTGTCAGTATCACTGTTGCTGCTGGCTGATCACTTTTTGAACCAAACACACAGATTTCACCAGAACACTGTATTCATGCCTGTATCTTCAAGCTTATTTTTTTGTAGCCAGTGTTGTAGGTGGTAAGATTATTCTGTATCTTGTTATTAATGAGTCTTCTGATTCTTGACACCACCCCCATTCCCTTTTCTCTTCACCTTCCAGTGCATGCTGCCACTCCCACACCCCCACCCTTCAGTTGTTTTAAGTCAGGTTCACACCAAATGGGTCCATAGATTCTTGCATTGCTATTTTAACCTTAGACAGCTGCATCAGTGGTTAGTTACAGTTCACTTCCAATACTGACTTTTTCTGAGACTGAATTACTGTTAAGATGCTTTATATTGTGAATCTATGTGCTTTCCCCCTCTGGCCCCCAGGTACTTCATTGTTGGGCTGTTTTGACAGCTGTGTTTCCTTCCTTGGTGTTGGACATCTGTCATTGTATCAAACTGTAGCTCTGCTAGGGAAACCAGAATTTTGCCCTCTTGAGGGTTAATCTGTAGGAGGTACCTCAGTAATGGCATCTCATTTGAAGGAAAACTAGAGGATATTAAGTCATTCTCTTTCTACCTTTCTCCCTCATTCTTTCAGTGTTTTTTTGTTTGGGTTTGTGTGTGTGTGTTGGTGTGTGTGTTAAGGACAGTTTATGGATTTACAACTAGTTGAAATTAATGTAGTAACTAGCAAGCACCTTATTGAGAAAGAAAGTAGCTTGTTGAAAAAATCTGTAAATGTAAAGCAAAGCTTCTTAAATTCTTAGTAGCATGTTTGTTCATTTAAAATATAATTAAAAGCTCACCTAAATTACGAAGTATCTCATAGAGGAGTTATACTGGGATACTTTGAGAGTGTGCAGTTACATAAATCAACTCTGATAGTGATTAACTCAATTTGATGCTAGTCAACATACAAGAAATGAAATCCACTTTTTCAAGTATTTTCGTTCTAAATAAAAATTTCAAAGTATATGTAAAAGATAACTGTATTTAAGGTACTTATTTAATGGAATGCTTTTTAAAAAGAAAACTAAAGAGACCTAATGCTATAGCTCTTCTTTAAAATTTAATTTAATCTACCTGATTTCCCTTTAATCTCCTCAGATATGTATTAGGTTATTCATACATAATTTATTTCTTAAATCCAAGTATATAAGAATGTAAGTGTTAAAGAATAGCCTTTAACAAACATACATGAAATTTCTCAATCTTGAGTTTGGTTACTGATCTTTGCATTAGTACTGAGCCTGTGTACTACTGCATAAAAACAGATTTTTCCATTTTTTTTTTTTTTTCCACATGGTTTGCATGCATGCACAAAGCTAAGCTGTAGAAGAACTGCAATTTTTGTTAAGGAGACAACAATATTTTTGAACCACAAGGAATGTTTCATAAATTCAGAGTGTGGTAAACAGCAGTTATAGTCTTTTGTCATTTCATTGATAATCAGATGATGCAATATCTGAAAAAATATGATCATGGTTTATTTCTTTTTTGTTTGGGGTTTTTGCTTGGTTTTGGCTTTGTTTGGGTTGGGTGTTTTTTTTCCATTCCTGGTTGCAATCTCTCTTCACTGTGCAAGCACTACCCCTTCACTTAAAATTGTTCACAGCTTGCTTTCATTCTCTCTTCCTCCCCTTAGTTTTACACATGGCTGTCCATTTTTTCTAAAGAGATTTTTTTTGTTTTCCTGTTAACTTTCCACTCTGCCTTTAATCCAGTAGTACTGTGAGAAATTCAGAATATATAGAGAAGTAAATTCTAGAGAGGATCCACATGACACTGCCCTACCCTTGTGCCAGTCAGTCAGTGTTTTCCAGGTCCATGCTATGGATTGTTTTACCAACTACATTTTTAATTTCTACTTTAAAAAACTAACAAAAAAAACAACGAAAAAACAAACAAAAAAACCCCAACAAAACTCATACCACAAAAACACCATTAAGTGAACAACCCACAACATTCTACACTTTAAATGTGTACGTGTTACCGATAACAAACTTTCAATATTACTTTGCTTGCAGTCTTGTCTTTGCTGTATTATTGTGTGTTATAATAGCTTTTTCATATAGTATTGTCAATATATACTGCCATTTCATTGTTTTCCTTTCACTGAGGGGCTCTTTGTATCACTTCCTTTGTGCACTGTGGTTTTTTTTCTCTCTGAAATGTCTTCTATGATAGCTGCTGAATCTTACAAAAAAGCAAGAGCATAAATACCGAATAAACTGAATATGTAAGACCACCTTTGCCTATATATAAATTTGGTTTCTAGTTGTTAGAACTGCTATACTACACACTGTTTGCAAGCTTTAAAATGCGGCAGTTCTTTGATGCCCTTAATTCAGCTAGAGTAAATAACTTTCATTTTTTTCAGTCTAGAGGTAGAAATGCTGTACTGCTAGTAATAAAGTACAAAGCTGATAATGTAAAAGTTTCTTTATATTGAAAAACGTTGATTCTTTGTGACTGATTTTGACATGCCTACAATGTAGTACTTTTAACTCTTGTTATAGTTGGGAAATGTAAAAAGCCCACAACACAACAAACTTTGTCAATCAAGCCATTGTTGTGTACTGTTCTGATATTTTTGCTGTTCTGGTGTTGTTTGAAAGAACTTCCCTCAACTTGAACTAATTTCTTCCCCCTCACTGCTCGATAATTTAAATTCCTTAAATGAGTTAGGTTATTAGTGTTCTAACTGACATCAAATTCAAGCTTTAGTTTCATTGGACCTCAGTTCTGGAAATGAATCACATCTTGTTTGCCAGTTGTTTAACAGATGAAATTTTGCTCTCTATAAAACAGGTGTAATATTTTGATCCTATGTGGTATCTCCATTCTGTGTTTATTGTATAAAGTAATCCCACCACTTAATCCCATCAGCCTCTTTCTCTGTTGTTTGTTCTCATCTGTTTACTTACATCATCATACTTACAAGAACTTTGCAGTGTAAGAGACATGGATTGCCATGCTTAGTTCCCATTTGGTGCAGGCAACCACTACCTGTCTGTTCTGTGACATCTGTATGATCCATCTTCAGAATAATGGTGTTACTTTAAAGAAACGGTGTCGCTGACCTCTCCTACTATTTCTGATTGAAAGGGGGTTCCAGAAAGTGGCAGTTCTGATGGTAGGAAGCTCTGTTCTGATTCTCTTCTTGCTTGTATTCATTTGTTCTTGCTTTAGAATTGCCCGGTAGCATTCTTTTTTGTAATCTTCTTTGACTGCTTTAGAGAGCACCCACATCCCCTCTTGACCTTTGTTTTGTTAGCTAAACAAACCAACCCCTTCTGCTCTACTCTTAGAAAGAAAGTTTACTCTTCCCCTGGCTATTCAAACTCACAGCATTTGCTTCACTCAGGTCCGAATCTTGACAGTTTGGATTTTTTATCATTTATCTGTGGAGGTTTCTAATTTGAGTGTCTGGTTTTGGAGGAATTTCTTCTATTGATTATAATCATTGTATAATTATTGTGTCAGTAATAGCTACAAGGAACTTTCATTAGTACTGACTGCCTCTGACATTTACAACTTTGCCAGGTGACGAGGAAGGGAAACTTAACAGGTTTTTTTTTCTTTTTTCTTTTCTCACTGTTTATGTGTTACATACAGGATTTCCAATAGTACTGGTGACATGGCCTCTCTCAGCTTTCAGTTGAGGGAAACTCATAATTAAATACGACCTCTTTATGTGTGGAAATTGTTCTGTGATTACTATATTTAGTGGCTTTTCAGTGACAAAATCTGAAAGTCCTTCCTTCTGTGAGTTTGCTGTTTCAGATCCATTGCGAGGAACAGATTGTTTGGTTTGGGGATTTTTGGTTGTTTTGCTCTTTTGTTGTTGGTTTGGTGGGGAGAGGATTTGGATGTTTGGGTTTTGTTTCATTTTTATTGTTGTTTGAAGGGGTTTTATAGTTTGTTTTTAATTAACTTTTTTTTTTTGTGGAACTAGGAAATCACTGAAATTGTGTGTATATTGATTTTTTTTGGAGGGTATAGAATCTCAAGTATGGATTGTATTTAAAACTGTTTTGAGTGTTTGAAGGCTGTTTTTTGTCTTTTTTAAAATGTATTATCGAAATCTAAACACCACAATCCACTGAGCACATCTGTCTGTAGCCATTTCCTCAATTACATTTCTGTACTTGTAATATAATATACTTTGAACAAACTCTATTTAGTGGTGAGAGTCAGACTGTGTCAGGTGCATCAAATGAGTCAACTCATTGCTCTGTGTTGGTGTTTTTTTGGTTTTTCTTTTTTTATGGATTCAGTTGTGTGTAGGTAAGAAAACTCTGAAATGTTAACTCCAGTGGTTCATGAAAACTTAGACCAGGAAGAAGTCTCATTTTGTTTCCTTGCCTTGCTTGGAATCTAGGAGTATTTCTTAGCAGTGGTATGCTGTATGTTGTCATTGAGGTGGCATAAGAAAGAATCAGGTGTTTTCTAAGGTTTGGTTTGTATCTATTGTACATGTAATTCTCAAAAATGTTAGCTTGTGAAAAAAGTTTAAGCAAATTGTGATTTCAGTATCTTCAGTAAATAACATAAATGCTTACAGAAGAGGTCTATTTACTTTTAATCAAACTGGGAACACAGGTGCTTGTCCATAATAGGCAAATGAATATATAAAAATTCCTTTCTGTTAATTCCTTTTGTTTATCTTCAGAAAATATAATGTTCAGTTTTTGTCTTTTCAGAAGTATAATAGTGAATTGTAATGGATGATCTTAATAATTTTTTGTTGTTTTGGCACAGCAGTTGACATTATTATGATGAAATTTGGGGTGTGTTTGGTTTTGTTTTGTTTTAAATTAGTGTGATCTACATTACAGTTGGGATCTCTATAGTTATTAAACCTGAGGGAAAAAATCCATTTTGTTCAACAGCTGAATATAAACTATGGCTTTACAGGAAATTAACAAGCTGGTTTGGTGGTGACCAAGGTTTTCTTTTGGTGGAGTCGGCAAAACAGTTTCTGGTAGTAGATTGACCAGACAGTGTTTAATATTAAGGAGATATTTTCAGACAACCTTTGAAATAGTACTTTTAAAATTATTTCTTTTTACTTTACGAGATATGAAAAAAATCTGCAACACTAGGAAGTGAATATAGTAGTTAATAATTAAATTTCTACATTTAGCTATCCACTTTTTTTTTTTTTCAATTTTTGAGTTGGTATTGTATAACTTGAGTAACTTTTCGAATAATTGCCTTACCTTATATCTTTTTTTGGTGAAGGGCTTTGTTTCTCAGACCAACAGCTTGCCTTTGATTGCTTAATGCCATTTGATATTTAAAATTGACATTGTTCTACCCACTATTGACAGAGTTACTTAGTGTGCAGCTGAGGATATGGTCTATGTTTCTTTTATGCTACTGAATATAAAAATTCTAAAAAAATATATAATTTCATTCTGGTTTGTTCATTCTGGTGGGGGTTTTTTGTGTTTGTTTTTTTTTCAGTGCTTGGGAGATGGGAAGTAATGATAGCTGGCACCTGAACTAAAATATCTGTGAAGGCAATACTATCCCAGAACTTCAGGATGAATGGGGATATGCCTCATGTTCCCATCACTACTCTTGCAGGGATCGCTAGTCTTACAGACCGTAAGTACTCTTTCTTGCCTTTGCTTTGCTGTTTTCTAGCTCTTTATTAAATACCTTCATTTTCAAAATACTAACAATAGTTTGATTTTAAAAGTTCTTAAAGATAAAACTCTTAAAGATCTGATTTGTCATCATGCACTATCTGATTTTTTAAAAATCTGTTCATATAAAATGTGGCAATTTAAACATGAAATAAAATGAAATACCCTTAGCCTGAAACAAAATACAGGAATTCATTACTTGTTTTGAGCACCATTCAGTAGCATATATGGGTAACCCACAAATAAAGAAAAACTTGCTTATTATAAAATAGTAAAACATACATCTAATCATATTCATGAGACTGAGAGAAGCAGGAAAGGGAGATTATTTCTGAACATGATACAAAAAAGTTGCTCCAGTTTTAGGTTCAAAGAGTGGTTGTTAAAATGGATATAAGCAGCAGGACCTGTGAGTCTTTTTTCTTAGCTGTTCAGCCTACAAAAAGAGTAGATAAGGGGTGTGTCACCACGAAGGAAAAATGCATTAAGGAAAAAGAACTACTTACAGTCCAAGCTGACAGTGGTTATAATGTGACCAGAAATAACTTTATAGTGAAAACTAAGAGGGGATTTATCGCTACTGTGATGAGGTGTTAGAACAACTGTTATAATAAGAGCAGCTGGGACAAAGACGCTTCTTATTTATAAAGCATGAGAGAGTTTATAGCTCAGTTGTCTTTCTGAAGATAATTAGTCTCAGTGACCTAGGTGCATCTTCTGAACTCATGTTTTTAGTATTATACTGTTTAAATATGGAGACCTTCCAAGAGACACTGAAAATGCATATGCAGCAATTGGATTTAATTGCCTACATTAAAATCAGCAGGTGGACAAAAATATTTTCTTTCAAAAAAAAAAAAATCTTAAAAAAAAACCCAAACAAAAAACATTCAAGGACAAAAACATGTCCTTGACATGTTCTTGACATACTCTTTATGTCTTCCTGATATTTGGAAATATCAAATTGAGAGATACACTTATGCATTTAGATGTGTTTATATGTGTAAGTGCAAATGCAAGAGCTTCTTCAAATGAACTACTTGTGGTGGGATTAGCCCTTATGTTAGGTCTACATTAGGTGCATTTTCTTCATTTTGCATGGTATTTACTTAATGTTCAGAAAGTCAGAAGCAGATGAAAGATAAAGACTTCTAAATGCCTCACTTTATTTTTTTCTGAGTGAGAAGAAGGAACTAGAATTGGCAAGGGTGGAAATCACTTGAATCTCTTCACCCCTCCTCCCCCCCCCTTTTTTTTTTTAGTAATTTCAAAATACAGAAGAAACAAAAAATAGAATCATAGAATGGGTTGGGTAGTCTCCCTGCATGGGCAGGTTTCACATTTCTCCATCCAGTCTGGCCTTGAACACTTACGAGTGATAGGATCTTCCCTGGACAACCTGCTCTGGTGTCTCACCACTCTCACAGGAAAGAATTTCTTTATAATGTCCAGCCCCAATCTACCCCCCTCCAGTTTGAAGCCATTACTGATTGTCCTGTCACTCCATGCCCTTGCAAGAAGTCCGTCTCCAGCTTTCCCGTAGCCCCCCTTCAGGTACTGAATACTCCTCTTGGAGTATTTCACTTAAGTTGGCTTTTGTGAACCTGTTACTAGTAGTTCAACTAAAACATTTATCTCAGAGCCATAAACAGCCTGGGAACTCGAAGTCAGAGTCAGCTTTTTTTTCTGGACCCATGAATGTGACTTTTCTATGTAGCCAGCTTTTTGGCCTCTCTGGTTTACTCGCCCCTTGTTTGTGCAACTCTGCCAACCATCTGGTCAAGGCTTCTTACATGATACACTTCCTTGTTACGTCTGTAGAACTAAAACTTCCCTCTGAAAGTATAGTGTGCTCATTCATAATTTGATTGCAATATTGTGATGTGTATATTCATTGTGTCTTTTTACCAAGATTTGTGAATAACTATGCTGACCAAATTTACGTTTTAGTAATTTTACCAATCAACAATTCTAGACTTTTCTTGAGAAGATGACTTATGTAGAAATATAAACAACAAGAAAATAATAAAAGGAAAATTTAATTAGAGGCCTAAATTTGGATTTGGATTCTTTGATTTTTGTTTTGGTAGCCTGAGTCTTTTGTGGGGTTTTTTGTTTGTTTGGGGGTTTTTTTGTTGGTTGGTTTTGCGTTTTTTTCAAAACCTACCCTGGCCAAACAAACACTAATTAAATACAGAAGTCAGAGTAGAGAACTTGAAATATATGCTCAGTGCACTTACAGTACTGCATATAACTAAGAGGATTTTGCATTTCCTTCTTTTAGTAATGCTTTTGTCTCCAAGAGGAAGCTGCCATAGCAAATTAAATAATTCAGTATTCTTGAATGTATTTATTTGTAATATCTGCCTTAGCACAGTTAAGCACTTAAAATAATATAGTGATATAACTTGTAGACTAAACTGCATCATATTTTAAAGCAGAGTCCATCCCTTGAGCATCTCTGTGTTTCTGGTTTAAAGTTATGCAACAATCTTTCCAGTACTTCAAATGTAGTTGTCAAGTCTTTTGTAATCACATGAGGGAGGAAGAGGGGCCCACCTTTGTATGTTTGTGATTCATGAAGTTATTCTGAACTCCTTTCTGTTTTCTGATAACAGTTTTGAACCAGCTGCCTCTTCCATCACCTTTACCTGCTACAACAACAAAAAGCCTACTTTTCAATGGACGGATAGCTGAAGAGGTGAACTGCCTTTTGGCTTGCAGGGATGAAAATCTGGTTTCACAGCTTGTCCACAGTCTCAATCAGGTGTCAACAGATCACATGTATGTATTTTGAAGTTCAGCTACATCAGACCACTGTCCTTATTCCTTGAAATAAAAATTAACTTGATTGAGAAGGATGTTTGTGAGAAGTGTGAAAACTAGAACATGCAGGTTTTTTATCAGGGTTGCTTGGCCGGTTACTGTTGTGTAAGAGTCAAATGTTTTCAGATAGTTAGTTAGAACTTTAATAATTGTCCAGCAGCCCTTTCATACCTGTAGGGTTTATTTTATAGATCTCATGCTTATTCCATTCTTGTTAGGAGTGTAGACTTTGTGGTGTTGATTGTGCAATACTAATTTTTGTTCCACTTCGGTTAATAATGCTCACAGACATATTATATACACAGTACACAAAAAGAATTTTTGAGACGCTTCTGTAAGAACATGGTCAGTTCTGATTAGGTATTGAACTAAGGTATTTTAAGAATTGAACCAACAAGAATGGAAGTGTATTTTCTTTATGTTAAATTTTTCTAAACTTTTCTCTGGCATCCTTTGAATTATATTACCTTTTCCTACACATTCCAACAAATCCTTCTTTCATATGGAAGCTTTTAAAAGTCCTCAAAGTCAGTCAAAGCACAGATGCATTTATAGGAAATCAGTCACTTTTTTTTTATGTTTTCGAGGGAATCCTGTGATGTCAAAGATTTGCCAGTTTCCCAGTTTAAAATGTAAGATTCTTAGAGCACTGGGGTGCAACCTGAATAGTATGCTTTGAAGCATATGTTGCTTGCATTGCTTCAGTAATATTTTATTGATGTTACGCTAAAGTATGTTTTTATGGAGAAGATGATGATACAAAAGAGGGTATAAGAAACTTTTTCTAGTAGCCTGAAACACACAGCCATGTACATAAAAGAGCTTAGTAACAGAAAATAATTTTGAAGATTTGTAGGAATACCTCTTGTGCCATTCCATAAAGAAGACGGGGAAAAAACTGAGACAGGGAACAGTGCTTTGCAGACTTGGGCTTTTTTTTTCTATAATTTAACAATAAATTGTCTTCTTTCATTTTGGTTTTGGTTTTTGTTTTTTGTTTGTCTTTCTTTTTTTTTTTTACTTGACTCATAGTTTCTTATAATTTGAAAATGCATTTGCCTCTTTATTTGCTTACTTCCACAATTCCAGAGAGTTGAAAGATAACCTTGGCAGTGATGATCCAGAGGGAGATATACCAGTCTTGCTGCAGGCTATCCTGGCAAGGAATCCTAATGTTTTCAGGGAGAAAAGCATGCAAAACAGATACGGGGTACAAAGCGGTAAGGATTTTTGATTATTTATTAATTGCATTTTATGTTGTTCTGAAAGTTTAGAGACACAAATATATATGGAGCAAAACTGTGATAGTTATGCCTTGTCCTGTATTTGGTAGTGATACAAAGCTATGTATCTTTACATCTTTACAGAGCTATTCTGTTAGAATAAGCATGGAAATAAGCTCTCAGATGCTTTTGTAAAAATGTTAAATAATCACTGCAAAGTTTGATCTCTAGCCTGACTGATTGGATTTTATTTTAATTTTATTGTAATTTCTTTATTACTAGGTTCATATATTTGTATTGGTAAACAATTGAAGTTGAAAAAATATGCCTTTATCATACTGTACTGAAAATCTTTATGGTTATACTGAATCTGACAATTGATCGGAGAGATTCTAGTTTTAGAATTGGAGAGCTGCACCTGAAGTGTGTTCTTTAAATACTAAGCTAGGAAAGGAGCAGATACTTCCCAGAGTTTCCACAGTGTGAAGATAAAGCTTTGCTAGCACTGCAAAGATACAGAAGTGTCGCTGGAGTCCACAAAGGATGAAACTGTAAGGTGGTTTTGGAGGGGTAAAATTAATAAAATGAGAGAAGTTTGTTCACTTAGGCTAGTGAATACAATATTTGAAAAGAATTTGCTAAGGGCAGGACATGTAATGTTCATTGCAAGAATGCGGAAATTTCCTGGCATGAAGATGTGAAAGGTAGTGATAAGTATTTTTAATTTCATTGATACATATATCCTGAAATTTTAGCACTAAAAAGTCTCTGGACTCTGTGTTCCGTGTTAGTTGTGTTAGAGTATGATTTTTCCAGCTATGGAAAGAGTGTAACTGTCCTGCCAGTTTTTAGAGTAATCCCACAAAGACCATACATTTGAATTAGAGTTTTCCACCAGTTTTGTACAGTACAATAATTTTTTTTTGCCAGTGGAAAAAACCAAAAAGGATACATCATTTTTAAAATTCTCTGTTCTGACAGAGGCTTTTGAAAGAAAGAAGACAAAGCTAATTAATTTCTTTCTAAGTTTTGCTAATTCTGTGCAGAATTAGGGAGAAACACTTTTGAAGCTTGATTAAATAGGTTAAGAATAATCCTTAATGAAATAAAAGTGTTACTGTCTTTAGTAAATGTGGTTTGGCCTATGCTTGAAGAAAGATAATAGTACAAAAATAATTCAACATGAAACATTAAAGAATAATTGACCTTATTTTATTAAAATTAACAAAGTTGTTTCAGAGATCCAGAAGAGATCAGACTTTAAAAGTTCCTGAAATATTTAATTTTATTTTACATCATTCTAAATCCTTGTACAAGTGGTTCCATGGCAGTGTTCAGTGTGAAATCTGAAAACAGCAAAGAAGGAGGGAAAAGGGGGAAAGTATAGGTGTGGACCAAGTATTTTGAGAGGAAGAACGCCCTGGAATTAATATTTGGGAAAGCTAGGGGAAGTGTGACTTTATCTTCCATGGTAAAATGTCACACTGTTTCCTGGAAATAGGTGGATCTTTAAGGTAGATGCTGGCAAACTGCAGTAGCCTAATTAGCAGTTACTGTATTTCATTCAGGCCAAAGCAGGCTATCTTGATGTGTTGGGGAATAAATGCTTGGGTTTTCTTTGGATTTTTGAACAGATACTGCAATCTCTGTAGACTTGATAGGATTTGAACAACAATTGGGTATTTGGTAGAGAACTTGGGTGATGCATTTTGCCAGCTAGAAGAATGAAATTTCTTCTTAATGCATTTCTCTTAATGCAAATTCATTTATTCTGTTCTCCTCAACATCTTCTGTTGAGTCCGGCATGCAGTGCTGGGTACAGTGACCCCGTATTTGTAATACCCACTACTGAGGAGCAGGGAAGGCAGTGGGACCCCCTGTCTGCTAACTCAGCCTGTGGTTGGCCTCTGCACTTGGGTGCAGTTACAGCTTTAGTGTGGAAAGTGAACCAAAGTGATTTCTCCTAGCCTTCATTTCTGCTGCAAGTACAGGAAGATTACCTGGCTAAAGAATTGCCTTAAGCACATAATAAAACTGTTGGTTCAGTACAGTTTGTCAGGTAATAAAGGCGTCTTCAGAAAGTGAAATGCTTTGTTTTGAATACTTCTGAATTCACAAGAAGAATTCTGTGCTGATGATTTTTCCCCAAGTTCATATTGATCTGTAGTTCAGCCCTAATTTCAGAGCAGCAATTGATTTTAGTTATGATGAACAAATAGTGCAAGAAGGATGTATTATGAGAACATTCTTTTGCTTTGTGTCCTGAGTGGGTTCTCCTGCTTTCTCTCTCCCCCCACTTGCTGACATGTTTTGTTTCTGGTAACGTAGCAGCAATGTTTGTACTATTATTCCCTGTCCTTTGATAACAGCCACATTGACATAAAAAAATTCTGGGTTCCATCTTGCAATGATGCCTTTGTTGCATCTTAACGGTCTGTGAGCCATGGAATTTTCAATGATTATTAATTTAAAATTAAATTACTACCTAATTTCAGTTTCCATAGTATTATCCTCTGTTTTCCTTCTCAACACTTTGGATTTATCTTCCAGCAGATATGTGTTGGAGGATCAGCTGAAGTAGTGTATGACAATAGGCTAATATTCATTGCTTCACTTGAGGTTCAGTGAGGACTTAATATTCGGAACTTGTGAATTTTGGGGGCCTAAAATCTTATGCATCTTTCCATAGCTGTGAAATTATTATAGCTTTTTTTTCACTTATGCAAGAATTCAATTGCTCGTGTGGCTGTAAAATAGAAAGTATTTACAGATGTAAACTTTCAAAAATAGTGTAAATTTAGCTGAAAAATCTCCTGTTGATGAGCAGTCCTAGTTTGAGCATGCTGGATGCTGTAATACAGTTTAATCCTACAAGACTTCTTCTGTGACCTTGAGCTGTGTCTTTCTGAAGAGCACTCTTTGGTATTTAGTTGGAATGCTCAAATGTATTTCTGTGTATCACTTTTCCAAGAAAAAGAAGTGTTGTTGAGACTGGAATTAGGTATCAAGGATACTTGTTCTAGTAATATTACTGGTACAATGATGAGTTGTCTAGCCTTAACAACACCAGCATTGAAAATTAAGGTTGCTTTTAAAAGCAATTCTTATATATGGAGGGTATGGAAGTGTTCATTGGAGTAATAAATCTGTTGCTTTGTGATAAGATGATGTAAAAAATGCACAAGAAGATACTTTAGTGCTGCTGGCCACAGACCAATTTAAATCCTCCTTAGACTAAATGCTCAGGGCTTATTTTCTCTTCTTTATCATTACATCATTACCAGGCTTACTTCTCTGCTTGGAAACTTTTTAGACAGTGGAGTTTTTGTTCTTGTTGTTGCATGTTTGTTCGGTTTTGTTTGTGTTTTCCTACCTACATTGTGCCTCCCATATCCCATCCTTCCCTCAGCAAAGAGAGAAGCAAGAGCTGTCACTGAATAAGTTTTAGGGTTCTTTTAGTTTGGTTTTGGTGAGGTTTTTTGGTTCTTTTTTTTGGTTGGTTGGTTGGTTTTTTGTTTTTTAATGGCATTTCAAATAAATTAATTTACATATTCTTTTGAACAAAAACTGGCACATCTGTGGGCCAAAACGTATTAAATTTAGGGATGAAAAAAATAAATAGATAGGTTTTAAAGTATTTCAAAAGTTCAGCCTGTGTTTTAAATGTAAAATAATACTTTGTCTGCATAATCCATGCTCATATGGGCACAGCTTTCTGTGTACTGATGTTAAGGGACTGTAGTTCGACTGGAGCATGGTGCTTCACTGCATGAAGTGTGGCAGTGAGAGGTGAGCAGGCAGTGGGCACTCTGGGCACTGCCTTCCACACAGACCCTGTCTTTGAGGCAACCAGTGCCCATTTAAAGAAAATGCTGGAGTTGAGAAGCCTTCTGTTTACTCGGGACAATGAAATGTCTTCTTTATGAAGGTCTTTCATTTATTTATTGTTTTCAGCACAAGATGGGACCTTCAGTCCTGCTCTGGGCTTGTTTTCACGTGTTAATATATGTGGAATGCAACACTTCACACCTACCAGGAGGTAGGAATGGCTGCATTCCTGGGGGATTAGCACATCTTTCCTCTGCTGGGTGACAAGGAGGATTTGTGAAACTAGTTGAGTGAATAGTGCAGTAACTGAAATCAGTGATAGGATTTCAAGGATTGACAGATCCCAAACGTTCAGGAATGGGAACTTCTGCCAGCCTTCTGTGTAACCTTTTGTTTAAAACACTGGTACTACTGATGTGTTTTTACCCATGACTGTGGATCTTCCCAAGCTCCAGAGTGCATGTGAATTCTGACACTAAGATGCAAGACATTCAATTCTGTCATTAAAATAACTTAAAATTAATTTACGTTGTTGTGTTTCTGCATGACTTCCATGTCCAGTGGCATGGTGTGGTTAGGGTATTCTTTACACGTGTAGCAAAGAGATGGGGAATAAAAAAGGTTTTCTATAAACTCTCACTGATAGTTATGTAAATTAGAATAGAGTAGAACAGAATTGAGCGGACTATTTTAGTTGGAAGGGACCTGCAATGATCCTCTAATCCAACTTCCTGACTACTTCAGAACTGACTGAAAACTCAAGTTCATTAAAGACATTGTCCAAATGCCTCTAAATTATTTGATTTCAAGCACTTTGGTTCTTGTGGCTTGCCAGCTAGTACAATTCCTTAATTGCCAAAGCATGACTGGGGGGGAATCCACAGCTGGTGGCAGTCTGCAGTTGGGATATTAGTTCTGCTTCACAACTGAAATATTTCAGCACCTTCTCTGATAACAGTCCTTATAAGCACGGCAGAGGTAAAGTAGAAAGCTTTGTCCCTGAGTAGAAATGAGCAACTAAGGTATTATGGGAGCTGTGAAAGTATTTTGCAGCACTCAGCCAGAGATGATTGCTGTACTTGATGTAAAAATGGGTGATAAGTTTTCTGTGTTCTACTGACTTCTGAAGTTTCAAAATATTTTACTTACTGTACACACCTACCTGGGGCATGGAATATATGTTTTGTTGTAAATTGTTCCAGGTTACTGGTAGGTTTTGGGGAAATTCTTAGGAACAGGGGAAGGAACTACTGTTAAATTTGCAACTGAATTAACACTGCTTTAGAGAATCCTTTTTTATGTCATAATGTAAAGCTGACATTTGACATGGAATCAATAATTTCTAATGTGTGTTCTAGCAGTTAGGGGTAGATGATGCTAATGTTTATAATGTTTATAATATCTTTGTATGTAATAATTTCTGAAATGAGATCTCGCTGATTAAGAAGGAAATGCATGTAAAGTAATGCTGTCTTTTTTTAAATAGGGATGATGATGTCACAGTTTAATATTTCTCAGAATTCCATGCGTGGTAGTCCTGCATCTTCCAATTATCAACAAACCACTATCTCACATAGCCCTTCCAGGTAATGCTTTCTTTTAAATGGGGTGGGAGGGCCAGTGGGCTTAAAATTCTTCTACAACAAAATTCAGTTCTTGTTGCAAATATGTGAGTGGAAGATGATGAGGGTCAAGACAGGTTTTGCCTTTGCTTAACAGCAGGGGGAGCTTCTTCAGCTGGCAAAGAAACGTGTTTCTGTCAGGGAATTAATCCTTGTATTCTAAGCTTTACTCATGATTCTCTGCTCTCTCTCTTTCTCATAATTTTGGCACACTTTCTTTCCTGTGTAAGGAGTCTCCCTGCCTCCTGCCACCCCTCCAGCTGCCTTCTGCCTATGACAGAGGCTGACATTGGTGGCAGGAGAACGGGAGAGAAGAGGATAATGAGTACCAGCACACAGGACTGTAGCAATGTGAGAGGAGAGTGGGGAAACAAGGCTTGTAAAAGCACTAAGTGCTGTTGTAACAGTTGTACAAAAGACCAGTTGGGAGAGGTTTGGACAGTCTTTCAGCAGCATCCTTGTCAATTTTCTAGTCCTTGTTTAATCATTCAGGTGTTAGCAAATAGCATGCTTTACTTGAGGCCTAACCCAGGCCTTAAATAGTACCATAAAGTATGGGCTAGAGGACAGAGTTCTGCATGCAGTTTCAACACTTACTGGGCTTTTAATAGATTTCATGTTCAATTATTAGATATAATTTAAAAAAATAAAGTTATTAACCACTGTAACTGTTTTGGCAAATTAAATTTGCATAAAAAATCAGTACACATTTTTACTTTTATATCTAAAATGGATATTGAAGAACATTTTTTAAACTTCTGTTATTACAGCGAATACTACAAAGTCTTCTTGAAATCCTTGCAAAATACCTATATTAAATACTTCACTGTTTCTTCCTTTGGAATCTATATTTCACAAAGTTGCAATCTAGAACTGAGTGTTGTGAAAGTATATACTTTATAAAGTATTCATTTGGTTTATTTTTATTTTGAAAGTGCCTATAAGAATGTAAGTTTTAATATGCAGGTATTATTGTCACAAGCATATGTTACTTTTATGGCTTGCTATCTGTTGGATTAGTCTTAAGTTATAGCCAGTGAAGGAGTAAGTTGTGCTCTGTGGACTTATGGTCAGGTCCTACCTAACTGTCTCTCACATTCCTCTATCTTGGCAGCATAATTGCTAGATGAAATTCTTTGAAATTTTACTGGGAAAATCATACTTAGACTAGATGGCTCCTCTTTAATCCTAGTGACTGAGTTATTAATTAAAGCCTAGCTGTCACTTTCATTCAAACTTCTAGGACAAATCTATGGAAACTGCAAATCTGATTTCAATACATACTTGTGGCATTGTTGCCTTTCCCTAGATGGGGATCTTATTAATGCTTTTTATTTAGTTCTTTACTTTTACTAATGCACTACCTAAACTATGACTCTAAAGTATTGAAGTGTGAAGTTTAAAACACTGCCTTTGAGGGAAATTCTTGGTGGTGTTGGAATTTTGTATCTTAAAGAACTTACAATGTTCTGAGTATATACTAAAAGAAATAATAAATTTGTCTAAATTTGCTTTTCCAGCTTTAAAAAACATTATTCTATTTTATTTTATTTTTAGCCGGTTTGTGCCACCACAGACAAGCTCTGCTAACAGATTTTTGGCACAACAAAACAGTCCAGTGCCTAGTCCATATGCTCCTCAAAGCCCTGCAGGATACATGCCATATTCACATCCTCCAAGTTATACACCACACCCTCAGATGCAGCAAGGTAAGTCATGATGTTTGTTTTATTCTCCTGTCTCATGTCAGATTTACCTTCAAGTCCATGTTTCATCACACACTTAATGTAAATCTTTGAGTTTGCAGGGAAATTTCAGCTAACTTTACAGTGTTAGTATATACTTTATTTAAAAAAAAAAAATAAAAAGGGAAGAAGAAAAGGTAAAACACATGTCTGTATTGCATTGAGACCAGTTATCATGACTACAGAAAATAACAGAACAACCCAAAAAGTTTCATTAGTTATTACCGTCATTTATCTGTACTAGCAAAAACTTCATTTTTGCCAATGTAACATAAATTTTGCTGTCAGCTTATTTAGCCTTACAAAACTTTTGTAGTGTTGACTAGGTTAATTCTAAGTTGACTACAGTTATGCTCAAGGTGTACAGTAACTGGCAAAGATAACCTTCACAGTGAATGAATTTCTTTGTCTTTTCTGAAAACAAACTTGAACAACATGAACACTCTAAAGTATCTAGGCATTTTCTGGTTGCTAAGTAAACTTCTTACTGGATTCTTTTAAATCATTCCTCTTCAAGTTCAGCATTGGGCTTAGAATACATATAGCTATTCTCTGTGTAATGTTTTGTATCTGTGAACACCTTGGAAATTAATATAAGTTGTGAATACAAATTATATGGAGGAAAATAAAATTTTCTGTAACCAGTAAGACTGTGATACTGACTGTAATTAGGATAGATATGGAGAGAAACTTGGCTAAGCACATGGGATTTACGTATTAAATCCTTCTGAAAATTAAAATCTAATTGTATTCGGAGTGTTTGTGGCAAAAGGATTCAAGACAAAGTTGGATTCTTGCACATTCCAGGTCCCTTGCATCCAACTCATTAATAGGCACTGTTACTGTGTTTCCTCTGAAATTTTTAAAAAGTTAATGAGTATGTGAATATCAGTATAGTTGCTTTTTTTCCTGTTTCAGCTTCAGTATCCAGTCCCATTGTCACAGCTGGGATGAGGAATCTCCATGAAAATAAAGTTTCAAGTCAGTTGTCTGGAAATGCAGCTAATCATCATGCTGATAATTCTAGACATGGCTCAAATGAAGACTACCTACAGATGGTGCACAGACTAAGTGGTGATGTATGTAACCTAAATCAGTTTATTATGATAAATCATATATTTACTATGATAAAGCAAGCCTTAGAAGTCAGGTATTTTACAATGTTGTTGTGACTTATAAAACTGAAAACATACTGCAATTTCAAATTCTTGTACTCAACCATGCGACTTTGATGTGTGAGATTTAATTTTTACTGGATCTGTCTTTCATCTGAAACTTTTTGTAACATTTGTTCTGATAAAATTAGAAAAAATGAAAAATCTTCACATAATCTCTTAATTCATTTTAAGTGGACATTAGAGTATCTCTAAATGTACTGTAGCAGTATGTTGATGCACCAGTAAATGATTCTAAATAGGTGTATACTTAACTTTTCCCTTTTCAGGTCCCAGCAACATTCAATTAGAGGTGACATGTTTGAAATGCCTATTAGGTAATACAGAAGTGTTGTCAAAGGCAAGATTTCTGTTAGATACGTTCTCTCTCTAGGCTATTATGTGCTTTTATGGCCTGGTTTCTTTTTAAAGTTTTTCCTTAGTGGCATTATTTCATGTGGTATAAATTTCTGAAATCTTGAAACTAAAGGAAAAACCCCAACTTTCTCCCACATAATTTTTTAACTATAGTTTCTTTGTAATGAACATCTCATCCTCTGAATGAAACTTTTTGTGATTCTTCCTTGACAAATCTGGTACTCAGTCTCTTACCAGGTCATGAGACCATAGGCAAGTCTTGTCTTCCTTAAACTACTGTAGACGTAAACCAGTACTGTATTCAACAAGTATACTATTAACACAGGCTCCTTAAATCCCTTGCCAGGATTTATACAGCAGATCTCCAAGAGAGTTACTACTTTTGCTCATTGACATTTTTATTTAAATGCAAGAATTATGCTGATTAAAAATATTAGCTAAGAAGAAGTATCTTAAACAAGAGAGTGTTGTAATGAAGGCATCTGTCATAATACACAGTCATCAGATTTTTCTTAGTCTCTGCTTCAGTAAGGAAAATTCTTCAAAATAGGGAGTTGTTCTTGGAAGTAAATGTATATATATCCCTCACCTATGTTAAAGGTACTCTACAAAAGTGAATCTTGGTTTTATTAAGGAAGGATTTTTGGAAAACCTTAATATTAGGATATTGAAAGCTATAATGCAGAAAACAGCTAGAAGAATTTTTAATTAATTAAAGTTTGGCATCTGTGGATGAATATTAAACTTAATTATAGTGTTGCAGCCTTTTCAGACGCAGTGTGATCTTTGGCCAAGATAGCTATGAATGAAGATCACTAAATCATAAAACTGTAAAACTTCTCTTATTTTTTGTAATCTTTCTTAGTTTGGGGATTTTATACCTTAAAGATATGAATATTTACAGCATATCATGTATTTGCAATAGATCATTCTAAAAGATCAGCAAACATACCCACAGAACTACCCGCAGAACTGATGTAAGGACAATTTTTTGAAGATAATGCCTAGAACGTAGTTTTTTCCTTACATATGACCATTTGATGAAGCTCTGAACTATGAATACATGAAGACTTCTGAAAATTTGTCAGCTGTGATAGGAATGGCATATGTATCTGAAAGAGGTCAACTACCTGTTTAGGCTGTGTAGTTCATTTAATAATGTTTTTTGAGACTTATTTTGTATTTTGAGACTTATTTTTTAAAAAAATTCTGGTTTTTGAGACTTTTTATGAGTCAAAGCTCAGGTTTGAAAAAAAATGAGCTCCACAATTTCAGTGTATTAGTTAGATAAAAAACGAACTCATCAGGAAATTAATGCATTTTGACTTACAATAGTGGCATGTAAGTTTAAGATACAGCTCTTTTTATTTTGTTCATGCTGAATATTAGATTTCTTCACACATGCTGACTTCCTCACTTGAGACAGCAATTGTATTTCCAAGCACTGTTGCAAAAGCAAGTGTAATAATTCAAACAGCATCCAGGTTTTTTTAAGTGACCATGGATGGTGAAAATGATGAAATCTGGTTTCTTACAGATTCATTTTCTTTGACTGGTAAGCACCTCCAGCCATAATTTTCAAACTGTTTTCCCTATCAGCTACACCTTCACAAGGTGTAACGTGTACATTGTCTAGTCTGCATATGTTAGGCATATGTAATTTGGTGAGAAAGTGTTTACTTGCAGTCTTCACTCTCCCTAAAATGCCTGTTTAGCTTTCTCATTTACTAATGACTGCTGATATTTTTTAAAACAGACATATAAAGACATAATCATAATCGAGCCTTCTAACATTGTATTGGGTTGAAATTGGTCAAAAGGATAAAAGGTATTTCACAAAATCATTAAGGCTGGAAAAGTCTTTTAAGACTTACCAAGTTCAACCCAACACCACCAAACAGATAAACTAATTGCTCAAGTGCTATGTCTACGCATTTTTTGAATGCCTTGAGGAACAAGGTATTCACACAAGGTAGGCACAACTCACTGGGTAGTCTGTTCCAGTGCATGACCTCTCTTTCAGTACAGAATTTTTTTCTAATATCTAATCTAAACCTCCCATGGCACAACTTGAAGCCATTTCCTCTCATCCTGTCACCGATTACTTGGGAGAAGAGACCAGCTACAACCTGTTAGTTAGTTGTACAGAATGATGAAGTCTCCCTTTAGCCTCCTCTTCTCTAGACTAAACATTCCCAATTCCCTCAGCAGCTCCTTGTAAGACTTGTGCTCCAGACACTTCTCCAGCTTCATTGGTCTTCTTTGTACACACTCCAGCAACTCAGTGTCCTCCTTGTAGGGAGGGGCCCAAATCTGAACACAAGATTCAAGCTGCTCCCTCAGCAGCACTGAATACAGGCAAGAAACACCTTGCTTGTCCTGCTGGCCACATCGTTTCTGTTACAGGCAAGGATGCTTGGTCATCTTGGCCACCTGGGCACACTGCTGGCTCATTTTCAGCCATCTGTCATCCAGTACCCCCAGGTCCTTCTCTTCTGAGCAGCTTTTCCAGAAACTCTTCCCCAAGCCTGTATTGTAGCCTGTGGTTGTAGTGACTGGAGTGTAGGACCCAACAGCTGGCCTGGTTGAAACAAATACAGTTGACCTTGGCCCATTGATCCAGCATGTCCAGGTCCCTCTGCAGAGCATTCCTACCCCCAGGCAGATCAGCACTCTTGGGATCAAGATCATTGATAAAGATACTAAAGAAAACTGGCTCCAACACTGGGCTCTGGAGAGCATCACTGGTGATGGGCTGCCAGCTGGGTATAACTCTCTTCACCCCACCTCTGTGAGCTCGGCTGTCCAGGTAGTTTTTTTACCCAGTGAAGAGTACACCTATCCAAGCCAAGAGTAGCCAATTTCTCCTGTAGAATGCTGTGGGAAATGGTGTCAGAGGCTTTACTGAAGTACAGATAGATAATGTGCACAGCTTTTCCCTCATTCACTAGAGAGTTATAGAAGTTATAGGAGATCAGATTGTACAAGTAAGACATGAACCTATGCTGCCTGGGCATGATCCCCTGGTTGTCCCACACCTGCCGAGTGAGCTCACTCAAGATGAAACTTTCCATAATTTTTCTTGGTACCAAGTTCAGGCTGACAGGACTGCAGTTTCCTGGACCCTACTTGAGGCCTTTGTTGATGGGCATCATGCTGGCAAACCTCCAGTCATCTGGGACCTCCCCTGTTAGCTATGAATGTTGATAAATGATGAAGAGTTGCTTGACAAACTCCTCTGCCAACTCTCTCAGTATTCTCAGGTGGATCCCATCCAGCCCCATAGACTTGTGTGTGCCCAGGTGGTATAGCAGTCATTAATGGCTTCCTCTGGATTTTGGGGGTTTATTCTGCTCTCCATCCCTGTCTTCCAATTTAGGGGGCTGAATACACTAGGGATAACTGGTCTGACTGTTAATGACAGAGGCAAAGAAGTCATTAAGTACTTCAGCCTTTTCCTCGTCCTTGGTTCTAGCGTTTCTGCATCCAATAAAAGACAGAGATTTTCCTTGACTCTTCTATCAGACATATAATTCAGGTTTGGAAAAAAACAAGTTATATGAAAGAACTGTGTGTATTTAGATATCTCAGTAGCAACCACATTAGAGTATTAGCTTCTGAAATAATTAACTTACTTAGGAAACAGATTAAGTAACTTTAGAAATAACCTTAGAATGTCTTTGGGGACTTCGTATGACTTTACTCTTTGAAAGAATGGACTTCTTGCAACTTGTTCGAAATCTTAGAATCGTCTCTTCATAGAAATAAGGGTTGTTAGTTTGTTCTCTCCAAAAACATAACTGTTGATGTTGTATAAAAAACACTGCTAAAAATGGGAAATACCATTCTATAGAAGTTTCCACCTAATTAGATATAGAGTGAATGGGTGTATTCATGACCAGCAGAGGGCTCCTTGGAAGCAATTAAAAACCCAAATAGCATTAAATGGAAATTGAATAGTGAGCTGCATATTTAACTTCAAGATAGTATGAGAGTAAAAAAAGATGTATTTATATTCTCAAAAATAGAGCATAGACATCATTGCATGGTAATTAGTCTTATATGATGAGGAAATTTGTTAGAAATTATGAATTCCATTGAAGCAGGTTGTTCTGTGAAAAACTGAGAACACAGTAGAACTTGCATGCCATGTTAATTTTTTTCACTGTAAAAGTAATAAGACATTTCTTTAAAAATATATATTTTATGCTCAATTTCTTTACACTGCTATTGTATAAAGATAATGAAACTGCTTTTCAGTTCTTTACTATATGAGTGCTTGTAACAAAATCTTAGTGTAAATAAAAAGTGCTTACTTAGCTAGAATATATGTTTATAGATTTATTTTTGTGTGCATTCTCTGTTTATAGGTTCTTCTTATAGCTGACTGTACTTTGGAATATGTCTATATAATATTCTAGTATAGCAGTCTAAATTACAAAGATTTTTATGTAAATGAATTATTTTCCCAGTGTTTCGTGAAATACTAGACGTGACATTGGCATATGTGCTAATTCCAGTCTTTATCAAGAGTTATGTTTGTAATAATAATTTTTATCTTTGTCACCTTAGGATGGAGATCCTTCAATAAGGAATGCTGCATCTTTTTCCTTGAGGTCACCACAATCAGTCTGCTCTCCCGCTGGAAGTGATGGAACCCTTAAAGGTAGTCTAGCAGTCATATATAAGTGTATTTTTCTCCCAGATTTAAAAACAGAAAGTTGAAAGAGGTATTTAGTTACTCCTGACTTCTGTATTCAAATAGTGATAGAGCGCATGTCATTATGTTTTGGATACAAACTTATTTTTTGGATACAAATTTATTTTGAGCCCTGACCCAGAAGAAATTTCTGAAGGTCTTAAAATTGACTAATCATCATTCAAAACAAAGCTCAAATTCACGGAGGACAGAAGGATTTAAAATCCTTTCCAATATGAGGACTAAATTCTTTATGAGTATGGTTTCAGTTGCTTTACATAAGAAATGGTTTAAAGGCAGCATTACGAGTATTGGACTCTTAACCAGCTCAAAAGTATTTTAACATACAATACTTGGCTTAGTTGCAATCATGAAGTTTTAAGAACATTAAATGAAAAGTAATTTAGTGAACTCAATACATACAGCATAACTGAAGCCTGAAAGGAGAAGGAATAGGGTAAACTAACAGTCAGTCGAGAGGGAACAGAAAAAAACCTGCTCAAAGTAATACTTTATTCTAAAATCTGGACTGCATACCACTGTTTTTAATATTATCCCTAAGAAGCAATGACTGAGATACATGAGACTTAGCAAAGTAGGGCTTTGGGCATAGTCTTGCTGATTTACTTTTTCAGTGCTTGTATATTTGCATGGCAATAAAATAAGGGTGCAACTGTGCTTTTTTCTCTTCAGCCCTGAGACAAATTTGTCTTTCTGAATAGTCAATTACATGTTTAGAAAGAACAGGATATGGATGAGAGGCCAAAGAAGGGGAGGTTATTGGTCTTGTGCTGCTTGCATAAACAGTGTCTTTGGCAGAGGTGGGCCTTAAAGCAGCCTTCATGTACCTATGAGGAGGTTATCAGGGAGATTTGAGTCAGGCTTTTCAGAGTTGTGAAGGTAGGGTGAGGTACATTGTAGTTAAATTGAAATGGGAAGTTCTGACTAGTTCTGATGGAAAACTTACGCACTGTCAGGACAGTTGAGCATTTTTAAAAGTTCCAGGGAATCTGTGCATTTTCTACCCTTGGGATTTTTTTAAATCATACCAGGTAAAACCCTGTATAATTTGGCCTTGCTCACCATAATTTGAGCATGAGGATGGGCTAAAGGCCACCTGAAGTCCCTTCTTAACAGAATTATTCTATGGTCCTGTGACTGCTAAATGATCTCTGTGGTTCATCTTCTGTAGGTATTTGCTGTGTTAAATAGTGACAGAAGAAGGGTTTATGGAGTGGCAAGTGAGAAGTATGTGTGTATCCTGCCAGCAGTATTAGTATTTCAGGGAGTCTTCTAGACAAGGCTTGCTGTAAGATGTGTGTAAATGGCAAGGACTAAATATGGTTGTGTGTCTCTCCTTGTCAAGATAATCAGTTTAAAAACATCTTGAATCTGAGCCACTTCCACTCAGCTAGAAGAATATTTCAGTTATTTTTAGTTTTAGTTGTGCTGCTTCAGTTGGCTGCCTCAGAACCCAGTTTTGAAGTGATACCTTCTCATACTCTTTCTGAACAAAATCTGATCCTGAAAACAGTTCAGATTGTAACGTTTCAGTTTTGGAGGGGCTGAAAAAGTGCAGGAGGAGCTTTTTGATTTATTTATCTGAGTTTCAGATTAGCTTTACTTTTCGCATTGATAAAGCACAGAAGTGAAATACTGTTACTAATGATAATGCCTTCTACTAATGTTACTAATGATTTCTGAAAGAGATTATTGAACTCTGATAGAACCAGTTCTTGATGCTGAAAGAATCTTATTAGACATTTATTTCTAGTAATCTAGTATTTTAGAAATGTGTGAAAGAGGTGTGGGTAGTAGCAGTGTTATTTAGAATGTGGGACACCTGACAGTTTTTGGCCTATGATTTGGAGTAAAAGTTGTGCTGATAAAGTTTCCAGTGATTAACGAGCAGCAAATATCTGTGGTGAATTTCCTGTTACTTTTTATTATCCCTTGTAAGTTTGGTTGACAGGTCATAAACTTTGGTAAAGAAAAGCAGCAAAATACTTAATTGTTTGTTTGGAACAAAAGGTAGATGTCATAACTAAAGAGAGAGTTCAGGATGGGTGTTGTAATATCTAAGCTTTTTAACTTAGAAGCTTGTGGCAGTTAATGAAGGTACAGATACAAACTGCATTTCTGTACTTTTGGCATGGAAATAACGAGAACTTCTGGAGCCTTGGAGGACATGCTTGCAAAGTCTTGAATTGTATCTCTCTGGCTGACAGAATCTGTATGGGAAAGAAGACATTTTATTTGCAACTCAGGAAAATATTTGAGAGATGGTAGAAGTTAAATTTGTTATTTTGATGGGTTATTTGCTCTGGGGAGTAAAATGTCCCTGTTACAGAAATCTCTACAATACAGATATTTGCGCTTCTGCTGAAATTTAATCCAGAAGTTCTAGCGTGTACTTTATGCATTATTTTTTGATGTGAATTTTATATTTTTAGACAGAATGACTCTGCTTTCATGCTATCATCTGCTACCACAACTGCTTTCTTAAAAAATTAATTTACATTAATCTGTAAAGAATTATCAGTGAATATTTTTCTTCTGTTGCTCTCATAAAATACACTGTGAGTACTGGTATACAAGATAAAAATCCTTTATCCATTCATTCTGCTTTCCCATGTCTCTAGAAATTTAGATTTTTTAAAAAATATTTTTATTTTATTTTTTCTTTAATAATGGAAAGGTTTCCACAATGTTTGTAGTCTTTTTGTTTTCCAAAGAGGTGTGTTCTTACAATTTACAGTTCTGTTTCCGTACAGTTCTCTAAACTCCTGGGAAGACATCTGTAAGGCCAACAATGACCTTTAAAAACTACATAATTTTGCACTCTTTTACAAAAATTAATTATATTCCCTTCAGGAGCTGTTAACAGATATTTAATGATTTTCTAAGTAGTAGTAGCTTTTATTTTCTTAGAGTTTTATAGAACAGCTTCAGAGTGATTTCTCAACACTTGGTCTCTGAATGTATAAAAGGTTTTAAGTAGAAATAGGAATATGCTCAAATATTCTTGAAGTAGAGACTTCAGTTACTCTCACAGGTACTTGCTAAGAAAAATTGTCACATCATCCTTTCTCCTTCAAAGATTTTTTTTTGGACAGGGCCAAAATAAATATTTATTCTTGCTACTTTCTCTAGATTTTAGATTTTTTTATGTAAGGATGCTTCTGAATACATCAATTCTAAGTTAGAACAGCCACAGCTGAATTTTTTGTGAGATATTTGGAGCTCTGGAGAAAGTGGTGGGACTTCTCCCTGAAAACTACTGGAAGACTATGTAGAAAGTGAATATCATCTGCCCCTAAAAATCTTGCAAACATATTTTATTTTGTCTGTCTCATGTGCTGTTCCTTAAAGTTTGAATTTTAAATTAAGTTAGGCTCTTTGAACATTAATGTCAACATTGTCAGTTACTGTAATAAGTCTAATAAAAAGGCATAATTTCTTTATCTCTGGAAAAGATTGCCAGAGAAAGGTTCTATAATTTTAGAAAATGTGTTGGGAAAGGACTTGAGGGCTTTCCATCTTCTTACTCTCATGTTGGATCATCTCTTCAAGTGTCATTCACAATAACTTGCGTCCATTTTTACTTTTACAACGTCAGAAATGGAATTTCCTTACTCTTGCCATGCAGCCTGTTCTGATTTTTAGTACTATAGAACTTCTCTCTTAATGCTTAGCCTGAATAATTTTTGTTGCAGTTAGGCATGACAGTTCTTGATTTCTTTCCCTTGGGCAAGACAAAGCAATTCATGTCCTTTTTTTATGGTAATCATTAACATATCAAGAACATTATCATGTCTTGCAATAATTAATCTTCTACAGACTTAACAGCACAGGCGTCTTTCTAACATCTTTACATAAGTCATGATTTTTGCACTTCTAATAATCTTTGTTTTTATCTGAATTCAATTGATCTGCATTTGTTGTGATGTTGTACTGCCCTAAGTCATAGGTACAAATCTATTTGAAGACTTAAGGATGAATACTTAGAAAAGTGCCATAGACAACTCTCTGATACTACTGTTGTGTGAGAATATAGCTACTCTTTGCTCATAACTTAGAGTAATATTGCAAGTTACTTTAAACATACTGCTATATATCTGTAGAGCTTATCTTTTTCCTGTCATATGTTTAAAATTGGTGTTTCACAGCTGAATAATCACATCTGTGATACCTCTTTTGTTCCAAAAATTTAGTCAGAAAGTTGTCGTTTTTGATTCTGCTTTTAAAAGCTGTTCTAGGCCTCTCTCTCAAAGCCTTAACACGAAAACCTGTTGTGATCTTTAAATTAAAAAAATACTCTTAATTCCCACATGCGAGAAGTTATTAATGACAGATATTTTAAACTGTCATTTGTAAGACAGTGGTCTGGAAAGCTTTACTTGTTTACCTAATTGTTCACCTATTTCATCTGTTTGTACCAAGAACCAATGGTAGTCTGTGAACGCTACAGTTTTGCAATAGGCTGGGCTGCAGTCTCACAGTATTTTTGTCTAGATCATGCTTCCTCAGGTTGTTAGTGTAATTGATATGAGAATCTATATTGAAAGTCATTATGAAGTCCAGAAATGACACTCAATGCTCTTCACCCACAAGACCAGCTGCTATATGAAATAAAATTGTTTTCATTTGGTAAATACGTATCGAATTCACTTTCAAATACTACTTCTTTATTTCAGTCCTTACAAAGAAATTGTTCTTCTAGTCTGTACTTAATACAGACTATGTATAATAATGTGGGCAATCCTTTACCATCCTTTTTAAGGGACTGCTTTTCCTTTTTTGAGTCTGCCAGAGGAGCAAATTTGTATAATCACATTTTCATTAAAACATTCCATTTATGTGAAAGTGGTAAATAAGACTGCATACAATTAAAAAAATAAGACACATCGGTTTACAGATTGTGACTTCAGTCTCTTGAAGTGTTTTCACAATAGTAGTTTCCTCAGGTTCTGTCATCACCAGGTTCTTAACTTTTCCATTCCAAACATCAGTATGAATGCCATATGAATGCTCTGATTCGTTCTCCTTCTCCAGCTTCTGCCTTTAAGAAATTACACTGTAGTTTTTCAGGTGTGAAGTCTAATAACACACGTATAAAATGTGTACATTGATTAAAGCCTGTGTTTTCCAAAGGCTTCCACTAAAAAGGCTGGAATGCTGTGTCTAGGTTTGTACAACAATTCAGTACCCATTTAAGTAGTGTTCCTGGTGTCTCAAGGATCACTTTGCTATGGGTTGGGAAGGCACAGCACTTGAACCTTCTCAAAGTTTCTTTCCAGTATGCTATGAATCAGTCATCATTTGTTCACTAGCAGTTTTTTTCATCTTTCATGATTAGGCAAACAAATACAGGATGGGTGAAAGATTTTCTGTCAACATCTGGAACTTTTGCCTGCAAGGCAATTTAAAGAATACGAAGATACTATTTTGAGTGACCCTTTCAAAGTTGTTGTGCGGGTGGAAAGCCAATAATTCTCTAATATTCTGTAAAATATGTGAATCCTAAGTTCCTAGTAATCTTAATAGTTGTGTTTAGGCATGTGATCGGTAGTGTGACCTTGGTGCATCAGCTCTGAAAGGCAAGTGGTCTTTTCTCTGAAGATGTTCAGAGATGATCAGAGGAAGTGTCATGAAGGCTTAAATAATATGTGAGTACCGTGGTGTGATTAGGAAGTGTACAAACAAAAAACATAAGATGAAGATGACAGTGATGTGTGCAGTCCACTGAACAGAAGCTTGTTTGCTAACCAAGTTTACTGATGCACAATGAGGAAGTGAAGTCATTCCAGGGGTAAACAAAAACAGTAAGTGGTTTTTAAACTTTGTATTTTTAAGAAGGCTTTGTCTCTGTCAATGCAATGCATTTTATTGTTGCTTGCATTATGAAGGACTTGATAAGAAATCAGTCAGGAGTCATAGAAGAAAAGGTGTTTACAAGTTGCTACAACAGTTGATAACACTTTTTCCATACTCAGTGCAATCTGCCAATAGGAATCAGTAGGAAAATCAATTAATATAGAGAGTCCCAGGACTATCATGGGTGGTCAGGATAACTGTTACTGAAAAATATTAGAGGTATTGATGGCTGTATTTGTACTTTGTAGAGGCCCTATTTCCTGTTGATGTTACCTGCTACTCAGCTAAATTTGCTGTTACCCGGTTCAACATCAGTACTTTGTTCAGTAATGATACAATGATCATTCCAGATCAGTGGAGCATCTCTTTATCTCACAAGTTTTACACATTTTTGTCATAAGAAAAGTGATTACACAAAGTTCTGTTACTGGTACTATGGAAGATGAACTACAGAAAGTCAGATTTTTTTATCCTGAATTACCCTAGAGACCTAGATTTAGGCTCAAGGGCTGCCTACATGTTCTTCTGTTTGAAAATAAAATTATCAGATTAGATTCATTCCCAAAGGAGGTTTCTGAAGATCATTATGTGATTTACTACACTGATAGCATTTTGTATGAAAGTCCTCAACCTTCGGGTTTTGGCTGGTTCAGTAAAAAGATAATGCCTTTTTATCTTTATTCTTTCCACAATAACATTTCTTCTGCTATCAACAAATCTTGTAAGAGATTTGTTCTTAGACATACAAAGGCTCGAGCCTTCTGCCATGAGAAATATTTGAGGCTAACTTCAACAGTAATAGGCAAAACTCTCAGTGTGTAATATGGCGATGTTTTGCTTTAAGTCTAAGCATCCAAGAGAATGTGGTTCACATTCAAGGTGTAATACTTTTTAAAAAATGCTGATGTCTGTGGTAGAATGAAACCTTTCCAGAAAACTTCATCTTTTGCAATTTCTTTTCACCTCAGTAAGATAGGCGTTTTAGCTTCTACACATCATTGTTGCCAGAGGCTTCATCATCATTATACATCTCAGATATATGTGAAGTTATTGCCAAAACAAGAACTCTTAAAATGCAGCTTAATGGACTTATTATCAACACCTTTCAGGAATTTCCTTCATCAAGATATTTTCAAATACCTATTCGTAGTGCTGCCTCAGAGAGGGAAAACTTTACTGCTGTTTATTTATTTACTGTATTGTAAACATGCTCAATGGAATGCACTGAAATCCTTCTGACCTCCTCAAATTTACCCAGGAATAAAATGAATCATGGTACCTGTTGTTTCATCATGAAAAAATACCAAATTAATACCAAATCAGAATAATTTTGTCATATTTGCTTAAGAATTTAGGACAGGGGAGTTTCAAATCTGTATCCTTTATTTGAAGTGTAACTGTGAAAACCAGTAAATGTTCTATTGTTGCAACTTCAAAAGTATTCCTTTAAGAGATAATTCAAGAGTAAGATACCAGTTAGATCTCTTGGAAAAGTTTAGAGTTGCATTTAGTATTGTAAGAAATAAAAATGCAGCTCATGTTTCCTGGATGGTAGTCATTACCATAAATTAAAAAAGTACCTAATGATTTCTGGTATAAATTACACTAAGACAGTCTTGTCAATTACCAGAGTAGACAGTAATTGGGAAGGGGGAGCATCACAAGAATAGGAAATCTGAGCTGAAAGGCTCTGAGAGACCTTCAGACAGTGTAGCCAGAACTACAGTACTAGTAGTTGAGTGTTATGTCTGATTTGAGGAGGAGAAGCGTAGTGGAAAGATCTTGAGAATCAAAAATGGGCTTCCCAACATTGTGGAAGTTACTGGCAGAATATTGAGTTATTGCTGATGGTCAGGAAAGGGATAAGTCCATACATACATGTCCATGTAGACAACATACCTTGTTGTCTACATAATGAAGTTACAGAACTTCTTACAGAACATGCTAGGGAGAGAAAGTAAGTAAGTAGTCCACACAGAAACATCATCAATGAAGTCACACCTTTCATGTGAATTGAAGCCTTGTTAGAAGTATCAATTCTTTTTTTTTTATCTACAGGTCAGTACGTTGCTTAAAATACCTGGCAGAAATTAAAGCTGTAGAATAAGCTGTAGAAAAGCTTTATTCTTTGTGATGTATCTTGAATGAAGCACATGGAGTCCTGTATTCCAATTAGTATTTAATTGTTGTCCCATGTACTGATCTATGATGACCTCAACCAAAATGACTACTTATAATCTCAGTCACTGCTTTCTGAAGATTAGTATTCTCTAGTGGATGATTGGAATCAGATGAATTTTTGGTTTAACAAGAGGAGGCTTACCCTATTGGGCCTTTTTTCTGGGGTTGTTTTTTTTTGGGGGGGGTTTATTCCTCACACCACTAGTCCTTTTTATTCCAAAAAACGTAGTTCCAAATTATACCTGGAAAAGTATAAAAAGCTTCCCTTTTTTTAAGGGTTTTTTAAGGCTAACATTTATGGGGAGCTGGTTTAATTTGAAGAACAAAAAAGTTAAATGTGATTAATTGCAGAATGCTTTTAAGTAAAAATGTCATATTTTAAAAATTCTCTAGATACATTCAGAGCCTGAAATGAGTGCATGTAGAAATAAAAATTCATGTTTGGAAAAAGAAAAAAGAAAAAAAGAGGGGGGATCAGGCAAGGAATGATTAAAAAATGCCCAAAGATAATTAGTGTTTTGTAACTAGTGATGAGAGGAGGAGGTTTGAATAAGTTTACATAAAATAAAAATAAGAATATAGTTTAGAATTAACTGTCACAATCAAAGTTAGAGATTTTTAATGTTTTGATATATATTTTTTAATGTAAAATGTGTGGCTAAAATGGCTAATGCCTATACACTGATCATTAAATCTTCATCACTGAACCTCACTAAGAAGCTTTTTGATCTTCCTGTAGTCAGCTTGCTTTTATTGACCATGCTCTAATAGCTGATATTCTGAACCTGCAGGTGTTATTTTAATTTACTCCTTTTTGGTGGTGGTTTTTTTGTTTGGTTTTTTTTTTTGTTGTTCCATCTTTTCTGAAATGGCCCCTTCTCTACTTGCAGTAAATGATAAAATGTCTCGGAAATAAGACTACAGCTGTCTGCATTACATCTTGATCTAGAAATCGTCTGCTTCCTACCAGTCTTATTTCAACCTTTTTGCGAACACATATATATAGAAATACACATTAAAATTATTTAGGTTATATTTAGTGTGTTTTTATATAAACATGAAACAACATAACTGTTCAGTTTTTCTGAATTATTATTCTAGGATCAAGACAACCTTTAATCCAACAATCTCAGCCTCCACCTTATTCATCACCTAGAGATGTTCCCCCAGACATATTGTTAGATTCTCCAGAAAGAAAGCAAAAGAAACAAAAGAAAATGAAGTTAGGCAAGGATGAAAAAGACCAGACTGAAAAAGCTGCAATGTATGATATCATTAGCTCTCCTTCCAAGGACTCCACTAAGCTTACATTAAGACTGTCTCGTGTAAGATCTTCGGATATGGACCAGCAGGATGATATGCTTTCTGGTTTGGAAAACAGCAGTGTGTCAGAGGGTGATATTCCTTTTAATGTGCAGTACCCAGGACAGACTTCTAAAACACCCGTTACTCCACAGGATGTTAACCGCCCACTAAACGCTGCTCAGTGTTTGCCGCAGCATGAACAGACAGCTTTCCTTCAGGCACAACAAGTGCCTGTTTTACAACAGAACACTTCAGTTGCTGCAAAACAACCTCAAACTCCTGTGGTACAGACACAGCAACAGGTTTCGCAACAAGGAGCTATAACGTCATATGATGAAGTAGAATTGGATGCATTGGCTGAAATTGAGCGGATAGAACGTGAATCAGCTATTGAAAGGGAGCGATTTTCAAAAGAAGTGCAAGATAAAGGTAAAAGGATTGTGTGTGTGTATACACTATATATATTATATAAATATATATATATGCATATCAAACCCATATATATATATATATAAAACTTCCTGTCATTGTCACATAGTTCAACTCTGTTTACTCAGTGTAGGTTTTTCTGCGACATTCATCTCCATTCCCCTCCAACAACGAACTGTACTCTCTCACGTGCATATTTTTGATAATTGGTATTCTTTATTTGGGGTCCTAATGGATGGAAAGTGTAGTTCTTATGTTTCAAAATTTTTTTAAACTTCTTTCATTTCTTTTGAATCATGAGACTGAATGAAGTGTAATTGATTTTACTTACAGTTTCTAAAATCCCAGGAATACCATAAGTCAAAATCTGTAGCAAATTTGTAGTAAATTTTGATAGTTTAATTCTTAATTAACTTCTCATGTTGCCTGATTTAAGAAAGGTTTTATCCTTTTTTTATTTTTTTGTGTCCCTGTTTGAACCTAATATGAAGAAAGTGGTAGGTTAAAATCACGTCTGTCCTTTTAAAGGCAAGATTAATGGTAATATATATAACTGTGTTGTCTTCAGTGTTTGTTCAACTGGAAATTTATTATTACATAGGAATTACAAGCTTTAGAATACTAGCAGATATATATATATGGTGAGAGATGAGACTCTGGAATGTTTTCTCTTTAGTTGAGTATCTATACTGGTTCTCTTAACTGATGTCATTGAATATCCTCTTGGGGTATTCTGTTTTGGTTTTTTGTTAAGTGGTTTGAAAGTCTTGGGCTTCAGAGGTCTCAAAAATAGATCCACATTCCACATATAAATTTTTAAATTAAGTTGTATTTTATAAATGAGATAGTGTAAGGTTAAAATAAGTATTTTTAAAACACTTCATCTGCACTGTACTTAATTTCTAAGAAAAAAATCTTTCTTCATATGATGCTTAATAGATACTTGCAGGAAAAGATTTGTCAAGTGGAAAATGGTGCACATTTTTATTTAGGAAGTTCCTAAGTGCAAATGGTGAATTTTGGACATACTTAAATGGATGCACAACTGAATTTACATACAGTTTAAGTTTTTTAACCAGTAGAGAGAGGAAGAATTCTCCCTCTATTCAGAGATTTTTAAAGATGCTGGGAAGGGGGAGGGAAGGAAGAGAGGGAGAGAGCGTGTGTGTTTATGTGTGTGTTTGTAATAGTGATTACTGCAGTTGCTGAAAGGTTTGACTTCTTAGATATTTCTTATTTGCTAACTAAATCAAGTCTTTTTAGGAAATGCTGGTTTTGCATATATGTGGAATATTTGTGCTCAAGTCAAGAGAGATCTCTACTGTCTTTAATGAAATGGGGAATTTGTGTCTGCTTAAATTTCATCTACTGATTTTAAATTTTACTGGTGGAGAGCTTGTGGTTTGTCTCATAATACTTAAAATACCTTTATATCAACACACTTCAAGTAGAATCTTCAGCATGATTTATCTGAGAAGCATCTGGAAAAACAGTGTATTTTTGATGGTGCACAGCAGCCTTCAACAAGAGCTAGGCTAAAACAGACTTTCCTTTTTCTCCAAACTTTCTGGAAATGTTGAGCATTAGTTTTAAACTTTGTTTTCCATGTAATCACATAGCCATGAACAGACTCTGATTTGTTTCTTTAGGAGAAATGAGTTATTTTTACAGAACATTATCTCTCCCTTTACCACTGCTCAGTGCGCATCTTCACAGCCTTGAGCTTCCCTTCTACCTGCATCCTTTGGCAGGTCTCAGTTCTTCCTGGGTTCCTGCAATTGCTACACATCATGTTCAAGTTTTATTGCCTTACACTGGGACAAATAACCATTTATTCTAAGTTGCCCCTGTGCTAGACGGCACCTTTCACTTTGCCTGAGGAAGTTTCAGCCATGAATGAATATTACTGAGTTGATGGATTTTTTGGCAGTCTTGCAACAGATTTCCTGAAAACCTGTTAGAAAAGCTTTGACAGAAGCTTGGAGAAATACGCTTCCTAGTGTTTTGGTAATGGCTTGGCTGTGTCTTGTAGGTTTGTACATGCCTACAAGTTGTTACACTCTGGCACTGTCCTCGGTAGAAATGTTTGGTGTGACTGCAGGAAGAAGCTTCCTCTATTGTATAGTGGGAATAAATCTCTTAGATATATCGCCAGTAACTCCTAAATATGTAATTAATTTTTGTGAAGCTGCTTACTGTATTTATGCATTAAAGAAAAAAAGGCATTTGTGAATTTTAGTACATATGCTATGCCTTCAGATCACATTCATTGCAAGTACATTGTGTAATTAGAACAGGAAGGCATAGTGATAGTATGTGGTTTGCAATAGCAAGTGTAGAGAACTTACTAGCACATGCTAAAATATGCATGAAAGCATCTTTGCTGCTTTTTTGATCAAGACATGGGAAAATACTGCATTCCCAATACGTTTTCTGTGCACACATTTTTGTGTATTACATTACTTGTAATGTATGCTTGAGTATGCTTGCAAGTTGTGATTGTGATCTCTTCTGTCCTTCTGGTTTTGATGTGAAATCTCTGTAGTAATATTCATCAAAGGTTTTCATACTGTTTCTTTTTAACAACTAAAACAACTAAGGCATATTTGGGTATGATACATTCTTTCTCAGCTTGGAACAAGTAGTAGTCTTGCAACTCTTTATTGCAGAGGAAAGGCAGAAATTTCTTTAAGAGCATTCTGGGTAAAAGTTGTACAACTGTTGACTTGCCAAAGGCATTTTTTACTAAATGCGGAGGTCTTTTTGTATTGTTTGGTGCAGATGGGAACTGGGGATTGTAGCCCTTTGGTAATTACTACTTCATGCAATAAATTAGTACTTTATGTAATAAATCATTAATTCTATCAAAACCAGTAAAATATTTAGCTTTTACAAAACAAAGTCTCAAAAGTGGCAGGCAGTTTCTGTTTCAGAGGTGGAACTAATGCAGGATCTTGCACAAGTACCTTCTTTGAAAAGCAATCTATCTTACTAAAACCTTATTTTCATGATTTTGTTTGATGCATACTCTGGCAGACTTGACCTCATGATTCTGAGATATGCATGTGCATATCAAGAATATCAACAACCTTTTGGCTCATATCTGAGCACTTTCTAGACCTCTGCTTTTATAATTCTAACCTTCTGTCTGTTTAGGTCTTGGAATAAGTGCATTATGCTGTCTTTTCGTTATGGTAGAGGGGCACAGAGTTAGACAAAGTCTGTTTTGTCCTTGTTCTGTGTGGAGATGGATGAGAGTCCATCTCCTCTTCCTACTTTTTCCATCAGATAGGTCTCTCTTTATTGATTAATTCTGCATTAAGTTTTTGTACCTTTTAGTGAAAAGACTAGTTGGAGATTTTGCAGATCAAGGCACTTGACACCAGAAGTTACATTTTGCTACATCTATTATGTTTAATAGACTCAGAACAAATAATTAAGTCTATGGAACATGACATACCTTGGATCTTCAGTTCCCCTTCCCCCCTCACAGTGGCCTCTATGCCCTCATCAGATTCAAGCTGTCAATCAGTACTAGATCGTATCTTTTCTTTTGAAAGTAATTGTAGTATTACAGATAGTTTTTATCAAGACTCAGATTTTCTGAGTTTGAAAAAGTTATTAGGAAAGGTTCATACAGAATGGCATTATCTTTTTCTGCAGCAGTCAACAACTGAACCATCCTCTGCTTAGGTGCACTGATTTAGATTAAATACTCTATTTAGAAAGGTAACAAAGCTTTGCACACAAATTCATCTCTTCTAATCACTGTCACATTTCCTGTACTACCTTATGCTATTGAATACTTACGAAAACACATTGCGGTCCATATTCTTAGCCTATTTTGGTCACTTAACTGGTTGTGCTTTGTTCACTTTTTGTAGCTGACTGCTCAGAGAAATTACAAGAAATCCCTTTGAGTTTTACAAAAATACATCCTAGGAATTTCTGTTCTTCTCAGAAACATTTTTTCTTGGTTGAGGGGCAGTGGCTGTTTAGGGAGAAATTTCAGTTTAGTAACCTCAGTTCTTAGCGTTAACTTTTGCTCTTGCCTGTGTTCAGATAGGAGATTGTGTTTATGAATAGTAGAGTAGGTCAAAGTTATCCAGTTACTTTTGCTCTAAAACTTTTCCTAAAACGTTATATTAAGTTCTTCGTGTTCCTCAAGATGGAGCTGCTAATTAATTAATTATCAAGTTCAAGGGTTATCCCTCCAAATCTTTCATGCTTTTCTAAAAGTCCCAAATACTGTGAACAAAAAAAATATTTAAGATACTAATGTTAAAAGGAACTCTAGTCTTCTAGGAAGGTGAAAAGGAAGGATAACTTTGAAAAAGAGAAAGTAACCCATCTTTTTTCCAAATTGCTTTTGTTTTTTATTTCATTAAGATTTGTTAAATTTCAATTTTAGCTCCTCCATGCATAAGTATTGTGTGTTCACCGTTAGGTTTTATGCTACTTCAAAGACAATTTTATGTAATGTATCTATTTTAATAGATTAAGGAATTATACTTTTACTTGAAAAAGTTCTGTGGATTTTGTGGAAAGAATAACGAAATCATTAAACGCTAACCATTTTACTGGGAGGCTAATATTTAAAAATAAAAACTTAAAAGCATTAGAAGCATTTTTGAAATTAAACAAGCCTACTCCTATCTCTGTTTTTTTCCCTATATATTTTACATCTGAGGTTCCGTTTCACCCAGTTCTTTGGAATCTTACTGTGGATTCTTTGAATTAGGAAGAAGTGAAGCTGTAATAACTTTATTTGCAATAATTGGATCAGTTAGGGGGCATTTGGATGCCTGCTGTGGGCCCTTCTTTTTTTAGTTCGTTCCAAGCCCATAGCAGCAGAGACACACATCCCAAGAGTGTGAATCTGCCGGAGCAAAACTCTCAAAACTACAGTTGTAGGTAAGTAACTTTTTACTCTTACCTTTTAAGTTCTTATCCAGCTCCTATCCCTTTCATCTCATGACCCATTTCCCCCAAAAGTTCCCCGAAGAAGAAGCTAATAGAAGAACACTATTAAGAATGAATTGTTTATTTATGTTTAATTTTTGTAGCCAATTAATGAAATGACAGAAGGTCTAATTATAGCCAGTAGATTAATATTAATTTAGAAACTATGTTATAGGGGGTTTATTCCCTTAAAAATGGAGCTACAAGTGTAGTCATTTGTATAATAATATATAGTCACTAATACCACAAGATGAATGAGACAGTGTAAAATATAAACAATTATGTCACCACATATGAGGAGAATGTTAGAATTAGGTATCATATACTCTGTGTATAAAAGCTTTTGTTAGGTCTGGATTTCATGTGAGATAATGGATGAGCCTGGCACCTCATGTGGTTTCTCCAGGTAAAGCAGTTTTGCAACCTCCAGTTCTATAGATGAGAGGGTGGAATTATTTGGGTGTCTGTTCACACATGTTTTAAGAAAAATAAGGGGAAGAAATTCCTCTTCTAACTAGAGAAATAGCAATTAAGTGGTACAATGTTTTCATCTGTCTAGGAAAAATTACTTTCTTTAATATTTTTTATAAAGAATTAAGTACTGATTGCCAGAAGAACAAAATATGCAAAGGCATCATTTTTTAGTGGTGTTTCCATTATCTTGGTGCTCTTGTGTAACATCAAATAAAATTCCTCATTTATCCTAGGTTATGCTTTATATAAGGTAGTACAGAAACCTCTCATCAGCTGGTATAGAAAATAACTAAAACCTCACGGTTTAATCAAAAGTCTATTTTTTAATTTGTAGCATAGACTAAGATTGGAGAATTAAATTTAAATTGCATGTAATGTGTTCTCTTAATTATACATGTAAGATGGGATGACTTTCAATATAACTTAACCAGTAAGGTGTTTATTTTATTCTAAGAAACTTTAATGGTTTTAAGCCTTGATAAAGAAATGACATGTAAAATTTGAAAAATTGTCAAGAGTTTAATCCCAGCATATCTATAGTTCGTAGTCACTAAATTCACTCTGACATCAACGTAAGGCGGCACAGATTTTTTTTCATCATCATGAAGTATAAATGTTACTTGATCTAATTAGTTGAAGATGTTTTTGAGCGTGAGGTATGTTGTCAGTATAAAATCAACACCTGGAAGGGAGATTTCAAAGTCATTGATTATTTCTAATGTTAGCTGTTTATACAAATGAATTAAAAATTGATTGGATATCTTAATTTTTAAGTGACACATAAAATAAGTAGTTTTAATTAAGTTTACTGTTAGTGTGTTGCTTTTTTCTTGTGAAATTAGTTGCTGCATTGTGTATTTCAACATAATTTGCACTTCATGTTTTGCTCAGGTACTTTAACAATTGAGTTTAAGAAACTATGATTCTTAAAGCAATCATGTGGATAAAATTCAGCATTTGTGACAGGAAAAATATATCTCATAAATAAAATCAAATTGTTTGTAAAAGCAGTATTAAATTCAGGAAGGCTGAGTTATGGTTTCCAATTTCTAAACAAGTGAGAAGCTTGAAGATGCTTTTCTGGAGTTAAATTCTTGTTCTTTTCTAGTGTAATACTTCTTTTCGATTGCTATATTTGACAGGGAATAATGGCTTCCTAAACATTTTTAAGTAGAAAATATCATAAGATCACACTTAACTCTCCAGGTATGCTGATAACATTATTGTCATATTTAGGAAAAAAACCCCAAAACTTTAGGAAAATAAAGATTCTGGAGTCTACTGTAGTCTTTAAGACATATCAGAGACTCCTGTAGTCTTTTTGTGTTTTGTCCTCAATGAGTGTGGGCATCTCTCCTGTGGGACTTTCCTTTTTGCCTAGAAGTTTGATAAAGCCTTTTAATGGACTGCTGAAAATTAGCATCTGTTTCTGTTCAGATTGTCAGAAATCCCTTCCTCTGAATTGCAGCAGCTGGAAGCCCTTTCATCTCTACTTCAGAGACTTTAAAATTACGTTCTCTTCTATAAAGCTTCCTATACCAGGTTCATAACTATACTTCTTAGTTTTTTCTGTAAGAGAGAGAGCAAGCAGTGAGATTTTTTTTTGTCCCATGTTTGCTGAGTCTCTCCTTAAAGGGGAGAAGCAAGTACTTTGGAAATCTCTTCTACTGATGGGAAGCATTCTCTCTGGTTGTTCAAGTGTTTGTTTATTAGCTTTTGGCTTTGGGGGGAGGTCAAGTGAGAGCAAACTTGCATGTTCAGTAATGTTGAAAGTTTATGAAGAAGTAGATAGATAATGGATATTTGCCCTCATTCCATTGGGAGATCATCCATCAGTACCATTACAGTAATTGGAAACCTTCCTTGCACCTGGGTTAGATTGATGGGCTTAGGTTCAGGGCAAAGTTGGTCAACTTCAAACAAATCTGTGAAAATTAACTAAGAAAATACTTGTCAGTAAACACAGATTTGTTATTTAGATACACAGCTTTGTGTTACCTGTTGAAAATTCCTAGTCTTGACTGTTTGCATAAGATAAGCATGTAATTGGTCTCTGGCTGATTTGTCTCCAACATTGTTTTAAAATGGAAGAATTGGCAATGAGTCATAACTGCTTAGATTGTTTAAATTTACTCATTGCTGATTTCTATAATACAAGGAAATTATATTTTAAGTGGAGTGGAGGTGTATCCCAGTAATATCTGAACAATGTTAGGCTTTAAAGTATAAAAATCTTAATTGCTATGCTTTAAAAAAGTTTGTACTGGAGTCATCAAAACGGTTCATCCAGAATTAAACATTAGACTGCCAGTCTTCCTTGTGGTTCTGAAGGGGTGTACATTCACATTTTACCATCTTGGATATGAAGTATCCAGTTGAATCCCTTACAAGATGTTGTAGAAGTGATAATTTTATCTGTTCTGTCTTTGAAGTTATTCAAGATCATTCAGCAATTGGTTGATTTTAACATCTACCAAACAGTAGATGATGTAATTCTGCTCAAATAAAGCTTAGTAACAATGCACATACTTATTATTTAGACTTGTTGCCTTCTCACAGGTATTTTTAAAAGGCCCATTTCAGTTTGCTAGGACAAGCAGTTCTAGAAGTTTTTAGGCTATCATGCTAATCACACTTCCTTGTTGAAAGAGTTTGGTCTGGGATTTAACACAATTGCCAGGTTTGCAAGAAACCAGTAGCATCAGAGACTTCATCACTGGTTTTCCATTGGTGTTGTGGCTGTTGGTTTGGAAAGGCCTCAGGTTAAATGGAAGAATGGAGATCCTTCCTCCAGCTGAAGTACAGCTCTCTTCATCCAGCTGCTGTCTCTAGCAGCGTCCAAGCATATCCACTTCCAGGATGGGTATTCTTCAAATCATGATTGACTCACATTTGCAGCAGAAATATATTTGAAGATTTCTTATTCCAGAACAGAAGTTCCATGTTAATTAATTAATTTCTAAATCTGAAAGTATTCGTCATTTTGGCACAAAGATATTTTCAAAGATCAAGGCCACAACCTGTCTTCAGGATAAGAGGACAAATGAGAGATAACTGCTTGGAAATCCAGAGCATCTTTTTTTCCATTTCAGACTTGTGGTTCCTGTGTACTTTTTAGAATGAGGTACCTTATGATCTTATTTTCCATACCAAGGTACTTCCTTTGAGTAAGCATGTTGCAATATAAAGAGAATGTCCGTGTGGATCTGCCAGCCCCGAAGGATGTATATCTATGAGAATCACTGTGCTCTGAACAGATACAGATTTGTTACAGGAAATTGAACAAAATGTAGTTACCTTTTAGTCACATCTGTTTTATTGGTGGAGGAATGAGTAATGTTGCTAAAAAGAAAAGAATCTGAAAACAACAGACTTGGATAACTGAAACCTAATATAATCAGAAAGCTCTTCTGTGGTGACTACATATTCATCACACTTTATTGGTCAAAGAGCTTGTGAGCCTACATGTTCAGAACTGTGAGAAGCTTTGAAACTAGGTCTGCAGGACTGGAAAGCAAAATAGAAGCCTGGTATTTTGGCAAAGTTCTAGATGCTGACAATACAGAGAAATTCTACTGTGTATGGAATGAAGTGGATGTAGCCTGGATACTGATGCCTTGAAGGATATGAAGTATATTTTAATAGATACTGGAGAAGTTCTTCAGTTCTTTATTTGTCAAAACCCTAAGGGGTCTTGGGTCTTACAGATTAACAAAGCAGATGTATACAATCTTGCATATATTTGATTGTAGAAGAGAAGAGAAGATATGAAGACAAATGTTTTCAGAGGGTAATTATTACTCTCACCTCATCTGTCTAATTCTCTGTTACTATTTTTTTATATTTCAAAGTGAGTTCAAGAACTTACAAAGCTCTTGAAGCTCAGTGGTCTACTTCATCTTTGAGATTTCTGCAGCTATCACAGCCACTTAAGTTTTTGTACTCATTCATTGGAGGTTTTTTTTTCATTATGCTCAGTGAAGATCATGATACTGTGTGCTCATCCTACCTTTTGTGTCCTGGTTCACTTTGATATTTGATATACTTGGGCCAGCTTTTTTGTCCAAAGTCCAGAAATATCATAGAGGCAATGCAGTCATGGTCAATCTACTTCTGAGAATCACCATCAAAATGCATGGAAAATATCAAGGAAACTGTGAGTAATCTGTAACTCTGTCTGCAATTACCTTGCCATTTAGGCAAAGAAAACTTTGAAGGCATCCCTTTCTTCTCAGATAAGATGTCAACAAGTTGTGGTTATAATGTCTTTCTAAAGCATCAGTGTTCAGTTGTCAAGAAAAATGAAGAAGGAGCATCAGAAGAGCTCTGTATTTGAGGGACTGTGTATGCCAAGTTGTGCTACAATCTACTTATGTGTTCTCAACTTACAATTTGACATTTTGGATGAAGAGCAGCAGCTTTTTGAACCTGGTCAGTTACAGAAGTTCAAGCGAGAAAAATGTTTCTACTTGAATTGTTTTGGTTGTTTAATCTTGGAGCCTTCAGCATGAGGGCTCAGAAAGGTGAGTTTTGGGTGATCCAGCTACAGCTGTTTAAGGCATCACAGCTTCTGGCCATCTGCCTTGCTCCTATAGTATAAATAACAGAGGGAAACATTTGCTTGGCTCTTAGCTGACTCGTTTAGCCTGGTAGGTTAGTGCAGGCCATCTTCACTAGTGCCTTAGGTGATGCATTAGAAAATCAAATGGAAAATTTGTGGAAGTATGAATGCATCTTCCCTTCTGCTACAGCTGATGAGGAATAGTTAAAGGAATGGGGCAGGTAACTCATAACATGAATATCTTAAAGGCTACTACTAGATTCACCATCAGAGCTTCATAGGACTTTTTCAGTGTGGTTTCACTGTGGCTGATGCCTCTGAGTCAAAATAAGAAAGCTGACTGGCTTTTTCTAAAGAACACAAGTTTCTCAATTTGTGTTTAAAAATTTAAAGAGTTTTAACTGAGAAATAAGGTAATAATGTGTGTGGGTGTATGTGTATTAATGTATATGTTTGTTGTTGTTTGTTTTTTGTTTCTTTTTAAATAAATTGAAACCTATTAGTCTTTTGGAAGTCTCTATTCATGACCATTCCTAAGACCTGCCATGAAACCCATTGAGCTCAAGGACCACTTAGTTAGAGGGGGGAAAACTTCTTTTGTCAGTACATGAAGGTTTCAAAAAAAATATTTGTTTTACTCAGTACTGTTGGGAAATTATCTATACAACTTGCTATATAAATCCAAGTAGTACTACAGTGAAAGCAAAAATCTCCATGCTAAAAAACTGCACCCTTTAATTAGCAAACCTGTTTTGCTTCACACGGCTATCATAAATTTGGCCAACATTTCTACAGCTTTTTGTTGAACTTTGAAAAGTTCCATGTTTGCAGTTGTCCGGTTTCTGCATGGAGTTTATTGCATATGTCTATATTATCTTCCAGCCATTAATATTGTACATAAATTTTGACTTCTAGGATTTCTAGATTTGAGAATTAAAAATGATGGTGGAAAAAATCTGTCCACATCACTGGAATTGACCATGGTACTAATTGTTATTGTTTCTAATGTTAATTTTGGACATGATCCTTCAGAGTTTTAATTCTTATAAATAAGAATCTTCTACAAATATAGGAGAAATTAGAAGCCATATGTTACAATTCTGGTCTACAATTTGAGAGGGTGTGGTGTTTTTTTTCCCTTGAGTTTATTTCCATAATTCTTTATTGCATCCTCCTTACCACTGATTCTGTTGTTCTCAAAATGAGAGCTCATTACATCTGGCTATAATCCAGGCACAAAAAAAAATTCTTTTTCTTGTATTACAGTTGTGGTCTTGACATTTTGACAAGAGATAATCAACAGAATTTCCAGCCTATGTTTAGTAATTCCTTAGATTTAAAGTAATGTTCCTGCATTACAAAGAAAGTCATTGGGGTTTTTGAGAAATTACAGAATTTTAGTTGAGAAGTGAGACTAAAAACCTTAGTACAGGTAGGGCTTTTTGGTTTTCACAGCAGAAATTGTTTTTAGTTTAGAGTACCATGCTGGCAGCATAAATAGGCTGTAGTTTAAATGAATAGAACATGATTTATTTTTTTTTCTTATATTTGCAAATGCTTCTCATTTCTGTGAATTCTACTACATTACAGGGTGTGTAGTTGGCTCATTTTCTGTATTCTACTAAATTATTTTTTAGCATAAATTTAAAGGCGTATTGCACAATCAAGCTTTTGACACTACACAAAATTGTCAAGGGATATTTTGTTTCATCCATGAAAAGCATAATGGTTGCAAAGCAAAAATACTCAAGCCTTTAAGTGTGTAGTGGCCTCTTGACTAATACTCATGTAGACTCCAACTCTTAGTGTACTGCTTTGCTTCAAAGAAAAGCATGGTGTGTTGGAGTTATTTTAATTATTTTTGTTTGTTGTTTATATTTTCCCTGGTTAAAATTTCTGTGAAGTCCAACTGATGCACTGAACCAAGTAGAGAGAACCTCTGTCTTAATCATTGCAGGTCCTTGCATAGTGTGTGTGTAATAAAGCCAGTTGAATCTGCAATAGGAAATCTTTTATAGTAGTATTTCTCAAAAAGTAGCTGTGGAGATGTACCTTAACTTCATCTTTGCAGACTTCTGCTTCATGGGTAATTGGTTAGTTTGGTGGTTTTAAGATTTTGTTTGTTTGTTTGTTTGTTTGTTGTCCTTATGTATTGCAGCTGCTTTATTAGAAGGCTCTCTTGGGAATCATACAGGGACTTAGATTTCAAATGCTTTGAGGGTGGTTTTTCTTTTAGTTAATAATTGGCACCTCTGGTGGATGGGTAATGAATGACAGTCTGAACACATTAAGAAGTATTAGCTAGGGAAATTCTGGTTTTGCTGATAAATGGAATTTGCAGTATGTGTGTATACATTATGAGGAGGATTAATGGGTGCGAGTGGAGGGGAATGGATGTTCTTGCCTGGACATTTACCAGACTCTATATATATAATCTGTGATTTTTCTTTTTAACTTCCAGATAAACCTCTGAAGAAACGAAAACAAGAAAACAAGCCACAGGAGGCTGGAGGTGCTACTGGAGGAAACAGAGCTTCTCAGGAGACAGGTTCTGCAGGAAATGGGGCAAGGCCAGCATTGATGGTTAGTATCGATCTGCAGCAAGCAGGAAGAGCAGACTCTCAGGCAACAATAACTCAGGATTTGGACAACATCAAAAAACCTGAAGAAATAAAGCAGTATGACGGGTTTGTGTGTGTTCCACAAGAAGACACTGTTGGAGTTCTTAAATATAAACCTGAAAACCATCCTGAGATTTTTAGGAAAAAGACAGACTTTGAGGGTCAAAAGATGGATATCCAGCAAAACGAAAACAGGCAAATGGAATTTCAGCAAAATGAGAGCAGAAGGTTGGAAAGCAAACACATCGAGAACAAACAGTTAGAAGTTAAACATGAAAGCCGACAAGTAGAAGTGAAACAAAATGAAAACAGACAGACAGAATCAAAACAAAATGAGAGCAGGCAAACGGAGACTAAGCTAAATGAGGGAAAACAAAATAATGGCAAGCAGGAAATAAGGCAGAGGCCTGAAACACCAAAACAGAAGAGTGAAGGCAGGCCTGAAACACCAAAACAGAAGAGTGAAGGCAGGCCTGAAACACCAAAACAGAAGACTGAAGGGAGGCCTGAAACACCAAAACATAGACATGATAACAGGAGAGACTCCTGTAAACCATTGTCAGATAAGAAAATTGAAATAACTAGGCATAAACTAGATGTGAAATCTGATCCTTCAAGGATAAAACCTGAAAGTAGATCTGATCCAACAAAACAAAGGCCTGATGGGCGTTCAGTTTCTGATGCACTGAGGCGTGACCATGATAGCCTTAAACAAAGATCAGAGGACAGGGCAGAGTCAGAGAGATACAGAGGGGATCCATCCAAGATAAGAAGGCCTGAATATTTGAGATCCTCAAACAAAAGTGAACATGATTCTAAGCATGGTATTAAATCTGACAGTTCAAAACCTGAGAAATTTGAAAGGAAACATAGGCATGAGTCTGGTGAATCAAGGGAAAGATTTTCTTCTGGGGATCCAAAATCAAGGCCTGACAGCCCTCGTATTAAACAGGAAGGCAAAGGAGATTCTAGTAAAACAAGACTTGATAAGCCTGGTTTTAAATCACCCAACAGCAAGGATGAACGAAGGACAGATGGGAGTAAAAGTAAACTAGATAGTAATAAAGCACATGCTGATAATAAAGCGGAGTTTCCCAGTTATTTGTTGGGGGCAAGATCTGGTGCATTGAAACATTTTGTCATTCCAAAAATTAAGCGTGATAAAGATGGCAATGTAACTCAGGAGTCACGGAAAACTGAATTTAGAGGTGAACAGAAGGACAAAGTAGAGAAGATTGGGCTAGTGGAAGATCTAAATAAAGGAGCTAAGCCTGTAGTTGTCCTTCAAAAGCTTTCTTTGGATGATGTGCAGAAATTTATTAAGGATAGAGAAGATAAATCAAGGGGCTCTTGTTTTAAACCTAACAAGAACAAGTCCTCCAAATCTAATAAAGGTAAGACTATATTTTTAATATTAATCAAGTTGGGGGTTTTTTACCCTCCTTTTCTTTTAGGTTTGCTGCTCTGTGGTTAGAAATTAAATGCAATCATTTGGTAATTTATGTGCTTGCTTATAATGGTGGTTTTGGGGAACAAAGTGAAACTTGTCTATGGGTTTGTCTAGGCTGGAAATCTTGCTACAAGGTGCCTGAAATGATTTATTTACTTCAGCTCAAGTACCTAATGTGGAAACACTTGAATGGTCTTAAGCTGCTCTTCATCTAGTTTACCTAGGTAATTTATCCAGTGAAACATAACTGCTGTATTTATGATTTGAACTGGTTTCAGTGTGTCTGTGTAAGTACTATAGCTACTGTAAGTCAGTCAGTATACCTGGAGTGATGGGAGTTACTAAGTATACAAGCCCCAAGATTTTTTAATATTTTTATTTGAAACTAAAATGTTTTTCCAAGGCATGTTTTGACATGATGAGATTTGAACACAGATGAGAAGTCTTATCTGTCTCTGTTACACTATGAACACAGCTCTGTTGGTGAGCCTCCATGCTTCCAGCTGTGTGACAGTAAGCTTGCAAGCAGGATCTGGTTTTAGGAGAATTCACATAATCATTGTCTCTGTGGTCCACTGTATGCATGAAGAGGAAAGGTACTGGTAAACAATTGGCTGACATTTTCAAATCAGTAATATGGACAGGAAGTAATTCAGAATAGTTTGTAGGCTGATTGTCTCTTCTGCAGTTTAACATTTTTAAAATAAGATTGCCTTATATCTCGGTGCTCTAACTTTGTCTTTAGTTTTATAGTGAAATAGATAATTTCATGTTGTGAAATAGATGTTACTGATTTGGCAGGGTTCATTACTAATACTTAGCATTTAAAAAATTTAGATTTCTTACATAGAAATGTTTATTCAGTTGTCATGTCTGTAAATAGAGAAACCAAGTGGCAGGGAAGAGGATTTTAGCTGCATACAGGCTGATTTAGGAATGAAGTTCAGTTTTAACATTAATTTGAGATGAAAATGTTCTTTGTATTTAATCTAATAAGAAATGATGTAGAACTAAAGAAATGTATAAAAAATGTTTGTGTACATATGAAGAGTTGGTATCTGGATCATGTCTTTACTGTGCTCCATTTGTTCTCTAACATGTTTGTATTAACTCTTAAACACTTAATTCAGGATGTGGATTACATATTTGTGAAATATTAGACTCCTTGAATTTCTTTTTTGTTATTTTGGAAACATGAACATTTTTGCTTTCCTTTCTCAAGTTCAGAAAAGGCAAAATTTCCAGTTCTAGTAATAGGTATCAAGAGTTAGACTGAACATTGTGAGATCTTTGTTGTCAGTATAGTGTGAAGATTTCAGATGAATCCTTTATGATTTTGATAGGGAACACTGAAAACTTTCTGATGGAACTCAGGTCAAGTCTCAAAAGATTGGATTTCGAATTTACACTGTTCTCTGTGCATAAAATCAGCTATTTTTAGAGACCTAAAAGCCATATACAATGCATGTATGTTCTCTAAAATCTGCCTGAAGTGCTTTTTTGTTGTCTGTTTTGTATGCTGTTATTTGTATAAAAGGATTTAGTAAGTCCTGTCTGATTGGCATGACTCTATTAGCTGTGTCACATGAGCAACATTTTAATTTTAAAGTCAGATTTAGAATTTTCTGCAATGTTTTTGTGAACTTTTCTGAAGTTGTATTTCTTACATGTTCTCAAATAACTTGGTACATATTTTCCAGGGAAAGAAGGTATTTGAATCTGGTATCAGTCTTTTTGCTATTATATAAAGAATGAGGCTGTTAAAATGACTAGAGCTAGCTTTCATGAAAAGACTAATGTTGTGACTGTTTCTCTTACAAATCAAATTTTGAGTGTTAAGACAGATAGATTTTGGAGAAAGTGTCTTTGAACTCAAGATTTTTCAAGTGTATTTTTAGTTTTAATTTTTTTTTGCTCCACTTCTGTTAACTAGCTTCCTAGGAGATATAATCGTAAATCACTAGGTGAACCCAAATATTTAAAAAGGTTTATAGTTTGTAAAGATATCTCTTCATAAGCCAGTCTTTTTGTCATCAGCTTACTGATTCAGAAAATATTATTGACATTACCACAATGTCCTCACTTCAATTTAGAGAAATAGTGTTCACTCTTTTATTCCGTGGCATTTTTAGTTCTAAACATTTCCTAATACACTAGGAAATGTAATTTTCATAACATTCTTTATTTAGTTCATCCTGTATTTCCTAATAGATTGTAGCAATTCTTTTGTAGTGTTGACTTTCAGCATCATTATTCCATTTCTTACATCCTTGTTATTTCATGTAGCTTAGTATATTTTGCTTTATCCTCCCTTATTTTACTTCTTTGTGTTTCCTGTCCTTTATTTTTGCTTTCTCATCCATCCCTTCCCTAGTGAAATGTCTTCTCTTGGCTTTGTCATATACACATAATTGCTGTGGTTTATCTGAAATCCAGATTAAAATAGGACTAGTTCAGCAAGTTGGAAACACCATTTAGGTACTTACTCTGTTGTAAGGGACTAACGCTCATTCATTATAAAACTCAGTAAAAATGCCTCATTTTAAGCTAAAGTAAAAGCTTTGCAAACTGAAAGTCTGTACAACTTTTTACGTTGTTCCAGTAAATTTGAAAATCATGTTTGTTTTGCACAAGGATAAGACTTGCATTGTACTGCAAAAAGACAAAGGAGCAGTTTAATAGAATTTTATAGACAAGTTTAGAATTTCGTTGCTATATGAATAGGAGGGATAGCCATAGCATATGACTGTTAATACTGAATGATCCCAACAGTCACTTTTAGCATTTACAATGAAGCAACTCCTTTCTTTCTCTCCTGATCTTTGAGCATTTTTCTGAAAGATTCACTTTAGTTTGGTGGAAATCTGTGGAAAATTTTTTCGTAGTCTTTTTGTTCGGAGGAGTGAAATTTTGTAGCATGTTTTGTCCAGATCAGAATGAATGGTAACACTTTTTTCTTCTGGCTATAACATCTGTTAATTCCTTTTTCTTGTTTTTAATGCAACTGTTTTCGGGCAATCCATGAAAATTTCACCTCTGAGTTTGTGCCTGCAGTGAGGAGGTCATGTTTGCTATGCTTTTCTGCTGCTTGTTAGAGCTATACTGATCAGCAGTGTTGGGATGGGAGCTGTTAGCAGTTTCACAGTTACTGCATTCTGAACAAGACAATTTTTGCTTTATTATAGCATGAAAAAGATACCAGTAATGAGAGAAAGTTTGAGAGAAGTTGAGAAACTGTATGAGAGAAACTGTAATTATCTGTGTAAGGAAATGTCTGACTTGGTGATATATTTGAAGGGTTGCATTTCCAAAATAAGGATGATAAGTATAATACAAGTTTTGCTTTGATGACAAACGAGAGAATGTTATCTTAAGACTTGTGTAAAGGCACAAGTTTTGGGTGTTCCAGTATCAACAAAGAAAAGTTCATTGTTAAAAAAAATAAATAAAAATCTGATCTGAAGGCCGTTCCTTCATTGTGTAGATTGCTACAGGATTTAACTACCTGTACAACACAAAACCTTAGGCACACAGTTTTACTGCTTTCTACAAGTCTTCCTAAGTGTACTGCATTCTCTGCTGCTGTAATCTCTAATTTGAGTGATTTACTATTTCTTCAAAGGTGCTTGGTGCTCTTCATACGTTTCTTAAAGGATCAACTAAAAAACTTACTATCCAATCATTTTTATGCTGTAGAGTTAAAACAATGCTTTGAAATTTTTCTGTGTTCTGTCGTTGTGTGGTTTGTTGGGGTTTATTTTGTTGTTGTGTTTGTTTTGGTTTGGTTATGGTTTTTTTCATTTCAGGTGGCCTTTTTCAGAGCTTGTAGTAACTATAATTTGACATGTGATGTGATGGTCTATCTTTGAGTTCTAGCACAGCTAGAAAAAAATCTCACTTGTGAAGCAAAGTAATAAATTAGATGCTTATCTTCTAGGTAGGAGTGACAGAAAAAGGGAATATTCCAGGATGAAAAGCTGTATCTGGGTGGTTTGCTTAGTAATCCAATTTGTAATGCATCTTACAGATTTCTAACTACCTTAGCAGAGCTAGTCACAAATATTTCTGATACAGTGAGAACTGTAGACAAAAAGGAAGTATCAGTATTAAACATTAAAATCCTTCATGTGTAGGACTTCTGTAAGTACTAAAATGTTTAGCAATTTTATCAAGTAGCTTATGGATGTTAACACATCAAGAAAAATTTAGAGTTCTCTGAAATTTATTTCCAAATTAACTATATTTATGCTGAGCAGACCCCTTTTATTCACTGAAATGAGTGGGGCAAGCAGCTGTACTGTATGGAAAAAACTGGGGTAAAATCAATTTCCTTGGGAAAGGAAAAGGGTATAATCAACCTGCTTTCTATAGATTGTGCTTTTGTGAGAATTAGATTTGTGAAAGTTTGTAATTCTACAAATCTTGAAATCTGAGTTCCTGGTAGCAAATGTATTTACCTGTGGGAAAGCCAGAGGAATAACCCACTAAGTATTTTGCATGTGCATGCACTTGCATGTGGACATGTCACAGCTTTCTCTGAAGTTCTACAGAAATTGTCATATATCAGAGAAATCTCTTAAACTCTAAATTTAAGTGGAATTTTGAACAAAACTCCTCTTTCATAAGAATTCTACAGTCTTCCTGTTTTTCATCTTTTCTGAGATATTAGTGACTAGCTCTTTTCAACTTGCTAGAAGAGGAGCTGGCCATCCTTTACTGAAAGATATGTTTGCAGAGGCTCCATTTTAATATACACTTTGTCCATTTAGTAGTGATTTTTTTTCTCCTTTATGGATTGGACAGATTCACAGTTTGGAAAACTTTTCAGGCACTGTTTAGTTAAAAAACAAACTATGTATAACCATTTTAATCTAATAGTCTACAAAGAACTTATTTCTAGTATGGTTTGCATCAGAATGGATCATTTCTGCTTGTAGGGATTTTTTACCTATGGTGTGTCTGTCCTGTCCAAGAAAGTATGCTGAGATTGGTATGGGCATTGTGCATACTCTCTGGGGCCTTCATTTTTGGTGCTAGTTTTTCAGAAGTAAATGTTGGATAAACTGCTGTCTGTAGGCAGCAGAGATTCAGCTGTTTGCACACTGGAGTCCTTTCCTGTGTTGATCTGTTACTAGTACAACGGAAGACATTTTCAGCACAGTGCTTTGTCTGGAGGCTGCTTTAGTTAATTCTGTAGACCTTGCTATTAAGGTAAATATTTTGATTCTAGCTCTTGCAATTGTTCTTAAGTTTTCTCTGGGTAGTAATAGTGAACTTTGCATGTTGCACATCTAGTTCTGAACAGCAACAACAGACTTGACCAAACCCTCTGTTTTCATTGTACTTTGATTCATACAAACTGTGACATTTCTCTCAACAGATTTAGGAGTGCATTCTTTAATTTTTTCATTTCGGAAAAATTATTTTGGCACATGAAAGTAATAGAAGTTTATTACCTGATTTATCAGAGGATTTTTTTGAAAAAATCCATTGCTGCCTTTGGTTCATGGATGTGAATGTTTCTTCAGGTTCTTACTGGCTAAGGCTATTTTGCCTAAATAATCCTTGCAACAATACATTGGAATATGCAAAAATGTGTGCTAACAATTTGTCTGTCTCGTGTCAATTACCGTAAGCCTGTTTTTGTGTCCAGATATCTAAATATGAATGTTATTTCTGGGCTTATGAATAGGGTATATTTTGTTTGAATTAGGGGAAAATAGGGAAAAGCCTCACATTTGCTTCTGGTAAATTAATATTTCTGTTGTTTGACATTTTCATCTGTTTAGGCTATTGTGTGAGAAAAATTGAAATGTTTGCTTGAAATCTGGAATTCGTATTTATTCCATGGAAATATTACCAATGAACAGAAAAGGATGAGACCTTTTTTGTTCTTCGAATTACCTAATTGTTGCTTGCATCAAATAAAGGTTCCTTAAATAAATGTACTGTTTACTTATCCTCCAAGCAACTTCCCTGTAGAATTTTATATTAAAAGCTAAAACATCGACAAAATTTTGTTGTCATTGTTTATTTAATTAATTTACTTTGAAGAAGCAAAACATGAGTAGCTTCACGTGATATTTTCAGTGCTAAAGGCTGAAAATTTTTCCATGATACACTAAGGAAGAAGCAGATCTTCATGTGCCTGTAGTCACAAATCAGACATAAATCATGGCACTTGTTTTGCTTTGTCTCTGCAAATATTGTATTGCATCGCTTGCATAGGCAATTTTATGAGAAGAAAAATTAAGAGTTGTAATCAGGCTTTATTTATTTAAGGTCTTTTTTCTTTGATAAGGCCCCATGGCTCAGTTTTTAAATTAATCAGAATGCACAGCCAGGAAAATGTATCATAAACCTCAGATTTGAAACATTAATAGAAACAGAAGATTGCATGTTCTTGTTTTGCAACTGTACAAGATATCTTGGGTTTTTAATACAGTAAATAGAGTTGGCTTAAATTTCAATGTATACGTTCAAAACAATGACAGTGAAATCCAAGTTCAGTCCCTTGACACTGAATCATAAAAATGTGCAGCACTGTATTTACTTCAGCTGCTACTTTTGCTCCGTTTTACTGGTGAGTACCGATATATTTTTTGTGACGTGTCTTGCAAAAGTTGACTGCTCTAGCCACCTTTTGTTGATTTTTTTAAAGATAAAAAGCCAGATAATAGCAATAAGGAGTAAAATAAGTTATGGCTGTAGTTGCCACAGCAGTCAAAGGAGGTTATATATATGATGTGTTTTGGCACCTTTGGAGAGTGCATACTGGGTATATTCCCTGCTCTCTGCCTGGACTGTTAGGGGTGGTCTTTAGAAATCTCTTGGCTCTCGCCAAACAATCTGAGTAGCTTCTGAGGGTATTTTGTACTACTATACATTAATTTTTAAATATGTGCTGTTGGCATTGATAACCTCTGCTGCATCTTGGAATTACTCCATTGCTGTGTCCAAATTCTTCTCCAACCCACCAACCTAGCTGGGTCCTAATTTCCAAAGACAGATCTAAGGACCAGATTATAAACAAGGAGTCTGAACTTTTTGTCGTTTTTGTAGCCCAAGGGTAGGAACCTTGCCTCTGCTCCAGCATTGAAGCAGATAAAGAAAAATTGTTTTGAAATGTTTATTCAAGCAGGTTCTATAGAATGATGTAGGATATACTTCTACTTAGAACTGCTTCTCTCCCTCCTACCAAATCTGTTGCAGCTGAGAATCCTGTGGGTGCAGTCCCTTGGGTTGTGTTGAGGGCATATCAGCCTCCCACCCTGTTTCTGGTATGTGAGCTGATCTCAGGAGTTAGCCTTTCATGGATATAGTCAGAAGGTGAGGGTCAGCTGTATGGATGATGTAGCTGTCTATCTGTCTGTGTAAGCTTTAAGGCAGAAGGAGATGGAAGAGGAAAGCTGCTGGAGTTAATGCACTGCTTCTCAGATTATTTTCATCAGTGTTCATTTAATGGTGTGTTTTTCAGATGATTGATAATGGTGTTGAGATAAAAGTGGAACTTCTGTCTTATGAGCAGAGGTATCTTCCTCATACCTTAAAATCCTCTTTGAGATAAACGGTTGTGATTTCCTTCTGTGTCTTCTTCTGTTTTTGAAAGGCTCCAGGGCACAAAATTACTTGGAGTAGTGTGAAGCTTTTGGGCAAGGAAAAAACATAAAACATATAAAAAACATACCGGTGCATTTTAAGGGAAAGCCTGGTGGAAAGCCTGTAATTAAATATATACACTTAGCAAAAAATTTATGGCTTTAACCAGTAAGCTGTTAATGAATGGCCCTTTGCACTGTGTTGCCTGAGTGCTATACTGTAACAGTATTTACCTATTCTAAAAAAATGTTTATTTTCCTAACATCTTTATAAAGTGGGGAAGTATGTTTATCCCCTCTTCTTATTTTTTTCTTGCAAAGTTTTTTTTTCTTTTTAGTTCTCTCTTAAAATCTAAAATAAAACCGTATCTGCATGAATGATTGAAATTGAATTAAGCTGTGTGTCTGTGCTGTTGCAGTTACCATGACAGGGCTATCCAACCTGAAGGCAGCACTCTTGTTTTGGAGTAAAAGTATATTTTATTTAATTTAGCACAGAGTTCTAAGTTTCTTAGAGCTAATCTAGAAAGAAACTGCTTTACATTCTGCCTATACTTCCGAGGTTTTATCAGTGTAGCTATAGTGGTGACCCAAAATTACTTGAGAAAGTTGGACAGGTGTTGATACATAGTGGAGGAGCATCCTCTACTAGATAAATAGATGTTCTCAGGAGGACATATAAGAAAAGTGAGATATCTGTGAAATAACAGAAAAGCTGGATAAATACCAGCAAAATAAGAATGGTCCATAGTAGGTAATGTCCTGTTTGGCAAAAAGATCAGCAAGAGGAGGCCAAAACAGCTGCAACCTGTAGGGTTTCATTTATAATGTCAAAATGACCATGTGTGAAAATTCGTTACTACAGAAATTTCAGAATACAGGGAGTGCTTAAAACACCCCAAATAAGTTGCATTGTTCCCACTTAGACCCTTCTGTGTTATTTTATATAATCAGAATTTCCTTGGTTGAAAAAGACCTTCAAGATCATGGATTCCAACCATTAACCAAACATTGACAAGACCTTAGTTAAGCCGTATCCCTAAGTACTATGCCTATAATGTCTTGATAATTGGAAAAAGTTGCATTTTAAAATACAAGGTATATAAAGAGAGATTATAAATATGAAATTGCATGGACTGCAGTTTTGCCATGTGCAGATTATATAGCCCACAGAAATGGAGAAGACAATATTTATGGGAGGCTAATTTTTCCAAAATACTTCATGAATGTGAACCTTACTTTTGAAATTAACTATGTGGAAACATGTCATTTTGATGTCACAGTTGTTTTAAAAACATATGAGCAAACCTGTGTGGATTGTTTCCACTGTATTAAGTGTCTCTTTAGAAAGGAAAGTAGCAATTAGGAGTTAAGGTGTCTAAATGTAATTGAATCTTGATAACTTGTTAGTTCATTGGAAATTGCACCAAAATGTGAACTATGCATCTGTTTTCCCTAGTTTGGAAAGTAAAGATGAATCATTAAAGAACATAACAAAGTTTATTAGTGTTGGTTTTGATTTTATGGCAGGAATGGCCTTTCTGATCCTGGAAAGCTTACCTAAGCATCAGCAAGCATTGTCCTCTTTTCCATGACTAATTTGAATACACTGATGGTTATGTCAAAAAATAATTTTACAATCCATATTGAATGGATCCAGTAAAAGTCCATAATTATATTACCCCTTTTTTCATGTTCAGTATCTCTTGAAGACAATCATCTGCCTGGATCAGGGGAATGTATTTGACTTGCAAATTTACGGCAAAGTGATTTTGGATCCTACTAAAGATTAGGTATCTGTAAATCCTAGGTAAAGTTAAAGGCTGTTGAACAGACTTGGAAATACCCATCAAATTATCAACAAAAAACAATGCTGAGCTTTAAGCAAGATTTGTGCCTTTCCATTCTTCTTTTAAGCCATACATGAAGAAGGGAGGCACAACATCCACTAGAAATTTGTTGAAATCTTTCTGCTATAGATGTCAAAACCCTTTGGAAAGCTTCTCAAAATAAAATACAATATGGTAGGAGGTTTACAAGCTAATAAATTTTTAGCTACAGTTTTCTGGTGATAAACAACTTACATTTTGTCACAAATTGCTCTGTGAGAAAACAAGAATCTGGGTGGTTAATGGATATTCAGTAACAGCTGAAGATTCTTGAATACCTTCAGTAGGAAAGCTTTTAATAATAGAAATCAAAAACAAGAATTTATTTTCATCTTAAGTCATACATACATACATATACAGTATAGCTTATGTTTCGAGAAGCTCTGAAGAAGTGACTGTTCAAGGATGTGGTTCTGTGTGAGTGATTATTATTATAGCTATTCTGTACCTTTTTCAACATTAATGTAGTTCGCTAGCATTCTTATTAACTTGTATTTAACTTTGCCTTTTTTGTGAGGCATTCTTGTTAACTTGTGAAGAAGCTTTTTAGTAAAGTTATTTACTCTGTCGGTATTTTAAAAAATATAACTGGAGGCAAATGTAACTGATCGAAGTGGAAACACAAATGCAGGTCCCAGGTCTAATCAAACTTACCAAAGAAATCAAAAAATCTATATCAACATGCCCAGTAGAGCAAATAGTGCCTTATCTACACGGTTTTTAAAATACCTCCAGAGATGGTAACTCTGCCACCTCCCTCTGCAGCCCCTTGCAATGCCTCAGTAAAGAAAAACTTCTAAAATCTAGTCTAGCCTAATCTGGATTGCAACTTCAGACCATTTCCTCTAGTTCTGTTGTTTATTTACATGAGAAGAGGCCAACACCCACCTCCCTTGCAGCCTCCTTTCAGGTAGCTGTAGAGAACGATAAAATCTCCCCTCAGCATCCTGTTCTTCAAACTAAATAATCCCAGTTCCCTCAGCCTCTCCTCATAGGACTTCTTGTCCAGACCCTTCACAAGCTTAATTTCATTTCTCTGGACACATGTTGCATATTCTTATATTTTTTTAAGGTATTCCATAAACTGAAAAGACATTAGCATGGGTTTTATAACCTTATGTTTGTTGCCATGTCACTGGATTCTAATGCTAACTGGATTCTCTTTTAAGTATTCCTTTACTACCCACAAAAAAAGAAGCAGTACTTTTTTTATTAAATGTGAAGTTACAAAAGAAGGAATTGAGTAAGATGTTTCTAGTGAAGATTGAGTTGCCCCAATTCAAAGTAACATAAACAATAGTGTATTAATAACTTCTTAAATGGAGTCCCAGAGTATATAATGTCCCTGGATTTCTTATGAAAAGATAGGGAGTCTTCTTCCATGTGTATCAGAATTCTAGATGCATTTGCAGTCATGTTTAGCTCCTTTGTACTTCATGAGTGAACTTGGTTATTTACAGTTGTCAGCAGCTATTAAAAGATTGAGTAGTGTTCTCTCCTGGGAACAAAATCAATAAGGAGAGCACAAATATTCCTAGGAAGTAGGAGAGTAATAGGCGGTGATTTTTGTTTGTTCGGTTGTTGTTTGGCTTTTTAATGCAACTTTTGTTCCTTTATTTGTGGCTGATTCTTGCAGTGTCTTTGTTTCACCATTTTTGCTGTAGACTTTATGCTGTGCATTTAGTTCTGCTGATTTCAGTGAAATCAACAACAGTGCATAAAATTGAGAGTATGTGTTAGAGACCCAGGATCCGAGGACTTCATGATTTCACCTGTGGAATTGTCTTAAAATTTGTGTATGTTTATTTTGCTGAAGGTTAAGTCTGGATGTAAGCCATCTGTCTTCAGGCACTGTATAGGCATACAAAAAGTGACGTAGTCTTAGTATGGGGACACCACTGCCTGGGCATGGCTGTGCAGCATCCAGAGTGGTCCTGGCTGTCATCCGGTCAGCTGGCGCTTAACATAATGGAACTGATCTGCCCATGCTGGCATACTTGTGCGTTTCCTCAGTCAAGTGTCCAGACCACAGAGGATAATCATGTCACTGCAATGCAGTCAAACCACACCGTGAAATGTATGATGGTATTTTTGAAAGCAATATTGAGAATTTAGATAACTTTGGCAGGTGATAATTATCTGAGGAGGACAACACAAATAAATAAGGATTAAATAAGTCAGAATTATCTGATCATTATCTTATCATTTCAAGCACCTAATGCTTGAAAAAGTTTTGAAGGCAGTTCTTATGTATGTAAATATAAGTGAAACAATAAATGAGACTTCTTAAATTTTGTTGCTAGAAACTATCTTCCCATATTAAGGGTATTCTAGTTCCAGCTAAAGATGTTTGAAGAGCAAGAGAAAAAGAAAGAAAAAGACTAATCTTAGATCAGAAGGAAGGATGTTAGCGGAAAAATTGAAATAAATTTTAGAAAATTAGGTGCTAATGCAGGTATAAAATGGAATTACCATACAAAAAATACTTTTTTAGAACTATATGTGTGTACACAGAAGTTGGCAGCTGATTTCCTCTAAATAATATAAGGTATCTTGGGAAGGAAGATAGATGCTTCTGACAAAGATGTTTTGCATAAATTGGAAATAGGTTAATAGTTTAGTTCGATAATCTTCAAGTCTGTGCAATAGGCCCTTTGATAATTAAAGATATGAAATAAAGAAAATTCAAGTACTTCAGAATTAATGATTTACCTGAATCAGTTGTAAAGATTTTGACTGCAAGTCTTCATTCTCACTGCATATGGGTCTAGCCATGGTTACAAAATGCAATGCAAGTGGTGTGCTGATATCTACCTATGTGGAAAAGAAACCTGATGTGGGCCAGCAGTGTTTATCCATATTCAATAGAAGTCTTTTCACCTTTGTTTATAACAAAATCAGCAACAATTTGAGTTGTATTAGAAAACTTCTCGTGGGGGGGTAAGAAAAAATCTGTGGCAGAGGTTTGAATGTCTTATGATTTGTCCTGCATTTAGGTATCGGACCCCAGAGGATCTGCCACATATTGTCCCTTCTAACTGGAAAAGGGAGGTTTACTGTCATGTGTACACTGAATAATATGAATGAGAGTAAACAGAAATATTAATGGGGCACGCAATTAATACATAATTTACTTATGCTGTTAGAAAACCTGTTAAATTCAGAGTAACAAATGAAGTAAGAGTAAGTTTTGTGGAAGTAGAACAAGGATTTTTTTTTTTTAGAAATGGAATTCACTGATTTTAATTTGTTTATATGCTTGACAAAGTATTTTATTGAAGGAGATGCTTATGCAATTTATTATGTTAATTTCTAATTGTAGTGTGGTTGATAAATGCAATTTTTAAAAAGGCTGTTGAATACATCCAGATGTGTCTAACTGTTGTCTTACTAGTGGACATACTGTAAGAGGTTCCTGAGAAAAGACTGTAGTGTTGGGCCCTCATTTTTGTCTTCAGGTTCACATTTACTCTTCTTACTCTCCATTAATAGGTAGCATAGATCAGTCAGTGTTAAAGGAGTTGCCTCCTGAGCTCCTGGCAGAAATTGAATCCACCATGCCACTTTGTGAACGTGTGAAAATGAACAAGCGCAAACGTAGCACAGTTAATGAGAAACCAAAATATGCTGAAATCAGTTCTGATGAAGACAATGACAGTGAAGAAGCTTTTGAATGTAAGTAGTACACTGTTCTGTTCCTTCTGCTAAAGAAAGCTAGTGTTTTGCTTTTACAAAAACTTTTTTTAAGCTGGCTACACTAAAAACATACAAAAACAAGTTTGCTGTCTCAAGGGCTACTACTTGGCCAAGAACCCTTTTTTGCATTTAGAAGAAAAATTACTTGATTTAAATTTGCCGCTCAAGATGAAAACCAGCTAGTTATTAAATTTCTTTTCCTAATTACCTTATGGGAAGCTGCTGGCTAGATTTTTTTTTTTTTCCAGTTATGCTAATGGAACATTTTTAACCAATCATATATAGGAAAATACCCTTTAAAGCAGCACGGAAAACTTAAACACAAAAGTATGCAAAAAAACCCCATACAACCTTCCATTAAATAAATTTTAAATTAATCTTAGTTATATTGATAAGAAAAGTGAAGGATGCCCTCTTGAATTTTTCTGACATTTTAAACTGAGACTCTTAATTGCCCTGACGTTTCTTAAAATATATCTTCTTCTAGCAGATTGAAAAACTGAATTGTTACTGATGGGTTCTTAAAATACAACTTGCTGTTAATACTGATCTTGAATTAACTGTTTTCAAGGGGAGAGGGCAAGCTTGTAGTTAAAATTTTGCTGTGCAGTGGGATAAAGTTCTTAAGGGTCAAAAAAATGTCACATGCCTGTAAGTTAGTAAGGAATTTCCTACTTGCTAATAAGAGCATGATTACTTTGTCTCTGTGGTGGTTCAGTAAGCCAGCACTGAGAAGAAGGCTGTTAAAACCAAGTGAGTCAGTTCAGTATGAGTTAACATCTTGGTTGTGTAAACTGTGCAGAGGTGAAGGATAAGTGCCTGTTGCTATGAACCTGACAAGGCACCTTGCTGATAATTATTTTTTTTCCCAAGTTTAGAATATTTCCACCTTTGCATATATAAACATTTTACTGAACTTTTATAAAACACAGTGGTTTGCTTTTTAGTCTTTCTTATCATCCAAAAGGGAGACACTTGTTTGTTCAGCTTTTCAGTAACTTCGAAGTTCTCATCCAACAGACAAACAGTACATATACACAAATGCACTTAAAAATTTTACTTGCTATACTTATCTTCACCAGAGGCAGCAAATAGTGTCCTTTTGGGGTTTTGTTTGTTTTTAATAATAATCATTATTATTAAAATCTAATAATGCTGCTATGAGTGTGAGATCATGAAATAATTTATCAGCCTTGGGTTTTGGCAAAAGATTAATGATGATTTGCTTCATTCAGGATTATATGTTCTCTGTTTACTGTATTTTATCACCTATTTATGATGTTAATAATATGGAACAGTGAATTAAAAAGTAAGTAAATAAAAACTCTAAGTTGGTTGGGAATGGAGAGAATTGTCAATTTCAGATGCCTTTATCTGTTAGCTATCTATTCGTGGCTGTTGAAATTCTTAAATACAAAGTAAAACACATGAAAGAAGACTTCACAGTAGTTGTATGCTTTAAGGAAATCTAAATTTACTACATCCATTCAAGCTATATTCAAGGCCAACATTCTAAACAATTCTGTGAGGACATCTTCCTTAAAAATAATTATTTCTCAAAGATACTGTTGAACTGAATTGACTAAAAATGAGGCAAAACGGTTAGAAGAATGAAAGATTTCTGAGAACACAACAGTTTTCTATTGCTACAAATATGTATTTCGTATTTCTTATTATATAAAATTAATAAAACTCTTTAATATTACTTAAATTTTTAATCCATTTAACTACATCAAAAATAAATTTTGTAGAGCAATCATGTTCATCTGAACTGCTTTGCAGAGCCAGCACAACTGTAACACTTTCTGTTTTGTCATGCAGCATTGTTAAAATGGTCAATTTTAAATTCTTCTGGAAAGCAATACTGGAAGTTGCTTATCTCATGGAGATGTAGCTGGGATCAGAATTCATCCTACAGACTTAAATTGGTGCTGACAATTTGATAGCTGTGGAGATGGATATCATCTGCCTCCACAAAATACTGTCTCGTGGGAAAAAAGAATCAGTTAAGATGTGTAACCTCTTTTCCCATAAAACACTTTCTTCTCCAAAATGCTCACTCCACGTATCAGGGAGGGCCCTCCACTTTAAGTCGCAGTTAATTCACAAACATTGTAGACAGTGTGGGTAGATCACACATCCTGAACATGATTGTGCTGTCTCTAGAAGCAAGTCTGATACAGAAGCAGTACAGCCCAAAGCCTGAACTCAATACCTTAAATACTGGGACCACTTCTGTGCAGAAGTTTTGTACTGCTTCTTCAGAGCATTAGTATCGCCTCAGGTTGAACGATGTTGTGGTGGGTTTTTTTAAAATATTATTTCTGAGCTGATTATTTACTGTATCCTGGTATGCTTCCTGTGCTTCTCAGTAAAACTGGGGTTGTGAAGAGAACTTGTCAATTCAGTTCCAGTCCGGTATAAATTCTGGCAGTCGTTTTGCTCAGAAATGACAGTATACAGTAGTACAAACAACAACTGTGTGCAGTCATACCTCTCTATACTTTAGAGACACACAAATTTCCCGTGCAGGCTCACAAGCATGAACTCTGCTAGGCTAGAATGAGATGTTTTGGAGCTGTTTTAATTCCCACAGCACAATCTGTGTAAGGCATCTTTTCCCAGCCCAGTTCTCCTGTTATATTAGATAAAGAAGAGCTAACTGATTTCATGGATGAAGCTACTTCCTCCTCTTCTGTTTCCCGGTTATGTCTTAGTACCCTCTCCCTCAAGACAGGAGGCTTACTTTAAAAATAATACAGAATACTCCATTCCACTTCCCAATTTGTTTCCATCAAATCTCTGTTTATGTATAGAATATTTATCCCCATTTCTTCAACATCTACTCTACTAGGATTTTTAGTCCTGACCAAAAAGTGGTCATAATAACCTATTATGGTACTTGGTATCTGGCCCAGAATTGTGACTCCAGCTTTCGCCTATATACTGAATTTCCTGCAGTCTGTATCAAGACAAAATTTTAGTTGTCTTGGCAAAAGAGAATGTCTTTAAGTAACTAGATTGCCAAGTCTAATTGGAACTTGCTGTGTTAGATAGCCAAAGCAATCACTCAGTTGTAATATGGATACCCAGTTATAGTCATTCAGTGTTCTCTTATGAAAGAATGAAACTTTTTATTTGTTCCACGTTCCTTGTCTTACTTAAAAGGAAAAATGCCCTACAAGTTTGTATTTTTAGATGTTTCCTGGTGTCTTTGCAAGTTTCAGGAACAATTTTCAAGTAATTCAAAATAATTCACTAGAATACTAGCATAATAGAATTTTATATTGTAGTTTTAGGGTATCACATGTTTCCAAGAATAGCTGGTGTTTAATTTGCAAATAATAGAATAAGTTAAGTTGGAAAAGACCTTTAAGATCCAAACATAAACCTAACACTACAAAGTCCCCACTAAATCATGTCCCTAAGCACCACATCTATGTGCCTTTTCATTGTTTAAAAATATTTTAATTTTGAGCTATTAAAAGTAGAAATTTTTAATCTATAATAAAGTCCATTTCATTTTTAGCTTCACGTAAAAGACATAAGAAGGATAGAGATGAAGCCTGGGAGTATGAAGAACATGACAGAAGAAGTTCTGGTGACCACAGGAGAAGTGGCCATTACCATGAAGGAAGGAGGACTTCGGGTAGTGGCCGGTACCGCAATCGCAGTCCTGATGACTCTGATATGGATGATTATTCTCCTCCCCCTAGTCTCAGTGATGGTAACTAATAATTATTAAAGTTTAATTTTATACAATAATGTTACTGCACTTTTAAAGATATGCTAAACATTTTAAAAGAAATATGCGGTATTGAACACAAGTGAAAGATATGTAAATAATCCTTTATTTTCCCTTTGAGATTATTTATTTCACTCTTTATTCTCTTAATTAGTGGCTAGAAAAATGAAGAAGAAAGAAAAACAAAAGAAGAGGAAAGCTTATGAACCTAAACTAACACCTGAAGGTAATTTTAGAAGATTTATTTACTACAGTTCAGTTTGTGGTTTTTTGTATGTAAAATAATTATTTATAAATTTTTTTCACCAGAAATGATGGATTCTTCAACTTTCAAAAGGTTTACTGCTTCGATAGAGAATATTTTGGAAAATTTAGAAGACATGGACTTTACAGCTTTTGGTAATATGTCAAACTTTCAAAATTCTTTCCCCAATTAGAAAAATAAGAAACACCAAAAAATTTATATGAAGTCTTTTCTAACTTTCTTCTTGATTGTTTAATTGCCTGAATTACATACTAGGGCATACTGTGTTTATATGGCTTCCACCCTGGAGTCATTGCGTTCACCTCTTCCATTTCACTTACTGCTGCACAAAGAAGATCCTCTTTCCCTCTCCCTGCAGAATCCATAAGGAACATAAATTGTGAGACAAGTAGTAGTCCCCAGGGTACCTCTTTCGGTAGTCACTAGGTTGTTATGTTCTGTCAAATGTATCTTTGAAAACAACACCAATATAAGATGTTTCTCATGCTAGTAGTGTCTGAAACACATAATTTTGCATCTGCTGTGGCCTTTGACTCTTGTTAACAGAGCTTGAATATTCAATTAAAGCATCAGAGTCCTTGTGCATTTTTGACTGTGGCTCTGAATCACTGTATGCTCCTTACACAAAGTACTGGAAAACCAGCCAGCTTAGCCTAAGTGTCTGAGGACGTAGTGCAAGTTTACCAAGATGACTTTCTAAAGAGCTGGATAATAGAGTATTCATTAATTTTTTTTCCTGCCACCTTTGTCACAGGATTAGAACAAGATCAGAACACAAGAACAAATCACTATTAAAACAATAGTGTACAAAGCTGGACTTAACAGTGAAGTCATTGGGTCTGTTTATGGTAATATAGTATCATGGGGTGGTTGTAAGGGTAAATAAAATTAAGAAACAGTATATCCCAAGGGACTTGATTTCATACATGTTTTTCATGTGTTGCCTCCCCCAGATTTGAACTTCAGGTTTAAGACCACAACCTTTTAATATTTGTTTTACTGAAATCAGTGATAGCACAGGAGCTGCAAAAAGTGAGGCTTTCTGTATAAAAAAATTTTAGTTTATGACTTTCAGAAATGGGTAACTCATGTTAGACTGTTAAATGATAGGTCAGAACCAGTCATATTTAACAAGTAGTTATTGTTTTAATACATCATCGGTCAGCAATAGATGTAACTATTAGATGCTAACTATTTGGAACTATTTAGATGCTAGCTATTTTGAAAATCAGTTCTTTTTCTTTGGTAGGCTTTTTCATGTCATCTGGAAAATACTTATTTCTTTGAAGTCTAATTAATATATGACTGATAGTTGTTTGTTTGCTTTGCTTTGCTTGTTTTTAAAGGGGATGATGATGAGATTCCACAGGAATTGCTACTAGGGAAACATCAGCTTAGTGAGTTGGGTAGTGAATCTGCAAAAATCAAGGCAATGGGGATTATGGACAAGGTAAATATCCATAGTATTTAACTCTTTTTTAATATATAATTTCTGATAAATGTACAAAAACGTCCACCGTGGTAACGTTTCACCCTTCTCACGTGCGCAAGTGACAGATACTGTGAAGAATTGTGCTTCTGCTGATTTCTGAAGTGTTTAAATTGTTGCTACATCTTACTATGTTACATGTTACTAGCTCTGAAGCTGAGAGTTTTTTGTGAATGTTTCTGTGCCATTCTTCTTGAACTCAGTTGAAGGGAACTTTGTGTTGCTGTAAAATTTTAGTATCACAGCTGTAGAAACTATTGCTTTCCTTACCTTCCCGGCACTGTTGGCTCATGCATTTCTTCCGGCTCATGACCACTTAATAGGTTTGTGAAGTGTCTGTGATGCCCTTTATTATAAAAGTCACTCTGAAAGGTTTTCCTTAATCCAGAATTAAGGTATTCTTCCTGAACTTTTCTTCAGTCTCCCCTAACTTCCTTTGTAGAGTGTTGTCACCCTGATTTTTTGTCTTCTCCTGATAATTCTCACTCTGTTGACATGTGATTGATACTTTTCACACATAAATGCATACATAAATACATACCAACATACATCAATACAGTCAGTATTTTTTCGCTTCTGAAAGAGAAGGCCAAGAGTAACTGGATGATTGAAAGTGGTTTGTAACTATGCAACATTATTGACCATTTAACTATTTAATCAAGATACACCATTTAAAATCTATTTCTATGGATTTTGTGGGTTGAAAATGTGGTTTGATTGCAATCTTAGAATACATTTCACCTATTTGAGTTATATTACCAGCATTGTCAGTTCTGCTGTGTCAGAAACCACAGAAATCAAGATCCAGTCCTTACCTCAAATCGCTTATAGTTCAAGCATTTCAGGTTATCTTAACAAATTCTGTCCTTCTTCCATGAGCATTCTTTTCAGCAATTTGGAAGCCTTTATATTCCTGCTGTTGTTTAATTGTTTCTTTTCATTTTTTTAGCTGTCAACAGATAAAACAGTGAAAGTCCTGAATATTTTGGAGAAAAATATTCAAGATGGATCAAAGCTTTCTACATTACTTAACCATGTGAGTTTCAAATTACATAATTTCACAACATTATATAGAATACTTTTCTTCACTTGAGTCTTGTTTTAGTGATAGTTTCAAATACTCTCTGTATGTGCAAAAGGAATTTCTTTGATTGAGATTGCCAAATTTTAAGACTTAAAGTAAAATTCAGTTGACTAACTTTTTTCAGTACCAAACATGTTTTAATACAGTACTGATAAATAACAGGTGTATTTGGAGCAAGTGAGTTTTCCTTTGTTTTAATGTTAAATATTACAGTTTCATCCTGAAAATTCTCATAGGAACTGGTGTAATTTACACTGGACATTTTGTTGCTACTTTGCTACATGTCCATAAAACATGCCTGAAACAGTGAAGCAAGTATTACTGCTTTCACATAAAAAATGTGAAATGCTCCTTAGCATCAGTGCTTTTCTTAGATCTGCTCTTACACTGCAAATTTAAAGTTGTCAATTTAAGCAAATTTAATATGAATGTTAAGATGTTGGGGGATTTTCCTGACATACTTAAAACTACATGGATATTTGAAGTTTTCATAAGGTGGATATGGGCTACTTCACATTTCATACATTTATTTATGTCTACATTTTCTGGTCAAAACTATATTCTAACAAGAGTGGAGTTCTTTATGGAAAAACCTCTTGATCTGCAGACATGGAGAGTATATTGGAAAGGAAGAATTTAAATCAGATGAAGACTAGAGACATATTATTTGTACCTAAATACTTTAACCTAGATAGTTTATATGGTTCTCAAAGTTTTAATGTATGGTTCTGAATGTCTTTGTAATACCAAAACTAAGCAATAGGAAGGTTACGGTTTACCTGCTCTACTTCACTGTGAGTATGTCTTAATGATAATGCTTTTAAATTTTTCTTATAGTTTGCCATAGGAAAGCTCAAGATTCTTTAGCAGCTACTGAAATTGTCCAATATTCAAATTCAGAAACAAAGTTTTGGTTTAAAAAAAAAGCAGTCTTCAGCCAAAGAAGTTTTAGATATTTCTTAAAAAACTATGAAAAATTATTGAAACCATTACAGCAAAGAAAGCCTCTGCTAAGAAGTACTCTTACTTCCTTTACAGTTGTGGTATACTGTGTCCATGTCAGGATGTGTTTCAGAGGCAGAATGCACTTGCAAATTAGTTCTGTTTCCAGGATTAATGGCCAAAAAGAAAACATAAAATATTTAAATCTGCCTTTTTTTTTTTCCTTACACAGCCTTATCTGTTTAAGGAACAAAGTACTTAAAGACTTAAGTACTTACTGTTAGTACAATATTTAAGTAGTGCTGGGTGATCATAATTAACCTCATGGGTTTTTTTGTAACTTGTACAATACAGAAACACAGATATTCTGTACCCTGTTCTAAATCTAAATGGATGTATTTGATAAGATATGTTTCAAATCTGTTCATAATAGACGGGTTATATATGAAGTGGAGGAAGTTGTGTACTTAAAAATTTCATGTGACTTGTGACAAGTCTGTGTAAGAATTCCCCCTAGTGGCAAAAATTAGACTGATGAAAGCAGCAACTTGTGTGCATAGACCACTAAAATAAATGAAAGGTAAATGAGTTTAGGTTTTGGTTAAGGTGCATTTGTGTTAAGTAGTGCATGTGGTTTCTCCTAGTGCTTCCCACTGATACATAGAAAGCAGAACACAGGGAGACTTGGAAGACTTGTAATTTAGGGAGACACATTACAAACATGTGGCTGATAAACAGTAGTTGATTTCTAAAACTATTTTTGGATCTGAAAGGAAACAACGTTTTATAGTGTATGAATGAAAGTTTATTAAAGTAATGTTATCTTGGTAAGGAGAAAAATTTGACTTCTTGTTCACACTACTGTGTTTTTCTTGCCTGTTACAGAACAATGACACTGAAGATGAGGAGAGATTATGGAGAGATCTTATTATGGAAAGAGTGACAAAATCTGCTGATGCTTGTCTTACTGCTGTCAATATTATGACATCACCAAATATGCCTAAAGCTGTATATATTGAGGATGTAATAGAGAGAGTCATTCAATACACCAAATTTCATTTGCAGAACACTCTCTATCCTCAGTATGACCCTGTGTATAGAGTGGATCCTCATGGAGGTTAGTATGCTAAGAAATTCTGAAAAACCTTTCCACATTTAAAAATAAATAAATAAATAAATAAGAACAACTAACAAACAAACAAAACCCCTGATCTACTATGTGATGATACAAGTGATGTGATTCCTGGAATAAGATTTTTATATGTAACTGTTATACAGTTAGTTCTTCCGTATCATAACATCCTACAAATGCTTTGAATCAGACTGAGGATGGTGAAATACAGACTAAAAAAGGCATGAATGAAATGCATCTTCTAGTCATACAACATGTTAGTTCACTGCAATAATGTGAATGTAGCCAAAGTAGTTAGACTGCAGGACTTAGAAGTTTGTCTGAAGGTTCAGCTTCGGTGTATATTTATTATACAGAGGAAGAAATAATCTTATAATCTCTGTGTGTATGATTTTTTTCAGTGAAAACTGTTTATCATTAAATGTTTTGGTTTTGTATGTATACCTTTTGGTACAAGTGCCCAAGAAACTTTTAAAAAATCTTGGATCCAGAATTTTAAAGCAAATATGAATAATTAGTATCACTTGAAATTCTTATTTTTCAGTTGATTCTATGCCCTGGTTTTTCTACTACTAGATAGCTTTTCTTATCTTAGCAATTGCCTTCAAAAAGCTGTAGTCATACAGTTGTTCTAGAAAGAGTAATTGAGGAAGATCGTCTTTCTTGTATTTGATGTGAAACACTGAAAAAATTAAAGATACCTTTTATTTTGTAGGTGGTGTTTTAAGTTCAAAAGCAAAACGTGCCAAGTGTTCTACGCACAAGCAGAGAGTTATAGTGATGCTGTATAACAAAGTTTGTGACATCGTCAGCAGCTTATCAGAGTTGCTAGAGATACAGCTCCTTACTGATACTACCATTCTTCAGGTAAGTTTATCAGAATTTCTACCTGAGAACGTGTTGCTTTTTCTAGAGATACTGTAAAGTATAATCATCTAAGTGACATGAAGTATGAAATCAGCACAAACTTTTGAATTCTTAATGTCAGAGTGATGTCACACATTTTGTTGTGTAGTAGAGAATTTGTGGAAGAGTGTTCAGTGATGAAATCTTTAATGTCTTTTTCTGTACAGAGGAAAATTTAACTTTATTATTTTCAAATATAGAATCATAGAATCATTCAGGTTGAAAAAGACCCTTATGATCATCAGGTCCAACCATAAACAATACATAGCCAAGTCCATCACTAAACCGGATCCCTATATGCATACATATTTTTTAAATATCTCCAGGGTTAGTGACTCAACCACTTCCCTTGGCAGCCTGTGCCCATGATTGACAACTTTTTCAGTGAAAACTTTCCTAATACCCAATCTAAACCTCCTCTGGCACAACTTGAGGTCATGTCTCCTCATCCTATCACTGTTACGTGGGAAAAGAAACCAACCAACTTCCTTTCAGGTAGTTGTAGAGAGCAGTAACTTTTTTCCCCGCCTCCTTTTCTCCAGGCCCAAGGTCTTCAGTTTCCTCAATCATTGCTCACAGCACTGGTTGTCCATTCTTTTGTAACTGTATTTGCAAATAATATAAGTATCTTGCTGAATACCTTTCCTTCTGAATGAATAACCTACTTGTGAAACTGCAGAGATATCATTTTGCTAGTTAAATATACTTAAAATAATTTCTTTCCATTGATAGGTATCATCAATGGGAATAACACCTTTCTTTGTAGAAAATGTCAGTGAACTACAGTTATGTGCCATCAAATTGGTGACGGCAGTAAGTATTTTTTAATTTGTGTTTCGTGTTTCTGTGCTGCTGAGAGTTATTAGGACATTTATTCAGGCTGTATTTTCTCCCTATTAGAAAATTGGAGTTTAGAACAAAAGGTATTTTTGCAAACTTTACAGTTCAGTATCATAATCAAGAAACAGTATTAAATCTACCTAAGCTGCCATTATATGTAAAGTACTCTAGAGGAAGAAATAATCCCACTTGAGCAAGGAAATTCCTAATTTGGTTATGTTGTTGAAAGTGTAAATACAAACCCCTTCCTCTTACATGCCCTTTCCTGTCGTAAGAAACTTTAGCAACATGTTTTTCCTTATTTCTTGTGTTAAGCTTTGAATTTATGCAATGGAATAACTTACAAAGCTAGTAGAATACCGTTATATAATAGAAGAAATTATTTTCATAGGAAGAGGCTATGTGAAGTATTCATGGGACAAATAAAATATTTTAGTAAAAATGCAGCACAGCACAGATGTACTTGTTAAAGTGGGCGTTTTCCATCTTTGTAAAAATGGTGTATACTCCACTATTTTCATAAACAAAAAGAGAGGCAAACTCTGCAGTCTTGCAAAATGAAGGAGTATTTCATGTCAAGTAGGCATTAAAGCTTAGGATATGAAGTAAAACATTTCTCAAATATGCCCTGCAATCATCTGCAATTTATGTTGCCATGGAGTTTTGCTCTGTACCAGAGTCTGAAAGCTTAGTATTACACTGTTTAACTTTCCTATACAGTACATTCTACCACTGACTGAAAAATTTAAAATAGAAGAAATTCTAATAGCTATTACACGTTTACATTTTTTAAAGATTTGCAAAAATCTGTATTTGAAAAAGTTTTGATGTATTGCATAAAGACATACTTGCTTTGAAAAAAGCATTAAAAAAAAGGTATGCATTACTTATAATCCATAAGTGTGAAGTGTGTGTCTCTATGTAATTTTTAATAAGATATTTAACTAGTAATGTAAATGTAATTTCCGTTAATGTACAATAATTGTCTGACAATCCTGTAACTTTTAAACAGGTGTTCTCCAGGTATGAAAAACATAGACAATTGATACTTGAAGAAATTTTCACTTCCCTTGCAAGACTACCAACAAGCAAGAGAAGTTTGAGAAACTTCAGGTAATTTCTGACATAGATCAGTAACTTGTACACAGTAGCATTTACACTTTTGTAGGGTTTTAGGCATCAATATTAACTCCTGTGTTAAAAATCTACAACTCCACCAGCTGAGCTTTGTTAAAGGTTGATGTGAGAGCAATTGCATGACAAATGCCTTGTAACTGCCTCGCTGTTTCTTATGCCATTGTATTTGTGCCTGCTTATAAAAATAATGGGCATATTTTATTAGTTGCCTCATTAAGGATGTAAATGAGTTTAATGTTAGTGTGCATTCAGATATTTTTGTTGAAAAAGTCTTTGCATCTGTTTGGAGTTACATAATTTCTTCACTGATAAAGCTTAATAGGAAAATTTTGGCTAGGTTTATTTGAAGAAAGACTCAGAGCACTCTTTCCAGGAAGAAAATAATCTAATATTCCTTTGAATTAGTTTCTTTTAAGATCTACTCTGTTCACTTCAACTGTCTTTTGAGCACTTTAGCTCAGTACAAGTGCATCTTCAGAATAGTTGAACAGGTTCAGGCTCAATCTGAGAAAGAATCTGATGTGAACTGAATTTTAACTGAATGGCGACACTTCAGATTATTCTGAAACATTTGTTGTTGAGGCTGATTTTGTTTTTCACTTGCATCCATCTTGCCTCTGTGACAGACAAGGTGTCTGGATCTGCCTGGTCCAGGGTGGATGAATATATCTAGGAAAAGAAATACACTGAACCAAATGTTAACATAAGTGCTTATATGTTTTGGCTACAGATACCAGAGAGATATAGCAAGTAGGGAAGTGGTAGAGTAGGACAACTGGTAGAGTCTACAACTGGTAGACAAGCTCTTTGAATCAGGACCTGTACCAGAAGGAAGATACCAGCTCAAAACTGCAGTGACTGCACTGTTCATCTGTAGAGTCCTAACTCTGCTCTTTTAAAGGGTATTTTCTGCCAGTGGCTGCAGTCATGAAGGATACAGCTTACACAAAATTTGATATGAAAAGTTTTTCTCTCTAAGTACTCAAAGATATCTTTGTAAAGACAATAATTGTTGTAGGCTCACTTTGTATTCGATATTTTTGGGAGAATGAGATCAGGGATCATGAGCTTTTCCTATTGTTTAAGGTAGCAGTAGGTGGTGGTGTTTTATGTATGACTAGTAACACCATACATATTCTCAGATTATATCATGGGAGAAATGTGGAGTGTATTTATACTCGTCTTATGAACCTGCAGACACACTTAAGAGACACTTAAAGACACTTCCATGCTTAAATTCAGTCTGTTATGCTACCTTAGATTATCATAGGTGTAATAACTCTTGTAGAAGTCAATCCAGGTCATGGTCACTCTTTTCATCTGTTTAAAAGCCCTGCACATTTCACATACAATAAATAACATGCAATTAAAAAATCAGTTTGGTGTGGGTTTTTGTGTGTTTTGTTGAAACTGAATATGACAGAATGTATAATAAGACATTTAGTAAGTGCCTTAGTATATAGGCTCTTGGTTTATTAAATATTTGTCTAGATTTTTCAACTGCTGAACTTCACAGATGCTCTGCTAGCCCATCTGTGGCCTGCTTCAGTTCATCTCTTCTTCCTGGTTTTGTTAGACCAAATCTTGTACTGCATAAAAGAGAAGCAAATCACTAGATAAATAGATTCCTAGCTGTGGTAAAAATTTTACAAAGATATTACTTAGAAACAGATTTTTTTAATTTATTTATTTAGTTTTAGTGTTAATGCGAGATTTTCTTATTAACAGGTTAAACAGCAGTGACACTGATGGAGAGCCTATGTATATTCAGATGGTGACAGCACTGGTTCTGCAGCTTATCCAGTGTGTGGTGCACTTGCCATCAGCAGAGAAAGATTCTAATTCAGAGGAGGAGTCAAACAAGAAAGTAAGATTCTTTTTTTAGGTCCTTTGGCGTTTTGCTTTTGGAATTACTTTTGTAGGTATAATATTCTGTAGTGGTGCTCTTGTAATCAATCATGACATGATAATTTTATGACTGCTGTAATTATTTGATGCATGAGCAGTGTTAATCTGGAAATCATATTTCTGTGTATGCTAAAATAATAGAGATGTATCTTTCTATTTTCAGGTGGATCAAGATGTGCTTATTACTAACTCATACGAAACAGCGATGAGAACAGCACAAAACTTCCTTTCTATTTTCCTAAAGAAGTAAGTACTGCCCCATTCTTCAGCCTGTTGAGGAAACCAACTCCATATAAAGTCTTTCATACCTTGGGACAAATCTGACCACTTTGAAATGCTAAATAAATAATCACAATGTTGTTTATAACAATATGCTTTATAGATATCTTAAGAAACCATTTCCCCTTGTCCTCTCACTGCACACCTGTGTAAAAAGCCCAACACCAGTTTCTGTAGCCCCTTCACCCCCATCCGTCCTCTTTAGATACTGGAAGGTTGCTATAAGGTCACCTCAGAGCCTCCTCTTCTCCAGGCAGAACAACCCCAACTTCTTTAGGCTGTCTTCATAGGGGAGTTGCACCAACCCTCTGATCATTTTAGTGGCTCTCCTCTGAACACATTCCAGGAGCTCTGTGTCCTTCTTACGACTCCACAACTGGACCCATTACTCCAGGTGGGGTCTCACAAGAGCAGAATAGAGGGGCAGACATCTCCCTCGACCAGCTGTCTGTGCTCCTTTTCATGCAGCCCAGGACCCACTTCACTTTCTGAGCTGCGAGCACACACTGATGGCTCATGTTGAGCTTCTGGTCCACCACCACTTCCAAGTCCTTCTCCTCAGGGCTGTCTGCAATCCTTTCTCCTCCCAACCTGTATTTATGTGTGGGGTTGCCTCGACTCAGGTGCAGAACGTTGCATTTGGCCCTGTTGAACTTCATGTAGTTTGCATGAGTCCACTTCTCAAGCCTGTCAAGGTCCTCTGGGTGGCATCCCTTCCCTCCAGTTTATTGACTTCACCACACAGTTTGGTGTCATCAGCAAACTTGCTGAGGGTGCACTCAATTCCACTGTCCATGTCACTGACGAAGATGTTTAACAGAACAGCACCGGTCTGAGTACTGACTCTTGAGCATTGTTTTGTAGGGGCCCGCTCGTCATCTCAACCCTGGAAGAGAAGGCTGAGTAAATATTCAGTCACTGAATCCATATTCATACAGCTATCAGAATGACAAAGACACTAAAAACCTAAAAATTATTTTCATTTAGCTAAGTTAGGAATGTCAGTAGCTCAACGGGAAGAAAATTATAGTGTACTTGAATAACCAAAGCATATCTAAGAGTAATTCCTAAGGGATTTATTGTGTTAGTTTTTACTTTTAGTCCAAAACGCTATTTAATAGCTATCTAGCAGTCTCTCTGGATACTTCTGTTATCATTAAGATAGGGATGCCACGTATAAGTGAAAGACTATCAATATATTATCTTTTGATTATTTTTTTTTTACATTCTCATTTTAACCTTTGTGGAACGTAATACCAAGTTGTATTACCACTGTCAAGTAAACCAGACCAAGCCTAAAGAATATAGACACAATGCTTCTTTAATAGCTCCCTCCAGCCTGAGCTTTACAATTTTACCTATTCATCCATCCAAGTTAGTGCAGATTTTAACTCAGAACAGTAATAAAAAAACAAAATTCTACTATTGTGCACTAGCTGCTTTGCTTGCAGTGCATCTTGAAGTGATAATTGTTTAAACTCTTAGTAAATCATTAAAACATTTTTTCTGCTTGTATTTCAGGAGGGTTTAGAACTGCATATAGCTTTCTCTGATACCAGAAGAATGTTAGAAGAAAAGCTTGAATGGCTCTTAAATTTGCTTACAAAGTTCATTTTATTTTAAACAGGTGTGGCAGTAAACAAGGAGAAGAAGATTACAGGCCACTGTTTGAGAACTTCATTCAAGATCTTCTTTCCACAGTCAATAAGCCAGAATGGCCAGCCGCAGAGTTGCTACTTAGCTTATTGGGAAGGCTATTGGTAAGAGATTTTTTATTTTAACTACTGTATATATATATATATTATTATTTTTTAATTAAAATGAAGGCTTGTTTATTTCAACTGAAAATACTACAGGCGTTTCTGATTGTTGACCCGCCTGCAGCATTTAAGGCTTTTCTTGCATGCATCACTACTATGTGATACGTAGATAATATAATTGGGGTTATAGGATCATTTTTATGGAAGTTAAAGAACATATGTAAACAATTTCTCTTGCAAATCCACTTTGACTATTCCATGATACTCTCAACAGGAGAAAATACCATTGTATAGCATATGATAAGTGTAGATTCTCATTTGGAGTAAAGTCAAACAAGAGCTGTAGCTATTCATGTTAAATATCTTCTCTGGACTATTCCTTTAGCACAGAACCTGAAAAAAATTGATTTGTTTAGTTATTTGCAAAGAGAAGCACTTACGATTTTACCTAGAAAATGTTTTTTACATACTTTTGAGTTTTTCTTCAGTGTTACAGTATAATTAATACAGTCCTTTGAGCTGTTTCTTGGAAAGCATCTTAGGGTTGTGTTCCTGGTAAAATGTAGCATTCTTTATACTTACATGAATAAAGGATAAGTTGCATTATGGTCCTTAAGGTCTGTGCTGTTGCAAAGAATGTCTGCTGTACTGGCTGTCCTTTATTTATGAAAAAATGTGTTTTAAAAAATTCTCAAAGATAAATTTGGAGAGACAGAGGGAGACACAATAAAGGCAGAAACATTAACATAAAATAAGTAGTGTATATGTAATGTAACAGTAAATTACATAAATTTCATGCAGCGTGTAAGTTAGGTGGAATTTTTAATAAGTTCACACACTCTCTTGTGAGAAGATGTAACATTTTATTCTGTTTTTCTTAGGTTCACCAGTTCAGTAACAAATCTACAGAAATGGCACTGAGAGTTGCATCACTTGACTATCTTGGAACTGTAGCTGCGAGACTGAGGAAAGATGCAGTCACTAGCAAAATGGATCAAGGATCTATAGCCAGAATTCTCAAACAGGTGTGTGAGACATTCCATGCCATCTGGATGATGTAGCTATTCAAATACTTCAAAATTTTAAAAAATGTTTGAAAACCTGGTGTTACGGAGAACTAGTTGATTATTTTGATTTCTAAATCAAATACACTTGATATATAAATACCACATTTGTTATCTCAAAATATGTACATATTTGGTATCACAAAGTAGTAGCTGCGCTTTAGGCACTCATTGATAGGTTTTGGAGAGTTAAATGCTGCTCTTTGTTTACAGAGTGAGACAACTGTCTTCATCGTATGATTTATCTTTAGGTAGTCCTTGCAGGGAGCAGTGAGTTAGACTTGATCCTTAAGGGCGCATCAACTTGAGGTATTCTATGACTCTCTGAAACCAATAGGCCTTTTTTCTTTTTTGTAACTGGACTTACGCTGCCCCAGGTATTCAAGGGTGGCAACAATTACCATAGCAAAGTGTGCATTTGCCCTCTATAAAATACATAGTATGACAAGGAAATCTCAGATCTTATGTGTCCTCAGAAAGATGTAGACTTGCACACTTCTTATGGGTGCTATGCATTTCTTTCTGAACTAATAATTGTTCTCAGAATCATCTAAGACTAAGGAGTCATTAAAAGTTCGTTTCCCTTTCAGTTACCACTCTGTTAATAGTCTCCAGATCTATTACATGTACTTTATAATGACTGTTACTGACTTACGTTAAAGGAAAAACTTATGCATTATACAGACATTCAAATAAAAAAAATCAAAATTTATATACTCCTTTATGAGGCTCTTACTTCCCATAACTTCTGTTGATTTGAAAATTCTACTATATATAGTGTAAAATATTTGTGTTTTTGGATTAATATAATTAATGTTTCTGTATGTTACGGGGTTATAATTCTTCTATGCTGGCAGACTTTTCTTTCATGCTGAATTGAATGCTTAGACTCTGATAGATATTTCCTTCTATGCTCTGATATCATTACCAGAGTAATCTCCAATTCTTCAAACTGCCCACTATGGTTTGGACTTACGATTCATAGAGTTAGATTTAAAAGAATATCTATTCTATATTGACATTTTAAAAACAGTAGATATTTTCCTCACGATGTGTTGTAGGTTGTAAAGTTGATTTGATGACTTATATGTGGTTTGCATTACTTTATTTCTTGATACACTGATGTTCTGGGCATGTAACTGTCCATTTCTCCACTTGCTGATGTTTGCAAGCTAAATTCTGTGCTATATTTGTCACAAGACTCACAATCTGTGCTGTTCAGACAGAAGTTAAGACGATTGTAAGTTACCTGGTTTATTGCTGAAAAAAAATATGATTTGCAGATGAAGAATTCTGAGCCAGAAATTCTTCTACTTCTGTTATCAATTTTGACCACTGTACAATATTCTGTTTTAAAATTTCTCTTTTGTATCTTTCAACTTCTAACAGGTTTCAGGAGGAGATGATGAAATTCAACAGCTGCAGAAGGCTTTGCTAGATTATCTGGATGAGAACACAGAAACTGATGCATCACTAGTGGTAAATTTTCTCCTTTCTAGTGTCAAGTGTATAGGAAAATTATTTCAGTAAGATGTACTGAATAAAAATATTTTAGGCTACGCATATTAATGTTTCAATTAAATTGTCACCCTAACATGTACCATTATAAATCTGTTTTTTCCTTTTCTGTATCTGTTATTTTTGTTTCTGTGCATCGTACTGTATTTCTTTAGTTTTCCCGGAAGTTTTATATTGCTCAGTGGTTCCGTGATACAACTATGGAGACAGAGAAAGCAATTAAATCTCAGAAGGATGAGGATTCATCTGAAGGAACTCACCATGCAAAAGATGTTGAGACCACAGGACAAATCATGCATAGAGCAGAAAGTCGCAAAAAGTTTCTTCGCAGCATCATTAAAACTGCTCCAACTCAGTTCAGCACATTAAAGTATGTTTCAGTTCCATGTATTTTTTTATGAGCTGTGCATTTAATGTTTTAAATATTTTTTGATCAACATCTCCTAATTAACATCTTTTTTTTCCAGGATGAATTCTGATACTGTGGACTATGAAGATGCATGTTTGATTGTTCGCTACTTGGCCTCTATGAGGCCGTTTGCCCAGAGCTTCGATATTTATTTGACACAGGTAAACTGTGCTAGAAGTCTTAGTACAGTGAAAGCACCATTGCTTTCTCATTCAAAACACTTGTGGGTAGTATGCTCTATCTGTTCATTGCTGAACACAGGTATTTAAAAGGCTGTGTTAACACCATGTGCTTTCATATATTTTATGTATTCTTTTCATTTATTGACATTGGCATGGTGACATATTTGAACTTAAGTACTAGTTCACATGGCATTTTTCTGCATACAAAGCCATTCTTAAAACTATAATGCCCAAATCCAGCTCTCCTGTTGGAAGAACCATGGTGAAAATCATAACTGCATGATTAAAGTAGAGTTTAAAATTAAGCGACTTAAAGAGAATGTATTGACCCTGTGTAAATCCTGTTTGGAACAATTGTAGTCATGTAGCATCTTCTAGTAAATATCCATGTTCAGTTACCAGTGCAATGGGACATCTATTGCCTGCACCTTTTTACAGTCTGAGAAGATACATCCAATTTTTAGTAGACACATTCTTGTTTTAGTTAATATTTTTTGTGGGTTATTCTACTGTATTTTTTTGGATTGAACTTTCATTTCTTCCAAAGCAACTGAATCTTTGTCTTTGTTTTCTCACTAGATTCTGCGTGTACTTGGTGAAAATGCAATTGCTGTTCGAACAAAAGCCATGAAGTGTTTGTCTGAGGTTGTTGCTGTAGACCCCAGTATTCTAGCCAGGGTAAAACAGAAATTTCCATCATGCACATATGTTCTTCTGTCATGCTTAAAATAAGTCTTAATTTCTTATTCTGAATCTGTTTTTTCTTTGTGCTTTTTAGCTGGATATGCAGCGAGGTGTTCATGGGCGGTTGATGGATAACTCCACCAGTGTGAGAGAGGCAGCTGTGGAGCTGCTTGGCCGGTTTGTGCTCTGTCGTCCTCAGCTTGCTGAGCAGTATTATGACATGCTGATTGAAAGAATATTGGTACGGTGACTTGTGATGCTTATGATGAAATAAGTGATATTGAAATTTTTTGTTTAACCTGAGTTTATATGTTTAACAATACAGAATAATAATCCAAGTGTAAATTCTATCCTACTATTTTAATGGGGAGCATCAGGCTTTTAAGACCAGCCTTATAAAGTGCATCACTTGTTTCCAGTCAGGGTTTGTTGAATCAAAATGAAACCTGTAGTGTGTCAGAACCATGGTTATATTCCTTTTGATTCCTTTATGAAGACACAAATTAGGTGATATGAGAAAGCTGTACATCTGAAATGTGGTATATGAGTCACTGGGGACAATGCAGTAGTATTGGTGATGAAGAAAGATCTACAACTCGGTAATCTAGAGATGACGTTTGTAATTCAAAAGAGAGGAGATTAAACTACTCCACTTTTCCATGCTATTTTTAATTTTTAAAAGGACTTATTATTGGAGGTTTTTTGTGTGGGCATTTGGATAAAATAAAGTGTTAATTTACCTGTAAGACAACCACATCTCTTACCATCTAGGTCAAGGTTGAAGACAAATATTACTTACTTGCTAGAGTTATATACCCCTTTAAAGGGTTTTGGAGATAAGTAGCTTCATGTGCATATGAGCATGGGAAAAGCAGTTCATCCTGACATTCAGGTTTAACAGGTGTTGATTAAGGTAATGTGAAGTAAATCTCCTCATCCATCTCCTTAGACTAAGTCTAAGGAAAATGGAAAAAATAGCTGCATATATTAGCCATAAGATCTGTACAAAGGCTTAAATCTTCTGTCTCCCAACACAGTATTGAGGCATCATCACATCTAGTTTGTAAGCTCTCAAACTGGGAAGTGGAATTACACATTTGCAAGATCATGATGGGAGGGAATAAATGGAGGAAGTGTTTCACCATTCTTTGGACTCAGGCAGAACCTTTAGAATTGTTGCAGATAAAGTGGTACAATTTATGCTGACTTTTTGTATAAATTAACTTCAGAATAATATAGCTGCCTTCTCCTAGTAAATTTTGTAAGTCGGGCCATGTGATCATCAAATATTAATTCATATAATGCCTAAATTAATACATATTTGTGATATGTTTTCAAGAGTGTAATACCTTTTTCTTCACAGGATACTGGTATCAGTGTCAGAAAAAGAGTCATAAAGATACTTAGGGATATCTGCATAGAACAACCTACATTTCCCAAAATTACAGAGATGTGTGTGAAGATGATTCGGAGAGTCAACGATGAAGAAGGCATTAAGGTAGAATGAAACAAACTCTTCTGGATTTTAATTAGCATTACTTTCATGTTTCCATGTTTTGACAAAAAAACATTAAAAATTATTGCATTACTCCTTTGTAATATTTACGACTTCTGTTCACTTGTAATTTTTGAGAGCTTTATAAAGTGCTCTCTGACTTGATTTTTTTTTTCTTTTTATCTTCTGTTTTCTTCAAGTTCTTCAGTCAAAAGATTTTTAAAAGTTATTTTCTAGAGTTATTTTTTTCTCCTTCCAAGTGTTGTTTCTGGTAAAGCACACTGGAATTTAAAATCACACTTTCACTAGGATTTGAGATCTGCAACCTTAAAGCCATAGCATATATTTTTACCACTTGGATACATTAATCCCAAGTGGCTTTCTGAGAAGACTGTCACTCAAGAAGTATTTGAACAGATGGATCCAAGGTGTTACTGGTAAACGAAATTACTTTGTTCTTTGCCCTCAGTAACATTAGAAAAAGTGGGGCATTTATCTTCATTGTATTTTTGTATGTTTCCATGAATGAGAAGAGCTTCTTAAAACACATACTTAATAGTAATTTGGGAATAGTTTTGTTCACTTCTGTTCTATTCCAATTTTTCCTCCATCCATAAACGCTGGAAGCACATGTACTTCTGTGTTTGGGCAGAGAGATTTGGCTTCTCTCCTCCACCATGTTGCAGTTTGAAAACTCCAAAGTAACCTGCCATAGCTTCTAGTTCTACTGTATAAATTATAATCTTGTGTTCAGTTGTCAGCTTCTTAGGGTACAATGTTTTCTTGAGGAATGCATAGTATTGCAGAAAGGTGGTAGCTCCATTTTCTGTATCATCAGTTCCCATTGATCATTTTGCTGAAGGCTGCCAAGAGGTCAGTGTAACTCCAGTAAAAGTAGATCTGGGTCTCTTATCAGGTGTCTCTTACAAGAGTCTCACCTAAGTTGAATAATTCTGTATGAGATGGCATGCTTAGTCAACAACTCTGATGTATGGATGTATTAGAAGTAATACCTGTGTGCCAAGATAAGTTCATTTATTTATGCTAGATTTTTTTTTCCTTCAGAAATTAGTAAATGAGACATTCCAGAAGCTCTGGTTTACTCCAACTCCGCACCATGACAAAGAAGCAATGACAAGGAAAATCCTAAACATCACTGATGTGGTATGTTAAACAAATTTGGGTTGAGCTGTGTGCAAGATTTCATTATGTTGTTAGTATCTTTGAAATATTACCTGTATTTTTTTTAGAATATGTTAACTTAATTGTTTGACGGTTTTCTTTTAATATCTCCTGGCACTGAATATATGCCACAATTATTCATATTATGAAACAGGCTGTAGGAAACTTTAAATACTCACTAATCTGCTGGGAATAAAAAGTCAGACCACACGATATTTCTGTTGTATAAAATATTTGTTCAGCTAAAATACAACAAATTTCTGTTATATTTAACAGTTTCCAGGAATTGCTCATAGCAAAATGTAACTAAACCAAGCTCAGAAATTGTCTTGAAAAAGAAAATCTTCCTCAAACAGTTTTTCAACAGGATCATGTTCTCTCTCAGAATAAACTAGTATCTGTATAATTGTATCTGATTTTGGGGAGCAGCAAATAAAGTACTATGTATGCAAAATAATAAATTTGTAGTGAAAATATATATGTAAAATCACTGTGCTGAGAAAGTGGTTTAATATCAATTATACCAAAATATAAATAGCAAAAAAAATATACCTGCTTCGTTACTTATAATTGTAGGTTTAAATATCATTTTCCTTTTCAGTATTTTTACAAAATGGTGTGCTTTTTCAAACTGTGAAGTTATACACTTTGACTTCATCTTAGCTCTCTGTTCAGAAAATTCTACTCTTGATGACTTTTGAGATGATCATAACATGTGAAACCTTTGAAGGCTTGGTTTGTGTATCTAAAAATATCTATATAAATACATATATATGCACATGTTCATTTTTAATATATCAGGCTTCTATTTTTTCATTAATCTGTACAAAATGTTCTACAAAACCCAAAATTTGGTTTATGTTGGTGCCAGCAGTCTCCAGTAAAATATATAGACTTTGTGTTATATGGAGTGCAAATTCCGGAGTCACTTAAAAGCTGAGTACTAACTTTCAAATGCAGAAGACAGTGTCTGATCTCCAAAGGTATAAAACCATTGTACTGAGTGCATGTTTACTTGTCTTTTAAGACATCTGGATTGAAATAATTTTTCTTCCAATGCCTTCTTTATTAACCAGCTAATTCTCAAAAATGCTTCTAGGTTGCAGCTTGTAGAGATACAGGGTATGATTGGTTTGAACAGCTTCTTCAAAATGTAAGTAATGAATTTTGAATATATGATACAATCGTTCTTAGACTTTGAAAATTTCTTTTGGTACTAAGCCACATAGAAGGGGCATTACAAGAGCAGTCCTTTACTGCAGGCAAATTAAATTCATGCCCTTAAAACATCTGACCTTTTCTTTAATCTTCATTAGGACAGTTTCTCTTCTCTCTGACATCAGTTTCTGCCTTTCCATATGATCTGTTTTAAAAATACTTCTGGGTTTAGGAGGGGTTTTGTTTATTTATTTTCAAATTTATTCTCCAGTGACATAAGATGCATACTTTCATATTCATTATATTTGTTACACTGTTTATGGAAAAAGTCAATCTTTAGTGTATGTGTTACTTATGCATTATATTTTACTCTTGATTTTTTTCTAATAATTGAGTTCACTTTGTTAATATCTCTTAAGCTGTCATATTCTCCTCCACGTCTTCTATGCACTAGTAAATTTTCATGCAAAAAAAACTTTTTTCTTTATTTTACTTTAGCCTGGAGTGCCATGAAACAGATAGCCAAGTAAACCGTAGCCTCTTAATGCCTGCACTGAAGAGAAGGCTATAGAATAGTCTCAGTCCTTCCTAGATACTGAAATATCTTTATGAGCACAGTTTCAGTGTCCTGAGTAATACAGAGGAAGGCTAACTGGTTAAAATGTGTATAAACTATGTTTCATCTTTTTTCCTAAGCATTTTAAAGTCCTTCTAACTCCTCTTAGTTATTGCTGACCAGTATAGCTACATTATTATTCCTGGTTTATTTCATTAAGCAGAAGGTTAGCTTTCATCCCAATGCAAAGATCAGAAGAATTTTTCTCTTTTTTTCATGGCAGTTAATTTTTCCTGTCTTGGATTTTTGTTTAAGTTTTTACTTCCCTGAATTTTTTCTTTAGTCTGTAACTTTTATGGAGAAGTTAAATAAATACTTGTTATAATGTCCTTGTGTAGCTGTAGCAATAGTTAAAAACGACATCTAACGTAAATGAACACAACCATAGCACTAAATTGTTCTCTATTTCATCTGCTACAGTTATTGAAGTCAGAAGAGGATGCCTCATATAAACCTGTGAAGAAAGCCTGTACTCAACTTGTTGATAATTTGGTTGAGCACATTCTTAAATATGAGGAATCTTTATCAGGTAATACTGTTTACAAACCAATAGCTAAAGTCCATAGGATTTTATATTACACAGTAACAGTGGTTCAAAAACTTGCCTGTCTTGTTTTTGGAAAAGATACTGTTACAGAATTCCTGTTACAAAACTGATAGCAATGAATAATTTATTTTAAGTTTGTTACAAACGTTTGAGCACTGTATTATAATAAAGTTTCTAAAATTCCAAAACAAATATGTCAATTTTTTTGGCATTAGTATGTTGTACAGTTTTAGTAGGAAACATTGGCTGAGCCAGTGTTCAGTCAGAAATAGTTTTAAAACTATTGATGTCATTGAAGCATCTTTGCTTCTTTTTTTGTGTGTATTTTGTGATCACATAGAAATGTTAACACATTATATTCTTAAGAATAAGAATATTTGGTATTTATCTTGAGAGAGATGTAATGAAGTTAAGCTATATGGGTTTTGATGCTCAAATATTACTTGGACTTAATACCCTCTCTGGATTTTCTAATCTTTTTGCAGATTCTGACAACAAAGGTGTGAATTCTGGTCGCCTGGTTGCTTGCATAACCACTTTGTTCCTGTTCAGCAAAATCAGGCCCCAGCTCATGGTCAAACATGCCATGACTATGCAGCCATACCTGACCACTAAATGTAGTGTAAGTAGAGAAAAATCAGTCTTTTTTTCACCCACATAATTAAGCATGGAAACTAATGGCTGTCTTTTATACTTGATGAAATTGAATGTGGGAAAATAAAAATTAATTTATTTTTATTATAAATTTACTTCATGGAGACATAGACTGAAGATAATCTAATCCTCATCCTCCCATCATGGTCAAGGATGCCTTTCATTACACCAGGCTGCTCGAAGCCCCATCCAACTTGGCTTTGTCCCCTCCACTTCCAGGAAGGGGACATACACAACTTCACCGGGCAACCTTTTCCACTGTCTCACCACCCTCACTCTGAAGAATTGCTTCCTAATATCTAATCTAAATCTGTACTTTTTCTTCTTAAGTCCTCCTTATCCTGACTCTCCTTGCCCACATAAAAAGTCTCTCTCCAGGTTTCCTGTGGCCCCTTCATGTACTGGAAGGCTCTAGGGTCTCTAGGGTCTTCCCAGAGCCTGCTCTTCTCCAGGATTAAAGGTGCTCCAGCCCTCTGATCATCTTCACAGCCCATCTCTGGACTCCCTCCCACATCCTTCTTAGGCTGGGGCCACCAGAACTGGACACAGTACTCCAGGTGGGATCTCACCAGCGCAGAGTAGAGGAGGCAAATCACTTCCCTTGATCTGCTGGCCACACTTCTTTTGATTCATCTCAGGACATGGTTGGCTTTCTGGCCTGCAAGCACACTTCTCATCAACACACACCCCCAAATCCTTCTCCTCAAGGCTGTTCTCAAGCCATGCTCCACACAAACCGTTTGTACTTGGGGTCACTGTGACCCAGGAGCAGGACATTGCAGTTGGTCTAGTGAATTTAATGTTCTTGCTTTGGACCCACCTCTCCAGCCTGTCAACGTCCCTCTGGTTGGCCTTACCTCCAGTGCATTGACTGCACCACACAACTTGGTGTCACGAGCAAACTTGGTGAGAATGCACTCAGTTCCACTGTCCACATCACTGATGGAGATGTTAAACAGCATCAGTCCCAGTACCCATGAGGAGCATGAGTTATCACTGGACTCCACTTGGACATTGAGCCCTTGGCCACAGCTCCTTGAGTGCACCCGTTTAGCCCGTTCCTTATCTGCTGAGTAGTCCATCCATCAAGTCTCTTTCTTTCCAATCTGGAGACTAACATCATAGCTTCTGAAGATAGTAGGTCCTTTTGATGACATCTGTAGCTTCTAAGATGCTGATCCTCACCCTCAACATTTTACAGCCAAATGAAACTGAAGCCTGTGGTGCCTCTTTCCCATGAGGACTAAAATGCATTTTTTCACCTGTAATGCAGTAATTTCTTAAAATTGTTTCATTTCATAATCACAGTCTGAAAAGCAGTTAATATTTAGCATGTGACTAAATGTATAGTTCCAGAAGGTAGTGTGTTTTCACAAACAGCAAATATATCAGAAGGAAATATCCTGCTCCCTCCTCTTCCATACTTCATCTCTCACCTTCCTAGCTCTAATGTTTGTTTAAGGCCATTTAGCTCAGAAAAATGGTAGAGAGCTATAATTCTAAAACCTCCCTCATCTGCTAAAGTGGTCCCCCTCTGAAATGTTGTGATGCTCTCTGCCATTTTGTTTCCAAGAGTTGGCTCAGTGAACACATTGTGATGAATCTCTGATCTGACAGAAGGAGCAGAGCCAGATCATGCAGCTATGGCTCAAGGAGTGAGTGGGTGGCAGCAGTACATTACCTTACATCAGCTGTCCAGGACAGGCTTGAGAGTAATTGTTAGCATCTTAGATTGTAAAGTGATAGCCTAGCATTTTCCAGTTTTTAGCCCTGTAGCATTTTATAGACTGCTTCTGTAGAGCTGCTTCTAATCAAACAGTGTAGGAAAGTGTTATCCAGTTCTTGACTTGCTGAGACGCATTTAGGGATTTACATCAGTTTTGTGTAATACAGGTTGAGATGAATTGTAGAATTTGCACCATCAGCTTGAATGTGTTAAATAGCTTGATAATAGCATTTGGGAATTATCCTATCCTTATTAGCAAGCTTGGTTTGTCAAAAAAAGTCCATTGTTAGCAGGAAGCATCTTTAATGGATAAATGTTCTCTTTAGGTCTCTCGCTTACCTACGTACAAAGTCAGAGTAATGCAAACGTAATTGTTTTAATTGTAATTTATACATTTGTATTCATTTTGCTTAAGGCAGATTGAGTTATAGCACAACTTCATTTTGTTGCTGACACCTGTTTTGAAGTGTTACGTTTTCTCTACTGTGCATGTACTAAGAGGAGTTCTGATATTTATTGTAGAACTCAAAACATATTAGGACCAAATTTTTCAGGTCTGTCACAGCCCTGGTGAGAGGAGAATTTCTGCTTATACAGTTTTTTTTTCTTCAGTTGTTGTGTAGAAAACAGAACTAACTTTCATAATAATACATAATTTAATAGCAGATGTAAAGTATATAAAAATTATTTTAGATTTTCACTAAATATCTTATTTTTTACTATCAATACATATCAATAATACTTGGTTTATAGATAACATGCCTGGAAATTTTTAATGCTGTAAACACTATTGTTTCAGACCCAGAATGATTTCATGGTGATCTGCAATGTTGCAAAAATCTTAGAGCTTGTAGTGCCACTAATGGAGCACCCAAGTGAGACCTTTCTTGCCACTATTGAGGAAGACCTCATGAAACTCATCATCAAATATGGCATGACGGTAAGCTATTAATTGCAACCATTCGGTTGATTCCACTTCACATTGTGAAAAAATTGTTTTGATTTAAAGTCTGTCTTTATTATGAAAATAACTTTTGAGCTATAAAAAAAGCAGTGTACTTCATTTACTGAAATATTTATTGTTGCTGTATTTTAATGAGTTTGAGCAGGTTTTCCAAGGAGTGCGGGAGATGGACACTACACCAGTTACGTCATAAGTTTTAGTTCAGCATAACATTTTCCCACATAACTTCACAAAAATCTCAGTTTTAAATATCTTAATTCATTTGTTCTTTCTTGCTCCTAGGTTGTTCAGCATTGCGTGAGCTGTCTTGGGTCTGTTGTGAACAAGGTCACCCAGAATTATAAATTTGTGTGGGCTTGTTTTAATAGATACTATGGTGAGTAAAATCATGACATGTAATTGTATCAAATCTTCTCTTAGGGATATATCACAATTAAACACTGATCAAAAATTTTGTCTTCCTGTAGGTGCACTTTCAAAATTAAAAAGTCAACACCAAGAAGACCCCAATAGTACAATACTAACTGCCAATAAACCAGCACTCCTTAGATCACTTTTCACTGTTGGAGCACTCTGTCGGCATTTTGATTTTGATCAAGAAGATTTTAAGGGCAACAGTAAGGTAAAATAATTTGTATTTACTCTCCATGTCTTAGATAATTTGAATACTTTGATTTAATTTGAAAACACATTATTCTTAGTCCTAGGTATGTATTTTTTTCATAATGCATGCAGTACAGCTTTTGGATTTTATATATATGGTTTTGCAAAGGCCATATGGTATGACTGTGTTTCTCCTTATCTTTTTTATATATATGCTTTTTATAAGAGACTAAAACCATCAATTTCAGCTTCAAATAGCTTCTTTTTTTGTTTTAATTTGCTCAGGTTAACATTAAGGATAAAGTACTTGAACTGCTGATGTATTTTACAAAGCATTCAGATGAAGAAGTACAGACAAAAGCAATTATTGGCCTTGGTAAGAAATACACAGTTTTTATTATTATGCTGTAGTAACAATCTATGTGTATCAGCAGGATTGTATGTATTTGTGTAGTGGCAGGAGGATTTACTGCATGTTTTCTTTGAGAACTGGCTATAGAAAAGTTCTCAAAGGGTTGTTAGCTGCATACGTCTGCAGCAGAGTGGATATTTTGGCAATGAATGCCTTTCAATGTATGACCCAAGTCTAAAAATGCAGTGGATTTCCAAAGTAATGAAGAAGTGTTTTTTTTCTTCACAGGCAAATATGTTATTACTCCAAATCTTTTTTTTTCATGGAATCATAGAATTGCTTGGTCTGGAAGGGACCTTTAGAGGTCATGTAGTCCAACTCCCCTGCAATTAGCAGGGACATCTTCACTTAGATCAGGTAGCTCAGGGCCCTATCCAATCTGACCTTAAATGTTTCCAGGGATGAGGCATCCACAACTTCCCTGGGCAACCTCTTCCAGTGTTTCATCATCCTTGTTGTAAAAAATGTCTTTCTAGTATCTAGTTTTAAATCTACCCTTTTCCAGTTTAAAGCCATTACCCCATGTCCTATCACAACAGGCCCCAAGAAAAAAAAAGAGCTGGATGCAGTACTCCAGGTGGGGTGTCACCAGAGCAGAGCAGAAGGGGGAGAATCACCTCCCTTGCCCTGCTGGCCACACTTCTTTTGATGCAACCCAGGATACTGTTGGCTCTCAGGGCTGCACATGCACACTGCTGGTTCATGTCCAGCTTTTTCATCCACCAGTAGCCCAAGTAATTTTCCACAGGTCTGTTCTCTATCCCTTTACTCACCAGTCTGTCTTGGTGCCAGGGTTTGCCCTGACACAGCTTCAGGACCTTGCACTTGGTTTTGTTGAACCTTATACTTGTAGAACCACTTCTCAAGTTAGTCCAGGTCCCTCAGGATGGCATCCTGTCTCTCAACTGTGTCAACTGCACCACTCAGCTTGGTGTCATCTGCAGATTTCCTGGGGGTGTACTTGATCCCACTGTCCCACATGGAACTGGGGCCCACTATCTGTTTAAGACCATCCATCCAATTCCTTGTCCAGCAATCATTCCACCCATCAAATCTCTCTCTCTTCAGTTGAGAAAGAGAGGATGTTGTAGGAGACCACATCAAAGGCCTTACACAAGTCCAGATAGATGGCAGCTGTAGCTCTTCCTGTGTCCACTGGTGTCACTCCATCATAGAAGGCCAGTTTTATTTATCAAGCTAGACTTTCCCTTGGTGAAGCCATGCTGGCAGTCTCAGATCACCTCCCTGTCATCCATGTGTTTTCTGTGTATATGGAACCAAGTTTTAAAAACTTGACTCAGTCTTCTGTTTCTTAGAGATATTTTTATACTTTACTTTAACATAACTTTATTTACTTTCCTTTTTCCTCCCATTCTTCTTTTATGTTCATGCGTTTCTTGTGTGTCCATCCAAAACCTTAGTTTCCTGTGGTGATAAATTTAATGTCTGCTTTTCATGAACAGTCTTTAAAAAAAATCAATTAGCTAAATGCAATTTAAATTGGGATAGTATGTTCCCATTAGTGGGTTTTTTTATTATTAGTTTGTCAACAGCGTTTCTGAATGTGTGATGTAAAATGGTATATATTGTCACTAATTAAGAAAAGTTTATGGAAGGTAGACTAAGAACGAGTTCCTTAACCAAGGTAAGGCTGCAGCTAAAACCTTTTCTATAGTGTGTATCTTCCAACAGATGAAGTCTTGGGAATGCATCAGATAGGTTTCAAGAGAAGACCTAATAGGTATATGAATAATGACAGCAAGAGGTATAAATTTCACTGTGTTCACTGTTTGTTAGCTTTTTTTCTTTTAGCCTTTCTTTTAGCCTTTTCTTTTAGTGATACTTGTAAACTTTTCAGCATTTGCCTCCACATGAATTACTTTTCACAGTTGCAGCAGAATGTTTTCCTTAACTAGTAATAGGTAATTTGTAGTAGTGTTCCTCCCGTGTTCTCATGAGAGCACGTATTGATTCAGATGCAGGCCACTACAATGGACTTTCTTCCAGACCTGTATAACTCTTCCTATTGCTGCTGCCCTGGGTTGGCACCCCACCTTTATGTCTAACAGGGTCATAGGTAATAGCACTGGCCAATAGAACTCCTTACAAGCTGCAGATAGTTTCTATGTAGAAAATAAATATTTTTTATCTAGAAAAAGGAAGAGATAAATTTCTGTACAATTGTAGATGATAATAATGTTAAATATGTCCTCTTGTTTTCCCCCTTTAGGATTTGCGTTTATACAACACCCAAGTTTAATGTTTGAACAGGAAGTGAAGACTCTGTACAACAGCATTCTTTCAGATAAGAACTGTTCAGTAAACTTAAAAATCCAGGTGTTAAAAAACCTCCAGACATACTTGCAGGAGGAGGATACACGTATGCAGCAGGCAGACAGAGACTGTAAGTGTTGGCCTCTTCCGTGCTAGTGAGGCTTGCAAAACCTAACTTTCTTGCATGCCATTACTTTATATGTGAACTGAGTCACTTATGATTGTTACCAGATCAGTTATATTGTACTCAAAGCATCTCAGAATAATTTTCAAAAATTCATTGTGTGCATTGGTATATACATGCAATGGGTATGTTATTTACTTTCAAGATGTACAGATCCTGGATGCAATCAAGAATGCGTAACCAAGATGGTAGTAATACTTTTTGTTAGTATCTCCCCTAAGGTTAATTTGCAGGCAGAAAATAATAAGTAAAACTGAAGTAGTTTTAAAAATGGAAAACTTTTATTAAGGTACAAGTCTTTAAGTGAAGTCATATCTCTGTAGGCTTTTTTACATTTACCATCAGATTCTTCCATGTCTCATGAGATCATAAACACATTTTAAGACAGCTGAAAGGTGTATGTGTTGTAAAGCTTAAAATATCAGCATGAATGAAATAGTGACAAATAAATGGTTATACTGTGTGCTATTGTCTTTTCCACTTTACAGGGAAAAAAGTAGCAAAACAGGAAGACCTGAAAGAAATGGGTGATATTTCCTCAGGGATGAGTAGTTCCATCATGCAGCTATATCTCAAACAGGTCCTTGAGGCTTTCTTTCATACCCAGTCCAGTGTTCGTCACTTTGCTCTAAATGTCATTGCACTGACGTTAAACCAGGGTCTCATCCATCCTGTTCAGGTATGGTAGGCTTTTATGATGGACGTTTTTCTTATTCAGGTTTTCAGAGCCTTTCTCACTTGCTACATAGATTTCCATTTTTTATCTTCCAACTATGCTGCAGTAATTTCTTGTTGTAGCAAGGGACCTTTACAGAAAGCATGTTTTGAAATCTGTTTTATGTTCTTTAGCCAGTGAGATTCCAAATGCTGCATTTTCTATTTTTGGATCAAGATGTAAAGCCCAGCCAGTGCCTAAAAAGCATGTACAAATGTATGTTGGAGCTTATTTCAGTTAAAAATTTCAGGTGTTTGCCAACTTGTTTTCTTCATTTGATTTTTTTATCCTGAAAAATGTGTAAGCTTGACTCCACCTCAACCCCCATGTCCTCCAAATACTATGGAATTCCCCAGTTAATGTCAGAACCTCAGTCATCATCTCCATTATTCTTTGCTACATAATGTTTTTATAATTACTTACCACAGCCATTGTGCATTTTCAGTGATAAGTCATGGTGTGTTTGGTTTTTTTAAATGGCATTTTTTGTAGTATAGATTGGTTTTAGAGTTTGAGAGAAAGGCAAGCACAACTTCTAACATTCATAACACTGGTGTCTTGCATATTCTGTACTATTTGGTTGCAAAAAGTAGTAAGGTAGTAAGTTGTATAGAGATTACTTATCCTAATTTATAACACAAACAGTAGTGTAATAAAAGAACAAGGACTGAGAAAGAGAAGGTACAATGACCCTGAATAATAATTTCATTTGTTTTTCAAGTGTGTGCCGTACTTAATTGCTATGGGCACAGATCCAGAGCCCTCTATGCGAAATAAAGCTGACCAGCAATTGGTGGAAATAGACAAAAAATATGCTGGGTTCATTCACGTAAGTAATTCTAATTTAACATTTTACAAAATACTGTTATGGTCTCTAGTGATTTAACACCTGAATATGCCCCAGCTACAGAAAAACTGTATAAACTGACGAATAAAAAGTAACTATAGGCATAAAGATTATCTCGACTCTCCTATTCAGAGATTTCTAATGTTAGAAAGGATATAATAATTTTAAGTGTCTCTTTTAGGCTAAAATGTCCCTTGATTTATAATTCAAAGCAGTACTTTCATCACTGAGTAATAAGAGTATTTATTTGGTAAGAGGTAAGGATAGCCATATCATCATGTTTAGCAATGATTTTCCTGTATCAGTGGACTAGGGAAAAAAACACCTTGTAAAAATACAAGTCCTTAGTTTGTCTGTATTAGAATGTTAAGACATCAAGGCTTTATAAATGTAATCTAATCAGAAGGGGAATAGGAAGCTGTTTGGATATGAGGGATCATGTTGAAAGGAAAATCTGAGGCCTTGGTGAGAACTTGATGTTGTGGCATAGTGCAAGTAATTCTGCTTTAGATCTGAAATTGAGCTGAAGCATCACCTCATTTGAGAAGGCCCAAGTCTAAGCTGAGTGTTTGTGCTGTACTGTGGGTTTTCCTGTGTCTGCTTGTATTGCACTGGCATTGGAGCACAGCACAGCTGGTGACATCCAAACAGATACCAAATCCTGTAGGTGAAGGGTAGCAGAGAGAACGTATAGATGGAGAGACAGCTTTGCTGAACAGCAGCTGAGGTATGTAATGAGGAGAGCTGGAAGTGCAGCCTAACTAGATACTCAGTTTGTTTTGAAACAAGAGGAGGAGCCTTAAAGTAAGCATAATCAGCTGGAAATTACTGGATATAGGCAAACACCTCTGTTTATTAGTCCTGTTCTACTAACTGTACTCAGTCATTCGTTTTGCTGCAAGTGACAGGAAGTATATACATTTTGTAAAATACTCTGTTTGTGTCTGAAAACACTTCAGTATTCTTGAAAACTGTATCAGAATACTTGGCTGCAGTAGGTAAACAGGTTAGCTGTGTGTTTCTAACAGAATTTACAGAGAAAACACTTCACAAGGCATTCTGATCTCTGCCACAAGTTCTGTTTAAATCTGCTTTCCAACTCAAAAGGTAGTATAGCCTCAAGTGTGTTTTTTAAAATTACACTTCAGGTGAGCATCCACTTAAAAGGAGTAAGTTTTACTGCTTTGAAATCAATGGCTTAAATAAAAATGAACAAATTTCCATTTCAGATGAAAGCAGTGGCTGGCATGAAGATGTCTTACCAGGTACAACAGGCGATTAATACCTGCCCAAAAGATCCTGTCAGAGGTTTTAGACACGATGAATCATCCAGTGCACTCTGCTCACACCTGTACTCCATGATCCGAGGGAACCGTCAACACAGACGAGCGTTTCTAATTTCTTTACTCAACCTCTTTGATGATACTGCAGTAAGCATCACACCTCATTCACTCAAAAAGAAATTAGGTTGCATTGCAAGCTTAGATGCTTCTTTTACCATCTATCTTTATGAATTATTGAACACTTTCTTTCTTTCTTTGTATCTTCGTGAATTATTGAAAACTTTATTTCCCTAATGTGCTTTGTTTTGCTTTGCAATATATTTACCAATATAATATTACCTATATAGTAGAATGCATCTGTTACTGCATCATTCTGTACCTTTCTATACCCAGTTTGGACTAATCAGAAATGATATATATTCAGGTATGATTAAATTTTGCATATATATATGTTGTTTACAGTGGGGTTGGGAGGGAGGGCGGTACATAGGATAACATTTTTCATCCTGGTTTTGCTTCAGGATGTTAGGAATGCAGGGTAAGTGTCTGAATCTAAGATATTTGTACTTGTACTCATGGGTTACTTTTTTTTTTTTTTCTTCTTTCAACTTCCAGAAAACAGAGGTGAATATGCTCTTGTACATAGCAGACAATCTAGCCTGTTTTCCTTACCAAACACAGGAAGAGCCACTGTTCATAATGCATCATATAGACATTACACTATCAGTTTCTGGTAGTAACCTACTACAGTCATTTAAAGAGGTATGTCCATATATATTTTAGTATGGTGGCAACATAAGCTTATCTATACATATATATCTCTGTATCTCTCTCTATATATGTATATATATGGTCAATTTTTCAGTGAATATAGTAGCATTATTGGTATGGACCGGTAGTATTAATTTGTAACCAGTATTTAAAAACAAGCAACTCTTTCTTTTCTGGCCTGCATCTGCAGACTTTCCTCACAGTGCTTTTTAAATGATTTAAAAGTAATTATGCAGTTTGAGCTCTTACTGTCAAATCTGTATTATTCCCTGAAATAGCTGAAGAATAATTATAATAAATTGGATGCATCTGAAAGCACATGAACCCAGAACTGTCATGAAATAAATACCAGCTTATTCTGGTTGTCCATGTAATTTTAGTAGTAAAGTCTGGGGTTTTTTTGTTGTCAAGTAGCTGATAGCAGTTGCTCGTGATGCCTGAGAAACTTAAAAGACTTTTTTTTTTCAAGGAAAGAGTACATAGTCTGTCTTTTCTAAAGGTTATATGTAACAATATAGTTGAATAACAACTATATAACAACTGAATAACAATATAGTGTCTGTTGTTATGGCAGTACACAACCCTGAAAGCCCTCTGCTTCTTAAAGACTTAAGTGTCTTCATTTCTTGGACGGCTTTAACAGTAGAAGGTGCAAACTGTAAGGAAGCAAACCTGTTTCTAGAATGTCCAATGTGACTAGTAAGTACAAGTCAGACTTGATGCCTTCAAAGTATGCTGCTCTGAATTCTAGCCCTACTAAAGACAAATTGTAAACTGCTAGGAAGAGACAGAATCTTCTTCAGATTGAAGACCAATGTGTAGCATCCATCACAGAAAGGATGAGATTCTTCTTAAAACATCTTAACATCTATGTTAGAAAAAAATCATACTGTATGCAGTTATAATGCACATGTGGAATTCTGTATCTCTGCATGTTGTAGAACTGACCATTAATACTATGAATGATCACCTGAGGGTTTCTCTGGGCAGCAGTGTAATTCATGAAAAGGAAAATAGTATTCATGATTCTTTGTACTTTGCTTTCTCCTGCATTTTACTGTTGCTGCTAATGAGTTTGAGTAGTCTTTTAAGATTAACATGCCAGTGTGAAGTACTTGTTGCTTCAGTTTATTCTATACCAACCTTACAAAAAATGGGCACTGCATTAATTTTTCACCATCTTTTTTTCCATATAAATTGACGATTGATTTACAAATAAGTAACATTATTCATAAAATTCTTGCTAAGTTAAGCCAGCAATTATTTTGGAAAGATTTTTTTTAGAAACGTACATGATAGTACTATAATTTTGGAATTCGTGCTAACTTCTCTCTCTTGCAGTCAATGGTGAAAGACAAAAAAAAGGAAATAAAACCTTCATCAGATGAGGAGACTGAGAGTGACAGTAACAGTGGGAGCGGGAGTGACAGCGAGGAGGAAGCTTCTAAGCCTCGGAGGTTGCGGAAAAGAGTAGACTCTGATTCAGATTCTGATGAAGAAAATGATATAAATGCTGTGATGAAATGTTTACCAGAAAATTCAGCTCCTTTAATTGAATTTGCTAATGTCTCCCAAGGCATACTATTACTTTTGATGCTGAAACAACATTTAAAGAACCTCTGTGGATTCTCTGATAGGTAAGGATATTTAGAAAATAGGTCGTCTTGTTACCTAATGAGTTCTTTGTACGTATTAGGTTTGCAAGTTTTTTTTTTAAATCTGATTGTAAGTAGTTGTTTAAGAAACAGATTGGTGTAATAGAGAAATCACAAATTTTTGGTTTAGGAGAAGCAATGATATCCTTTCTTATAGGATGTCTGGTTTATATGGAATTATTAAAATGTATACTTATCTTGAAGATTTTAAAAGCTTTTCCTTGAAATTAATTTGCAGTATCATTAAAAAGCTCTTCCCTTTTTTAATCTCTAAACAGCAAAATTCAGAAATACTCTCCATCTGAATCTGCAAAAGTTTATGATAAAGCGATAAACAGGAAGACAGGAGTACATTTCCATCCAAAACAAACTCTGGATTTTCTGCGGAGTGATATGGCTAATTCCAAGATCACTGAAGAAGTTAAGAGGAGTATAGTAAAACAGTACTTAGATGTAAGTAAAGCTGCTTTGCAGAAAACCTGAATTCCTTTCCAATGAGGTAACACAGTATAAACTTGAAAGTAGGTGCTGATGTATTGGATGAACATTTCCAGTGTTAAGTCCCTTGTAATCCGACTTGATACACTGGTAACTCAGTACTTCTGTCAGGTTTTTTTCCAGGACTGCTTTTCAAAGACTTCTCATAGATTTCAGAACCAGTTAAAGGATATTAATCTCTATGGAGTGTTTTCTAATTTCTGGTACCCATCTTATATACCTCTCCCATATAACTGGTTCGCTCTATCGCTGTTTACATCATGGGATAAGAGACTGCATCTATTGTGTTTACCTCCCATCCCCCTTGCCCCGAGTCCTCAAATATCAACTAGAGAAAACTTGCTTTTACATACCTACTGAAAAAAGGAGAGGAAAGTAAGAAGTTTCTAAGAAAACAAATAAATCTGTTCAAGCTTGTTGCTATCTGCAGCTTGTTTTAGTCAGCTTCTTTACCTTGCCATTTGCTTTTCATTTGATCTAGTGTGTTACAAATAATCTATTTTTAAAGTTACATGGTGGACTAACCTTTTTTTTTAATAGTTCAAGCTCCTTATGGAACATTTGGATCCTGATGAAGAGGAAGAAGATGGAGAGGTGTCAGCTAGCACAAATGCTCGGAACAAAGCAATTACCTCGCTGCTTGGAGGAGGCAGCCCTAAAAACAATGCAGCTGAGACAGAGGACGATGAAAGTGATGGGGAGGATAGAGGAGGAGGCACTTCAGGGGTGAGGCGGAGGAGGAGTCAACGTATTTCGCAGCGTATTACGTAAAATGATTTTTATGTGCTTATAAATGTCAGTCTATTATATTAAATGTACACCAAGTAATGTAATCCACATGAAAGAAAGCATTTTGTAGATAGAGATTCTCTACTTAACCGTTTATACAACTTTTGTAGAAAGTTTAACAGAAAAGACAATAAAAAAACAAACAAACAAAAAAAAAACAAAAACACAAACTAGAAAATGAGATTTATCCAGTATAAAAAGTTATTAATTTTCCTTTGGAATGTACTGTGTGTTATCCTTTTTATTGTTGCCAAGTTTTTATGTAGCTTTATGATTCATGTGTATATATAATTTTATATATCAATAAGAGATAAAGACACGGGTACAAATTAAGAGTATGTGGTTTTACAAGGATATGTTAACCCCTTGGCGCTGGCGGTCGCGGTGCGTCTCATTGCCGGCAATGGAATGTGTGCCGGGAAATCCCAACTCCCGGCGTCAAGGGATTAAAAGCAATAAAAGCAATAATTTCACTAAAGTTCTTTTGTGTAACACTTGGTCTTTTTTCCCCCCAATGTTTTAGTCATTGAGAAGGTCAAAACGAAATTCAGACTCTACGGAGTTGGCAGCACAGATGAATGAAAGTGTTGATGTCATGGATGTCATCGCTATTTGCTGTCCAAAGTACAAAGACCGACCACAAATTGCAAGAGTAGTACAGAAAACCAGCAATGGCTTCAGTGTTCAGTGGATGGCAGGCTCCTACAGTGGCTCCTGGACTGAGGCTAAGCGCCGTGATGGCCGCAAACTGGTGCCTTGGGTAGACACTATTAAAGAGTCAGACATTATTTACAAAAAAATTGCTCTAACGAGTGCTAATAAGCTGACTAATAAAGTTGTGCAGACTTTACGATCGCTGTATGCCGCCAAGGATGGAACTTCCAGCTAATGAATTTGTACATGCAGCCAAATTTACAGGAATTGAAATAACAGAAAAACTTGAAATACCAACTTTCTGGCAAAAAAAAAATAATAAAAAAAAATCAGTTAAATGAAGAGTAAGAATGGAACCTGGGACGCGGGAAAAAAGAAGGAAATGTTTGGTAAACATTTTTGTGGGAGCTTCCTTCGCTGTTGTGCAGCAGAAACTTCTCAGTTCATTTTTACTCCCACTGTATTATAGTTTAACAAAAAATTGTTTATATCTTGAAAAAAAACTTTCTGTTTAAAAAAAATAAACAAGTGAATGTTGGAAATTAGTCTGTTAATGTTCTTAATAAAGTGTTCTTGGAGTTTAACCTAGCAGCGGATGGCTTTCTTTAGCTTAGCCCAGTTTCCAGGGAAGCATTGTTTTTCCAGGCTGTAAAATGGCAGAATCTCCTGGATATATAATTTATTCTGTTGAAGAAAAAAAACAAAAAAACAAAAAAACAAAAAAACAAAAAAAAAAAAATGAAAAGAAAAAAAAGAAAAGCATGCAGTATCTATGACCTATCTGCAGGAGGAGTTTTTGTAAATGTAGATTTTGATGTATTAGGTCACCCTGAAATAATACAAGAAAAGGGATCCCCAGCAAATCTGGTGGAATGAATACTGCAATAAATTTTTTTACTTCTCTTTGTTACTTGTCTGTTTCCATTTGAATTTCTTATTGTAAAGATCTGTTGAAATCCATTTATATTATTTTGCAGTCTTTTGTGTAAAATTTACTATTATCAGTGGTTTTCAAAACAAGACATAAAATATTGTTTATACAGTTTGTATAGGCTGACTTCTGAATAATTGGTATCTTTTTATTTTTATCCCTTAAAGGGTGTAAACACAAGTTAACTCCAGGGTTTTATTGTATCCTGCAATATTTAGTATTAACTATATGATTTAGCACTGTGCCAAACACATTTTCAAGAGTACATTTTGATATAAAAAGAAACTATAGTTTATTCCTTGTATGCTTCAGTTTCTTTCTAATGCTGTCCAAATGGTAATTTATGATAGTTTAAATTTGGGGGAAGCTGGAGGACTGTTCTGCTTGGGCTAACCAGCCATGTATGATGCATTTCTCTGGGCTAATACAGAGAAAAGGTTTGTGTCAAGAGGAGATAGCTACTTGTATCTGAGGAGTGAATGGGTATGAGTCTGGGTAATTACACTACATTCCTTCACAAAATAACTTTTAAAACAAAAATGTTTGTATATTAGCCTATTTTTTTTACTAATTGAAAGATGTTTTCACATTTTGTAAATTGAAAAAAGCGCTACTGGAAGTTTTCAGAAGCATGTGCTTCAGCTGCATTGCCATAGCCTTTCATAAGCAGTTCACCTTCCCAGAGAGCAAGAAAAGCAGAATACTTGCAAACAGAAAAAAACCTAAAACAGCTGAACTTTTTAGGGGACTATTAAACCCTGCAGTGTTTTCAAATGTATTGATCTAAAACAAGTGTTCCTCAGTAAGTTAATATTTTGATTGTGTTTCTTTTAGAATCTAATTTATGATAAAAGGCTGTTTTTATGAAACTAGCTGAATTCTAGTAGTTACTTAAGTTGTGAGGAATAGTAACAGTATTCTAAAATATTCTCTTGTACAACAAAACCATTAAACTGAAATTATTAATAACTCCTCAGAATGTAGTTAGTAATTGTTCCTATGGGAATTACTGTTTCATCACTGGGATTTTTCTGACCAGAAATATTTTAGCACCTTTTCATTTCCACTGTTACTGTCTTCTTCACTGGAAAAGGACACTGCTCGGGCTAAGATAGGTGGTGTTAAAGTAGGGAGAAGTAGAGAAAGCAGAAGCCAGTCCTCTGCAGCTCTGGAAGCAGCATTTTTATAGCAAACAATGAAATAACACAGTTCTCAGGGCCAGGAGAAGCTTTTATTAGTGGGTAATTCAAAGTTTGATAAGTGGGATTGTATGCTGTGTTACATCTTAGTACTAGGAAGAGTTGAAAATGCTTCACAAGGAAACACCTAAATGCTAAACCCAAGAATTTCATACATATGTAGTTTAGAACAGTCTGTTAGCTATATAAATGCTATTTATATAAAAGCATTCTATTTTTAATAAGCAATACAGTCACTTCCTTGTTCATAAACAGGTTGTTTCCCGGTCATGTGGCTTTCCCAGTAGAAAGTTTTTAGCTTCAGTTTGTTTCATAATTGTTCAATCAGAAAAAAATAATTAAACAATAGAGACCTTAAGTCTACAGTTATCTTAGTTGAGGGGATTTGGACCATTTCTATATTGTGTAATATACCAAAGTCATATGTGCTCATTGATGGGGATCTGTTTGCTATAATATAAATATGCGCATACAAAATTAATTCTAGGCTATTTAAGAAACTGAGTAAGATTCTCACTAGTAAGGAGTTGAATTTTCATCTTCTCTATCAACTGGAGTGGTACTTAGCTTTGTTTTGCCTGTCACAAGCATTCATATTACTTGCTGGAAAAGGTAGCAGTTTGGGAAAACAAATTCCTGTTGCCTGTACCATGGGCTGATGCTGTTCAGTGGTCTGAAGCAGGAAGCCCAGGGATGCAGCTACAAGCAGTGCAGTGCTCAGCCTCTGAGTAGCAGCTGTGCTTCTACCAACGTGAACAACATTACTGGCAACAGCACATAGCAAGATAAGGATTTTTATACATTAAAAGAAAAAAAAGGATTGGTTTGTTTTGTTTCAGGGAAGTGCTGCAGTGCAGTCATTGATCCAGTTCAGAATTTTACTCCTTTGCGTTGACATAGCTTTATAGTATTTTTTTCACTGTATGGCTACATATTTTTACATTTGTAACTGTAACATTTACTCATTTTTTTTATTCTTACTGCTTTCTCCCTTTGAGTACAGGTTCTGTACATGAACAGCTTACGTAACAAAGGGCATTGTCAAACTTTTAGAATTAACGTCAGCCATATTGTACTTTAAGAAAACACAGACACTTCCACAATCTAAATAAATAAGAATGAAATTATTTTTAATCTTCCACTTCAGTACTGTAAAATTTCTGAATAATTCCTGAGTATTTTCATTATCTGCAGCATAAAAAATTCACAATAGTTTTTGACAGATCTTTAATTATAAATAAGTATTTTTAAAAATTATTTGGTAATCCCCTTTTGTATTTTTTTTTAGCTTCTTTATTGCTTATATTAACAACTCTTAACATATAAAAGTAGGCATGGGCATTATTCAGCATAAGTATTTTAGTGAGTTGTGGCCATTCAGCTCTTTAAAAATGTCAAAATTTGAGTCAAACTCAAGCCTTTGCTTTGATGTTTTGGTGTCAGAGAGAATGTTTTTACTGTGGAATACTTAGGTTGTGCTGAACATTCCTGCTCACGTGAGATTCCTTGTAGCAATGAAATACAAAATAGTTCTTAAATGTGGCTCATGACAAAAGAAGTTTGTACTGGGGTCTGACTCACCTGGTGCTACCTGGGCAGCAGAAGGGATGCTCTGCCCACCCACTCAGCTGGCTCAGGGGTGATAAATGGGTCAGTTCCGTGGATCCTTAACTCAGTCTAAGGCCCATCTCCAGACAGATGCCAATGGAGCTGAGTTCAGGATGCTTTTGTTACCTGCCCAACACTCCTAGAAATACCGTGAGCCCAAGGCACGGGTCCCCTGGATCCTGGTTTGCTGACACTCACTGCAAAGCCACCTCGAAATCCCACCAGCATTCCCGTGTCCTGCAGAGAATTTGTCACCTGACCATAAAAGTACTGAGTTGTAATGGGCAAGTTCTTAATGTAAGTAGTGAGGTTTTAGATTTCATGGTTCCTTGACTAAATATTAAAGTGTTATTGTTATATACAAATAAATTCATAGTATTTTCATATTTCATTTATTTGAAATAAATGTTTTAAGAGTTCAGTTTGGACCCTTTCAAGTTGAAACTTGCAAGTTTCTATCCTAGAATACAAATACATTTCATTGATCCCTTTCTCACTCTGCTCACAATACTAAGATTATACCTGAGACTCCTGTTCAGGCATCCAGGGAATCCACTTCTGGATTATTCTTGGAGAATTCTTCCCAGCCTGTGTTCAACTCATCAGCCATACCTTCCTCATTTCTAACTGAAATGATCCCAATGCTGCCTCCCACCTGATTTTGGAGTTTCTTTTTAGGAAGAAACACTTCAGATGGGCAGCTGCACACACTGCTCCCTCCTCAAAAAAATCCTGAGGGTTGGTTTGGGGAGGGTGAGGGACGGGGGAGTTTGCCCCGGGTGGATCAGCAGCAGCCCAGGGGGGGCCAGCGGTGGCCGTACCTGTGAGCTGAGTGCTCCTCAGCAACACCCATCTCAGCAAGGGGCCCTGCAAGTTCAACACCAAGTGACTGCCCACCCAAGGGACAGGAGGTGACACCAAGTGACAAGGGTTCCTCATTTCAGTGCCTGTTTGAAGAAATTCCTTTACACTCCAAAAGAGTTTCTCTCCATCACTGCACTTGCTGCAACTCTGCTGAAATGCTCGGATTTCTGGTCTGCCAGCAAGCAGAACAGTGTTTTACTTTACTTCCACCTCCCCAGGGGATTGGTTATGGAGCAGGATACTCCTTCTGCCTTTGTAATGGAGCCTGTCTCCTGGAAGCTGTAGTTACAAGCACTGCAGAGTGTTGCATGGGGCATGGCTCCAGCTGCAAGCTTTGCCTCACTCCCCCAGCACCGCGTTTGTCCATCAGCTCATTTTCAATGCACTTCCTCCTCTCCCTTCTCCCACAGCAGCTTCAGGAATTTATTTTTTTTTTAATCTATTATTTGCTATTCTCGTCACACCCACAGAGGGCTACAAAATTTGTTGGAAACAGCCCAATTCTGTCACTACAGTTAATTTATTTTTGAGATAATACACAGGGAATCATCTGTTGCTCATTTTGACTTGATAAGCACAGACTGAAGACTTACACCTTTGGGCAACAGCCTTTCTGTCCCTTTTTTCACATGTGTAGTTCTCCTGCTAAAGTTTATGCTTAATAATCCAGAACTTGAAATGCACCTAAATTCCTGTGAGCCAGAAATACAAAAGTAGAGGGGAAATTCAATGGGTTCATGCTTCCTGCTCAGATTAAATGCTCTCCCTGAGCACAGGCCAGCAAAGTGTAATGATTCCCTGAGGGAATATGTACTTTTCAGATTCATAAGAGCTTTGTTGATTCTGAACCATCTCATGTGGAGATGGATTTTCAAGTTCAGCCTTGAACATCTCTTGTCTGATGGATCATAAAATTTTCATAGAAATATAGAATTTTCAAGGTTGGAAGGAACATTTAGGACCATCTAGTTCCAGTCCCTTGCCATGGGCAGGGACACCTCCCACTAGATCAGGTTGCTCAGAGCCCTCTCCAGCCTGGCCTTAAAAGCTTCCAGGGATGGGGCTTCCACCACCTCTCTGGACAACCTGTTCCAGTCTCACCACCCTCATGGTGAAGAACTTCTTCCCAACTTGCAATCTAAATCTATTCCCCTCTAGTTTGAATCCATTCCCCCCCTATTCCAGTCACTACCTGACATCCTAAAGAAGTGCCTCTCCAGCTTTCTTGTAGCCCCCTTCAGATACTGGAAGGCTACAATAAGGTCTCCTCAGAGACTCCTTGGAATTGACCATGAACCCCACTCCCTGACTCCTGTGCTACTGGTGGGGAGGAGACAGAGATACCAAGAACAAAGTAATTTGGGCCTGGGTAGGAGGGAGGGATAGGGTAAAGTATTTAAGCTCTGGTTTTTTTGCTTTATCTTTGCCCTGTTTTGATTTGATTAATGATAAATTTGATTTTTTTCACCACATTGGGTCTGTTTGTGACCATAATTGGTGAGTGGAACTGCTGCCACACCCTTCAGAGATCTTCCAAAACTTGCTAAGGAGTCCTGATGTAAATCAGAAGTTCCCATTCACCTCAGCTTACCACTTTGTTCTACTAATTCTGGATCTCCCTTTGCTTGTGGGCTACCAGAGGGCAATCCAGTTGCATCAGTGTTACTAGAAGAAAAAAAAAAAAAAAAGTAATAACTTGTTCACAAGAGAGCACTTCTGCACGTAGCGATTTGTTAAATACAGAGGATCACAGTTTCCTGATATTTTCTCCCAAAATATTAGAATCTTTTTTTGAAAATGATTTTTTTTTACCTTCCCCCTGTGAACTGATCACACACAGCTCCCTCCCCGCTGTTACATCCTCAGAGTACAACAACCAACAGAATGTCAAAGTACTCCAACTCCTACAGTATCCAACCTGTTTGCACATGTCAAAACTACTCCTCTTGGACTCAAAAGAATGCCTTGGACTTGCATCCCTCTCTCTCCTGCATCCATGTTGACCTGAAATCTGTTCTCATGATCAAGATTAACTCAGTCATCAGGAAGACCTGATGGTAGCCACCTACCCTGAGTTAAGGATTTTAAGGCAATTCTAAACAGGGTTTGTCAGCAGAGCTTTGCTGAGGTGGCTGCATCTTGCTTTTCTGAGCAAGAACATTATTATTTGCTGCTTATGAAGTTCTTCAGAGATTGAAGAGTCTCCAGTGACTCTCTGCAAACTGAGAATGCCAGTATTGTTAGAACAAATACCAGCTTCCTTACACCAAAAGCCAAAATCAGCCAGGATATCATAAAGTGTTTTTTTAAAAAGGAACCTTATCTGACAACCTCCTGGACAACAAAAGGAAGATTTCAGTGCTTTTCAAGATTCTGACTTTACAGAAACCTACTCTATTCTACTTAGAGAATAACAGAGATGGTGATTAGCATCCTTCTCTGATACATATATCGCTGGCACACATCTTTCTTCAAGTCCCTCAATGGCCTGAGAAAATATTCTTTGTTGGGGAAGATTCTGCAGTTCTGTCCACAACAGCACAACAAGCAGGAATTACAAGTCACTACTATGAAATCAGACCAACAAAACCAAGGCTACTCTAGTTAGACATTTGGTAAGAGATATGTGCCTGCAACTTGCAAGAAGTAAATTCGTATATCTTCTTTTTTTTTTTCATCATGAAAAGGCCTTTTGTTGCAGAAGGTGAAATGCTGGGCAGTTCTTCCCCTTAACTGGGAGGGAAACTCAGCTCCTTTGCTGGCAGTCTAGCATTAAGAGAACAGCTTTGGGAGGCTGAAAATTGTCATGGTCTTTTATGTACAGCTTTTTTACAGGTACAGGCTCTGAAGCAATAAATGCACGGTTATCTGGAGAACTGCTATCTAACTGTTACTTAGAGAGATTGCTATTTCATAGCTGTAATTTACTGGGAAAGGACTAATGTCTTGTTATTTCTTAGAGAAACCAGGAAACAATCACCTTGAACAAAGGAAAAAAATAAGAGAAACTACAATGTAAACCCTGAGGTGTATGAGAACATCTCACCTCAGACTCTACCTGGTGGACACAAGTCTGACCATAGACCCTGTGGCACATTACAGTGCTATGTGCAGAGAAATTTTAGTTATGGCTGTGCTTGAAACTGCTTTCAGCTTGACTGGAAGACTTTCCATTTCCAGGTTTTCATTCTAACAGTGGTCCTGAAATTGTGATCATCAACTGCTGTATAAGCCAAACATCTTACTTTAGGTTGGAGCTAATAACAGGCAGGCTGTTTATTTTCCTGATAAAACAGATTCATTTTGCCACTTGGAAGGAAGAGATCTGCTTCCCTCTCACTTGAAAAACACAGAAAGAATCACTTTAATTTGTTGCAACATACAATGATGTGGCCATGCAATTTCTAAATTACTGCTATCCTGATTACCTAACAGCAGACTTTAATACAGGGGCCATGTGGTACTGTGAATTTCTCCTGGGGTGAAGAGGGATGTAATGCTCTTGAAGAGAATGCAATGCTATTATCTACCTGCTTATCAAAAGGACTTGTCAGCATAATGGAATAGTTTGGGTTTCCTCTCCTCCATCCACTTCCATCTGCAGTGCTCTGAAACGACACAAGGGAGCACTTGTGCCAGGCTGTGTCTCCCACCCCCTGCTGGATTCACTGAAATTATACAAAGCTTGGGGTATTAAAACTTACGGGTTCCTGTACAGACATTCCCAAATACAAGCCTAGTTATTGCTGATCACAGTAATAACAGGTAATGCTTTGGGTAGGGAAGGTGAGAAATGTTTACTTTTTGCTTCCCAGGAGTGCTAACAAATGTGGAAATGGGTGTTACAAGGAAAGTTAATTTATATTTTGAGGCTCTGTTCTTCCTGTGTTGGAAGAGAATTTCTGTATTTGATGTGCAACTTAGACAAACCTGTAAAAAACACACGAACCATGGAACTTCTAAATTTCAAACCAGGAATATGTAGGTCGTGTGCCAAGTTTTTGCCAAAAGGGTGTAGGAAGGTGGGAAATAGAACCATTACATGAAGAAATACAGTACAAGTTTTACAGCGATTGCTTGTTATTTGCTCTTTTTACTTTTTTATCTTTTGCTATTTTATTTTTTTTAAATTATTTCCAATTCTCAGAACTTAGTCTTGCCAGTATGTTTATGCTTCCAGAGATTCAGTCACCCAAAAGAATTATCAAATGCTTGGAAAACTACTAAATTGAAGTCAAATTTGACTAAAAATCTGATGAAAAAAGAAAACAGTGGTTTTCTTGGCTTGCATAAGAAGGAAAAGGTGTTTTGTGGGTCGGGATGTGCAATGTCAGAATTCATTTGTGGACAGCAGCAAATGGGACAATGCCATTCACAGGGACCTGGATGAGTTTAAGGATGGGCCCATAGGAACCACATGTATTCAACAAGGCCAAGTACAAGGTTCTGTACATATAGGACAATCACCTGTATCAGTATGGACAGAGGGATGAAGGGATTGAGAGCAGCTCTGTGAAGAAGGATTTGGGGCAGATGAAAACCTGGACATGAGCCAGCAATGTCCACTCCTTGTTGGTTTGGTGTGGTGCAGTTTGGGTATCAAGGAAGGGTTCCCCCAGGGTGCCTCTTGTGAGCTGCTGAGAGCTCCCCTGGCACCAAAATTCAGCCCCACCTCTGGCCAAGGTTGAGCCCATCTCTGACAGTGAATGTGCCTCTGGGATAAACATATTCAAGAAGGGGGAAAGAAGAGGCTATAATACCTTAGGGCAGAGGTGAAGGGTAAGAGAGAGCAATTCCAGAGGTGAGAGTAATGTTAGAGAAATAAGTTTGGTGAGGAAGAGAGGGGAAGGAGGTGCCCAAGCAGCGATTTCCCTGTATCCCGTGGTGAGATGACAGTGTCCCATGGCAACCCATGAAGGAGCACAGTGGAGCAGGTGTGGACCTGCAGCAGTGGAAGACCCTATGCCAGGGGAGGTGACTGTGCCCAGAGTAGCTGTGACTGTGCCCAGCCCAGGCTGGAGCAGCTCCTGAGGAAGGGACTCATGTCCCAGGGCTTCCTGAAGGACTCTCCCATGAGAGGGACCCCACCTGGAGCAGGGCAAGAATGTGAGGAGTCCTCCCCCTGAGAAGGGATAGGAAACAACCTGTGATATAGGGACTGTAACCTCACTCCCCATCCCCTGTGGAAGAGGCAGAGATACTGGGAACACAGTAATTTGGGCCCAGGAAGAAGACCGAGTGCGGGAAGGTATTTAAGCTCTGGCTTCCTCTTTCCCCTCTTTGCATCTGATTAGTGAAAAGTTAAATGGATTTTTTTTCCCCAAGTTGGGTCTATTTTGCCTGTGACCATCTTTGGTGAATGAACCCTCCTTGTCCTTGTCTTGAACCCACCAGCTTCTGGTTGGATTTTCTCTTCCCTGTCCCTCAGTGAGGGGAGGAATGAGCGAGTATCCCCCCAGTTCTGTGTCACCAGCTGGGCCTGAACCACAATCCAAAGCCACCAAAGCCAGTCCTGTCCTGGGCTGCATCAAAGGAACCATGGCCAGCAGGTAAAGAGAGGTGATTCTCCCCCTCTGCTCTGTTCTGGTGAGACCCCACCTGAAGCAGTGTGTCCACTGCTGGAGTCATCAGCACAGGAATGCCATGGAGCTGTTGGAGTGGGTCCAGAGAAGGGCATCAAAGATCCTCAGAGTGCTGGAGCACCTCAGCTCAGAAGCAAAGGCTCCAGGGAGACATGGTGGCTTTCCAGTACTTACTGGGAGTCTTTCTACGACTGTCTGCTCCTCTCAGAAAAAAGACAAACTAAAGAAGTTTCACCTCTGGCCCTAAAAGGAAAAGCATTGTAGAAGAGAAAGTGCAACAAAACTTGAGCCTGAGGTAGCAGGGAGGTTACTGAGGAGCTCTGGATGATCCCTGTGTGTCAGAGAGATTTTCCATACTGCTGTGGCTGTAGGAACAGCTCTGTCCAGGCACCTGTTACTGACCCATACCAGGCAAAGCCTGAATTCAGCACTGACCTCGTGGCTGGGAGGGCTGCTCTCTGCATCTCTGCCCTTGTTTTAGTCACCTGTGATGCTATGGATCAGCAGGTACTTACAGAGAGGACTTCCTTTGCCATTGTTAAAAGGCAATTAATTGCTCATTTTCATTCTTCTTCCTTTACCACCAGGAGAAACACTGCTTAAAAAATGTGAGTGAGCCATCTTACTCCCATAGCCCCTAAGGAATGATCTTTACTTTCATTTATAGTGTGTACTGCATCACCCCAGACTGAATCAGAAAAAAAGTAATGAAATACTAAAGGTCCTCTTCATAAACAGCATTCTTATGCTTTGCTTCTCCATTTCCTCCCCTCCAAACTTCCTGAACATTTTCGTCTTCAGACACCAACTTTCAAGATCTTAATTCTTCACAAACAGGTTTTATTTGCAAACAAGAAAAGCCCCTTTAGAGGAGCAGGTACAGTCTCCTGTAGATGTAACATTTAACATGTAGAACTCAGCTGCTTGCACACTGCTACATTTGTTATCTCCAGTCTGGAGACTGTTTTTTTAAATTACTGTCGTCAATATCTCTGCAGATCACATCATACCCATTAACATTTAATGACTGTGATGCTGTAACTGTAATGGTAAACAAAGGCTGAGTGTGACACAGTTCTCACAAGCCCTGGAGTGACTGTCTTGTGCCTGGCTTATTTATCTTCCTTCTCGCAGCTGCATCTTTTCAAAGGAGACTTTTAAACTTGCCTAAAACATGATTTTTCAGATTTTTTTTCCACCAGGAACAGAAGGTACCTCCTGATTATTTCTTTGCTGTGCCCCAGAAAAGAATTTGAGATTGAGTGAAATCGCAGTTCCCTGCTTTGGACTGGTTCTTTCAAAGCACTTCTCTTTTCATTTGGAGATCATCACCCCCAGTACTGAGTTTTGAATTCTGGGAATCCCGTGGGACAAACTGATTCTGAAGGTTCTAAGGACTACTGAAAATGCAGAGCCAGTTTTGACCTCTGAGCCCACAGAAACTGTCAATTCTATCCTGATATGTGTGTAATCCTGAACCTTTGTTCCTTTGAACCTTAGTTCTTGATGTCTGCCAAGATGCAGCTTCATTTGGAAACATGCAGTTTTTTCCATTTTTTTTAGAACTTACAGTATCATAGGATCATCACGGTTGAGATCACCAAATCCAGCCATACACACACACAACAAGCAAAAAACCCCAAAACCCCTGCCATATGGCCCACTAGAGCATGCCCTAAAGTGCTTAATTACCTCCAGGGATGGGGACTCAGCCACCTCCCTGGACAAGCTGTTCCAGTTCCTAATATCAAACCTAAACCTCCCCTGCTGCAACTTCAGACCATTTCTTCTGGTCCTGTCATTACTGACCTGGGAGAAGAGGCCAGCACAGCACCCACCTCCCTGCAGCCCCCTATCAGAGAGCTGTAGAGGGCAATGAGGTCTCCCCTCAGCCTCCAAACTCAGCACACCCAGTTTCCTCAGCTGTTCCTCATAAAACTTGTTCTCTAGACCCCTCACCAGCTTGGTAGCTCTCCTCTGGACACCTGGACACACTGGGTGACAGTAATTAACCACTGGAAAACAGATAATTTTGTACTTCCATGAAGAATTTGAATTTCTTCACTACAAAAATCGAAATGTCTGCTGTTGGGAAAGAGTCACCACAGCTGCATCTGTTCAAGTTTCCACAACTGGCTGATGGCCACTGAACAAATGGGAAATTTTACTGCAAGTATCTGAGGGCCTATCTGGAAGACCTGTAACACAACAGCTTTACACAGATAGATGAACAGCAACATTTCTCTTTTACCCAGGAAGTAGCTGACCTTAGTGTCTTGCTCTGGTGTCTGATTTTCCCAACAGAAGTCTGTATGGCATTTATTGCTGCCTATTTGTTCCTCTACTAATCACTCAAGCTCCTAAGAGTTCTCTGAACTACTGTACAAGTAAGATTGGTTTAAAATACCCGGGTAGTGCACATGCACACACACACACGTGTACAGTTGTAGTGGTTCACTGCAGTAAGTGCTCTGTAAGTCATTTTACACCCACTTTATTGTATCAGTTTATCACAATTGTTAAGCTACAAAAAAACTATGAAAAAAAAACCATCAAATGTGAAATACAAAGATAAAACATTTGTGCAGTGCTGTTAAAACAGAATAAAATTTTAATGTATTTAAGAGAAGCAAAGCTACTGATCCAGAAGTTCTTGTTTAAGATTGCTGGTCTGCATTTTACAAATATTTATTTCTTGTTGATTTGAAGACACATGGAAAGCAAACTGCATGTTAAGGAACTGAATTTCATCTAAGCAAGACTGAAAGGAGTAGGTGAGTAAGACTTCCTGTGCTGTTTAAAAAGAAAAGTAATGCAAGCCTCAGTTCATTTGAAGTAGAACAAGGACTACTTTAAAAAAATTAAACCAGGCATCAGCAACTGCTCAGAAGCACACAGCACTTGAGAAATTCTGTTCATTTGTCTTCCACATCTGCTACCATAGCCTCAATTTCATTCCAGTCCAGTTTGCTGAGGATACTTCCCGTGCTTTCAGAAACTCCATCAGTGTTGATAATGCCAAGAGGAGAAGAACGCAAAGGATGTGACACAGAGGCCTATTGGAGGAACAGAAAATGAGCTGAAACACTGCTCTTCATTCAGGACAAGACCTCTGTGCAGCCCATGGAAATGATCCCATTCTTTCCACACATGCCCTGTTCAATATAGGCATCTGATTAAATTGCATTTGTTGCAGAATATTTTCCTGCTTATGCACTTCTACTGAGTGTGCTGCCTGAACAGACAATATACAAATGTTCTTACAAAGAACATTAATTCTGAAGGCTCACAAGAATGGCACTGCTTCTGAGGACAAAATATAGTTCTGGTGAATCACCATCATGTATGTCCCTCTGTATCTACCCCATCCACATTTCAGCAAGAGAGTCACTTTTAAAATGAAGCAGATGTGAGTCTTAAACGGCAGGTTTAAAAATATGCCTGGAATAAGCAGACATCCTACCTGAAACAAGGAGTCATGAGTATCTTGAAGTATTCTTTGGATATCATCAGGCACAGTCCAAGGACTTACTATGTCTCGATCAGTCTCTTGATCAATATTTTCTGTCTGAGCTGCTCTGAGTATGTGTGGAGCCTTTTGTTTTGATGCTCTGCTGACTCTCTGAGCAGTAGCTGAGGAGAAAACAGGTCAGACACAGCACTTGAACATTTCTTGCTATTTTCTTCTGAAGTCTAGAAACCTCTCCAAGAAGAAGAAGCTCCAGGTTCTAAGAACTGAAGCCCTGTGTAAACATGTTAAAATAGCATGCCCTGTTATCCTGAACTGATCTGGGGTTATGGCAAGAAGATGCTGCTGGCCTTTTCTAGCCTCCTGCTGCCTTCCCAGGCCAGAGCATGGAGTGAAATAGGATTACAGAAGGTGCCTGCATCATCCAGGTCCTGCAGGAACACTGCTACATTTTTCAGCAGAGGATTAAGCCCATGTAAGGCCTGGATTTTTGCCTCTTAGAAGCCATGTAATTCAGTAAGACCCTTGGCAGTGATGGGTTATACTGGAGAAACAGAAACAAGAATGTGAACGGAAATCAGAGATAAACCTGTATTTAGAGTTTAAATAGGGAAAGTATGGAAAGGAAGAGGAGACTGACTTTTCACACAGGTAGAGGAGAGTCATTCAGGAAAAGGCCTACAACCTCACTATTGCTTCTCTCCTTTCCTGCCTTACCAAATCAAATAAACTGACACTTAACTAGCCAAATAGGATCTCTATAATGCCACCAGTATAGTTCTGGTGTAAGAATGGAAACCACCCACAGTATTCCTAAGTTTCAGTCTGGTTCTCTCCTTACTCTCTCTGATCTTGTAATCCTGCTTTTGTTGAAGAATTTCAACAAGGAAATCTTTGCAAGGAAATCTTTGAGGACCCAGACCTACAGAGATAGGCATAGGATCACTAAAACCTGAAGTTTCTTTTAAAAGAAGTTCAGTCATAAATTTTTCCACTCTAACATTATGACAAAATAATATCTTAAATAAATAGCGTACAGAGGGATAACAAAGACAATTCTTACTTTAAAGAGCTTAGAAAGCAAGCAGTAGCTTAGAAAGGTAAGAGAGAGATACAAGACTTGTGTATTGCACTGCTAACTGACTCTCCCTCTGTGGGTTCCAGCTGAATGAAAGACTCAAGTCCTCTGTCCTGCATGACCTCGTAATTCCTCTTTCAGGAAATCACTGAAATCTAGCACCTATACTCCAGTATTCTGGAATGTCCATCTGGACAAAACCACTGGGGGAGTAAACAGGTCTGATTGCTTAAAATAATTCACAAGTTTCTAATGAAAAGGATTTTTATTTGGGGTAAAAACGGCAGTTGTTAATCTTCTAAGCTAATGTGGTATCTGAGGGTTGTGTTGCATAAATTCTAGCCAAGATCTATTCTGAAATGTGTTCTCTGTATCATCTTTTTCCCCTATATTATGTAGCTGAACTGCACTATGTCATTGCTCTCTGTAACTTACAGTGTCTAGAATTAACAGGATAGTTTGCAGGACTTCTCATTTGTCCTCTGGAAGTACTTTTCTGTAGGAGTGTATAGGTATTTCCTGGAAAGACAAAGAAAGCATTTCCTCTGTTAGGTGCAGTAGATAACAACTACTCAAAAGATGCTTAAAAGTTTTCATCTATGAGCTTGCTACCTGGATCACACAGTACTATTGCTATGGAAATTTAAACTACTTTGGATTTAGGAGATGATAAATCAAGGTAACTCTCATCATTTAGCAGGCCAGTGACAGCAAAGCTGCAGAAGCCTCAGGACAGAAAACATCCAATATTTTAAGTCTCACTTTCTATGTTGGTATTAAAGCTCATCTCTCCCAAAATCTGTCAGTAAACTGAAAATCACCTTCAGTATGTGCCTTAATCAAGGAAGTTCTGTTCTTACCCCTGGACTGTGTTAAACCAAGAGTTGAAGTGAAACGCTGTACTTTCTGACCAAGGCTGGGTTTGGCAGCAACTCTGCTCCTTTCTGACAGAACAGGACTGTTCAGATGCGCTCTACGACAAGAAAAACAAAGCCCAAATACTTACTACTGTCTACTATATGCCATCCCTCCACACAGCTTACATCTAACAGGGCTTATTCAAAAATGGTAGAAAGGCCATAAAAATCACCTTCAGCCCACTTAGCTGATAATCAGCATCATGTGCTGCTTGTGGGGCAATTAAACCTCCCCAGAATCAGAGCTGCTGGCAGTCACAGCAAGGTTGTATTGAACTGGATTTACAAAGAGACAGTTTAAGACCAACAAAACTTGTAGAAGTTACTGATACTCCTAAAGTGGCTTCCTGCATGACATTCCTTAGCACATCTGATTCTGGCAGGGCTGATGTACTTAAACTGCCCTTGGAGACCATCAGCAGGCTGTGTACAGCACTGACTACATTCATTTTAATGCTTTATCCTGGAAATTCACCTGTTAAAAAGAAATGCAGAAATACTTAAGTCTGAGCTACAGGATTGTCTGAAGTTCCTCCTATTACTCTGGAAAACTTAAAAGTTGTACGTAGAAAAAGTATACTGCAATGTAACCCTGGATTATGTATACACATATTATAATATTGCCATCAAGTAAATTCACCAATTTATAATAATCAGATACCATTTTGTCCTCAAAAGGCAATGAGCACTGAAGTGCAAAAGAAAGAACAAGTCAAGCCCTAAGTAATGAAAAAAAAAACCCAAAAAACAAAGGAAGAGAGAAAATCTAGATCTGACTCTAATTTAAGTAGTCTATATGCATGCACAATAGTACTTTTGCTTCTTGCTCATTCATAGATGTCCTTCAGATTGTTAATTATGTAGCTGGATACAGTCCAGTGGAATTGCTATTCAGTGGAGTGCATTAGGGCATTTATTACATTCTGATGGTAGAGTTGGATTATTCTGTGCTCTGAAAGGAATTTTTAAGGCTTCCTCCAAATTATGCTATAGTGGTTGTAAGGCTACTGCTCCAGGATCTTAAGATTCTTCTGATCTAGACAAAGTGAATCTTTGATTCTTCCCAGTATAAAGGTTCTCTCAACCAACTAGCTACAAACTGGAGACAGATCTGAAGTGTGACAAATATATACCTATACACCCCACACCTACACATCAGAGCAGGGTTAATGCTTAAAGTTCTTACCCTTTAGTAAATGCCATATGCATTTTTCTGGACTCTTGAGGTGATCCTGTCCTGGAAAACTGCTTGTGTTCATTTGCAGGTAACACCACTCTTTCAGATAGCAATTCATTCATCAAAGAAAGTGCCTGTGATATTCTCACACTGTGATGTTCAGATAACAGGGCTCTATAGAGAAATTAATATTACAATTACCTCCTGATATCACTCATTTTTTTGCAGCTGTCTTGTGAGTTCTGTAAGGCTACATGGCAACCTGAAGGACAACTTTGTTTCAGAGAAGACATACTAACATTTTTAAGATCATTAGCAAAAAGCTAAAGCATTTATTAACAATGGGTTTGACAGAATGAATGAGGGGGAAAAAAGGCAAAACTTAAATGAAAAGTGAAAAATACAGTCAAAGGATGAAACATGTCCAGATTTTTCTTGAATGGTAAAGATAACATGAATTATTTATGTTTTTCATTGATATGTCATCCATATCTAAAAGCTTTCAAGACAAGATTTTTAAAACTACCTCTTCCTAAAGACTGGAAGATTATTATATAAATAAGAATACCACAAGTTACATTCATAACAACTTACTTGTCTTTTTCTTCTTTCTTCTTCTGTAAGTGTTTAATAGCCTTTGAAGTAAGAGTGCAATGCTGTTCAAGAAAGTAAAATAAAAATTAACTTTCTCTGTATTGTGCTCTCATTCTAATCTCTCACTCTCAAAATCTAGACCTATTTGAAGGAGCTGGGGTTGTTTAGCCTGGAGGAGAGGAGACTCAGGGGGGACCTTATCACTCTCTACAACTCCCTGAAGGGAAGCTGTAGTCAGGTGGGAGTTGGGCTCTTCTCCTGGGCAACCCCTGACAGAAGGAGAGAGCATGGCCTGAAGCTGTGCCAGGGGAGGGAGGTTAAGTTGGATATCAGGAAGCATTTTCTCACAGAAAGGGTGATCATGCACTGGAATGGACTGCCCAGGGAAGTGGTGGAGTCACCATCCCTGGAGGTGTGGATAGCTGATGTGGAGGTGTTAGGTCATAGGCTGGACCTGATGATCTCAAGAGGTCCTTTCCAAACTCATTGATTCTGTTACTCTCCAGAATTTATTTAAATATTTAAATGCTCTCCAGAATGAAAAACAGTATGAAAGCAATGGCCATGCCATTAAAATCAAGAAGATGGTCTCTATAAAATTCCATTCTCTAAAAATACACTAAAGCATGCAGTCCCACCTTCTATGGCTCATGTGCTTAAAATGTTAACATTTCTAAGGAGATGTCTTTACTGTCAAGTTCAAAGTTTCAAGTGACCTCACCCTCAGTTTCCTAAAAATCAGTGATGCTCCTAATAGTACCTAATTTAAAAACAGGGCAAGGTTGCACTTTGACCTGTGTTTGCTACACTACATTTTTTTTTAAGACAAAGGCATTAAAAAAATTCTAACAAAACCCAAAAAGTCCACACCATCAAAACCTGAGAATCCCTTAATCTCCAGGATAAAAGCCTGTACCAAGGGCATCAAATATATATTTATCAGTTGGTAACGCAGCAGAGGGAGAGGATCCGTTCTTCTTGAATTACTTTATTCCACACGCTCAAAAAGGAGCTGGGCTCAACACTGAAAAACTGTTTAAAACCAGGGCAAATAAGCTATTTCATATATGAGATCTATTCTTTCTAAAAGGGAGCACAACTGTATTCTTCAGTAGTAGTAAACTTCTATGAGTTACACGCTTCCTACTAAGAAGTTAAACTCCCCAAGCAGAGTCTTAGCATTAAAGAATTTACAGCACCCTCTGTATTCAACCAATGAACAAAAAGTATGGGGATATATTTGATGTTGCTCAGTCTCATCTCCCATAACCCTTAAGCTTTCCCTGACCCAGAAGTGTCCTTTCAGATATCCAGGTAATAAATGCATATTTTAAGACTTAATAGTGATTAGGAAATTATTAATTATTTCTGAACTACTTTTGTGCCTATTTTTCACCTTCAGTTATTTCTAGCACTGTGCAAATCAGAAGAGATGTATGTAAGATGCTTTTCCACAAATGACACTTAAAAAATATATGGGAGGGAAGGCAATGTTTGCTGACCCTGTATCAAAATCCAACCTTCAAGACAAAAATTCATGAGATATTTCAGATATATGCCATGTATGGACATCTCTGCTGACCCTCTGTAATTGCATACACTTCTGTGTGTGCAAATGATAAGAATGGCTGTCCTCACTATCCTATCATGTTTGAAAAGTTTGCTGTCATCTGTATTCTATTTTTAAAATCCACTGGGGGTTCCTGAGGTGTGGGGAAAGATGAAATAAGTTGCAAACTCATCTTCACAATTCCTGTTGTAAATGTTTTGAGTGTTACAGCTCTATCCATCAAGGGACTACACTTCCTGAATTTAGAGCTGGGGGATAGTGCATAAATGCCACCTTCAGCCCATTGTTATTACTGCAGTCTGTGAAGATCTGGTATATTTGGTTACTGATCAGTGCTGACAAAACTAGGGCCAGATCCAATGGCATAAAATAGCACATAAAACCCCAACATTAAAATAGGGAAAAAAATCAGCTAACCTTTATCAGCTAATCTGAACAATCAACACTTCTAAAATAAGGAACAGTTACTCTTAAAAATATTTGTTATTCTTACCACATTCCTTCTTAAATTGAATGGATTATGTTCTTTCTGTCTTTGTTCATCGAGTTTCTTCATGTATTCTCTCATTCTTTCCTTTTGCTTTCTTTTCATCCATGCTTGTATCTCCTTCTTCTCCTTTTCTGTTTTTTGAGGATGTCCAGCAGCAGAACCACAAACCCTGAGAATAGATGTAAATGGGAAATAATCTAGCACATCTAGCACATCCTTTAAACTTCAAATAATGGCAGATACAAAAACCCACAAAACCCTACAATTCCTTTAAAATTTTTCTCAGATGAAAGTACAAGTAATTACAGAATGATGAAAAGGTAGGGTTTGGATAAGATCATTGAGTGCAACCCCTGTGCCAAAGCAGGATCACCTAAGGCAGGTCACACAGAAATGTGTTCAGACAGGTCTTGAAATAGAGAAAGAGACTCCACAATTTCTCTGGGCAGTCTGTACCACTGCTCTGTCACCCTTATATTAAGCAAGCTTTTCCTCATGCTAAGGTGGAACTTTCAGTGTTCCAGTATGTGTCCATTGCCCCTCACAGGAACACCACTTAAAAGAGACTGGCCCCCTTTTGACACCTATCCATCAGATATTTATAAACATCAGTAAAATCCCCTCTCAGTTTTCTCTTCTCCAGCCTAAAAAGCCCCCAGGTCTCTCAGCCTTTTCTCCTATGACGTGTTCTAGACCCCTCATCATCCTAATAGCCCTTCACTGGACTCTAGCATATTCCTGTCCCTCTTGAACTGGTGAGCCCAGAACTGTGGTCTCACTGGAGCAGATCAGAGAGGAGAAGAACCTCCCTCGACCTGCTGGACACTCTTTTTAACACACCCAGGATGCCATTGGCCTTCTTGGCCACAAGGGCACATTGCTGTCCCATTACTAAGTTACTGTCCAATGTCCTTCTCTGTGGAGCAAGGGAACAATGAGGAAATTTGCTTCTGCAAAATATTACTTCAGAAAATCCTCACACACAACTAAGATGTGTCTGACTTGAGATGTTTTTTAAAATTTTTCTTTGATTTGTCAACTACATTCAGATAATAGAATTAAAGCTTTCAGTGTGGACTGTTACCGTCTTTACAGGATAAATGGCATAGAAAAAACTGCAAGCCATTTTACTCTGATGTTTCATTTTTAAATGTCTATAGTACAAATATCTGAAAAGAAAAAAAAAAGACCAAAAAGATTCTATTATTCTTTTTTTTTCCTCCTTTCAACCTGTGAACTCCTTCATAAGTCATTCTGTACAAAATAACTTTATAAACACAGCCAATTAGAAACACTAACACAACTTGATCCTCAGAGTTCTTCAAAAGTATTTACTAATTCACCTTGTAATAACCTATAAAGCAAATAGTTGGGTAATAAATAATTTCTTTACTGTAAAACTAAAAGAGCTGACCTAAAATTATGAGATTTTCTAGAAGGATGGTTTCAATTTTAACTGTCTCATTTTTTGAAGCCTGCTGTCTCTCACTCTCAAGACTGGCAGGCACTAATAATGCCAGTCAACAGAAAATGTATGTGTAGCAAAATAAGATGTTTCTAATAGCTCTAGTTCAACTGAAATCTTATGGATAGATGACCTCAAGGGATTTAAAGAACTCTAACACATCTGAAAGTTATTCATCTTATGGCAAAGGGAAGTGTCATTATGCATTCACAGTTGTATGTGAAGAGTAAGTATGTTAAACTGAGTTGTCTTTAGGTCTTTGGTCAGGTTTGATTACATGAATACATTTACTTGAATACATTCTCTGAATTTTTCAGTAATTTTGAAAATATTCTCATAATTGCAGAAAACAGTCCAACTAGCAATGTTTACATGTTGATGTAGGCATTACTAAGGTGTATTAATCCTCAGATTTCTCAAAGGATTTCTCAAAGGATGCTATGATCTGTGCATAAATTCTGATGTGAAGTTCTTGAACTCCTTTTGCAATTGTAGACAAAGTAAACTAGAGTACTACACTCTATTTAAATATCACTAAACATCCTTAAACAAGTATCTTAAACTGGTGTGAACTATTGCGTCAGTGCAACAGATTGTTTGGCAACTTCAACAGCTGTAATTTTTGCCTTGTAAGCAACTGATATCACAAAGAGGAGTAGGAAACAGCTGTAATTTCAACACAGCCCAGTACAGAACACAGCTGATTTTGTAACCAATGGTCAGGAAGGTGTAGAAATCTCCAGCAGGGAAGAGAAGGTGACAAGCTGGAGTCTGGAACTGGAAGATTCTGAAGCTCCTTTGAATTTCTGTTCTGACAGGAAATTTCTGTTCTTTCAGAATTGGCTTAGAAGACTTTAGTCCCTTTGGTTGAATGGAATCTGCTGTACAGATAGAGTTGATGTCCAGACAGTAATCCAGTACAAGAAGGAACAAGTATGTAGGAACGAAAATTTGAAAGCCAAAATAATAAAACCTATTTAGCACAATGTACAATAATGGCCAGTAAACCAGTAGCTATTAAACAGTTCTAATAACAGTCCTGTTAACATCAACTGAAATCACATGCTTGATTCCACAGTTTACAGGGTTCTCATGAACTATGAGAAGAATAATCAAGGTTCAAATGATTTCACTAGAACATACTAAAAAGCAGCCATGGTATTACCTAGAGATTTTCTTAGCTCGTATTTCTGCAAAGCCCATATCCAACGGTGAGACATCACCTTCTGCTGCATTATCACTAATGATGTCAGTAACACCACTCAGACCAGTGGGCTGCAGGGAATCTTCCAAATAGCTTGAAGTTAGGCAGGGAAGAAAAAAAAATGGTTACTAATTTAAAGTAGAATATGCCTGTAATAACAACAAGCTAGAATCCTTCCTCTTATGCTCAAAATGAGAATATTCAGGCTGTTTTACCAGCCTTTGGACTCAATTTTTTTCTCCTACAACTCACAAGCAATAACTGGATTATGTGTGAAGGTGCACTGACTTTAAAAGTTACCAGCCATCACCTTGCCAACACATGGACTTCAGCCAACTTTGTAGCTTTCAGTGTGAATAGGAGAATGAGTAAGACCTTTATGTAATATCCGGGGTGTTGCAGCAGAAGGCTTTGAATAAACAGTCCAGAAATATGCCCCCATGCAGAGCTGAACTACCTGGGCACCAGGGTGGGGAGGTGACAACTCAGCTGGCCCACAGGAGTCTGAGCCTGGCAGCACAGAAGGCCAGAAGCACCTGCAGGGTTTGTGTTGCTGCCCATGCTGAGATAAACCTGCAGGATGCTACCAGTTTCAGGTACCCCAACTCACAGTGACCTTCTGAGCAAGAGTAAGTGCAAATGAGAGAACAGTTTTACCTGGATTCTTTCCTCTCTTTCAGTCAATTGTTCTCAAGAAAAAACAAATCTCATGTAGTTTATGATTACAAGCCATAGTTGCTTCAGGTTACACTTTTGGGTCAATATCACCATCTGCTAAGTTTATTGCTTCCCTAATCACAAGAAGTTTCACTTAAAATATTTAAAAGAAACATAGGATCATAGAAAGGGGTTGGAAGGGACCTCAAGAGATCCAACCCCCCCTCCATAGCAGGGTCACCTACGGGAGGTCACACAGAAATGTGGAGGGCTTTGAATGTCTCCAAAGAAGGAGACTCTACAACCTCCTTGGGTAGCCCATGAAAAGTGTCATATAACCCTAACAGTGAAAAAATTTTTCCTTATCTTTATATGGAACCACCCATGCTCCAGATTATAACCATTGCCCCTTGTCACCCCTGAGAAAAGTTTAACTATCCTGGCACTCACCCCTGACATATTTATAAACATTGACCACACTCCAGTCATTTGAGCTGTCCCACCATGTCTCTGAAATTGCCACTAGATCATAGCTCCTTGACCTCACATAGATCTCTAACTCCTGTTTATTCCCCATGCTACATGCATTTTTCTACAGGCAGTTCAGGTCAGGAGCTGAGCCTGCCGACCCCACCCTAGGGGAAGGGGAGTCCTGCTCTACATTCAGACTGGGACATTGCAACACTGGTGCAAACCCAGCTACACCCCCTTTATTGCTGATTCCTACCTCGAGTGGGATGGCAGACAGAAGGCCATCCCTAGGCTCATCCTCAGTGATCCTGGCTTTATCCCCCTCCCATTAAAGTCTGGTTTAAAGCCCTCTCAATGAGGGCTGCTAACTCCTGGGAGACAATCTTTTTCCCGCATCGAGATAGATATATCCCATCTTTTGCCAGGAGGCAAAAGTGATGTATATAAAAGTGATGTATGCCAGTGATGTATATGTTGATCATAATAAACTAAATTAATATATAATGATCAATTAAACTAAACCATTTGGTTCACTGCTGTGCTTCAGAAGAAGCAATAAATGTGGGTAATTGAGCAGACTGGCCAGTAAGAAAGGGAAGCCAATTACTGCCTCTTACTGCATAACTAGATCCAGAAGACTAACAACAGTTAACATTAAAATATGTGTATGTCAGATCATAATATGCATAAGATCATTCCAGTTTTGAAATCTTCAGACTGTTGCTTTACACTGTTCACATGGTAACACACTAAAAAAAATCTGGCATTTGCTGCCTTTAGTAGAGGACTACTAGAAGCAGTAATTGTTGTGTTTTTCAATAGGAGAAAAAACACACAGACAACAGCAGCCTCTGCATCAACGGCTTTGTTACTTGTAACTAGAGCAACATTGAATGCTTCAGCAGCTTTTGCATCAAGTAAATCTAACAGGCTCTTCCAAAGTCAGAGTAAATGCCTGAAATTCACTAACACAAAGGCTATCATTCAGTTAAAAAATTAATCTCTAGATTTTTATGCAAGTGATAGTTCTACCTTGCCAGTCCCATTTTATGGCATGAGTTTAAAGTAAACAAGTTTCCAACAAAACCGGTGTGAAAATACATACCTATCACATAGATCTCCATATACGTGAAAGCCTGAAACAGAAACAGCCTTCATTAATAAAAGCCCCAACCTGAACACAAACAAATAATAAGTTAAGCAGCCTGTGGAATAAAATACAAAAATAAAGCATACTGAATGTCTTGACAGTAAAAAGAAATTAATATTGTAAATAGACCTAATGACCTGTGAGAGACTAACAGCTTTATATAGAATCTTCAGAGAACATTAATTCATGGCTCCCTGACTAACGTGGGTAATCTTGCTAGAAAGATGAGGTCACTCTTGCCAGTGTTCTGCCAAGATCAAACTCTACTTACCAGTGCACACCAACTGGAAATGATCAGCTCCAATTAACTATACAGCATGTTATGGAGAATTAACAATTGTCACTTACTTAAAGAAGCTAGACTTACCAACTCCTGGAATTAGAAAATGCAGGTGAAGAGCAGTATGGATGTCTAGGACAGAAGAGCACTATTATCCTTCCTAGGTTAAACTGTACTCTCAAAAATTATAGTTGCAACTTAATATCACCTACACTGTCAAGTAACAAATTTATACTTACAAATTGTATTACTGTATAAAGCTTATGTGGCTGTCTATGCCATCTGAGACTCACTAGTGCTGTATGCAGATATGGGAATTGCCTTTCAACACCTTATAGATAGGTTGCTGCAAATACCAAATGCATGTTGACTGTACAAAGTATGTATCACTTTTAGAAGCCACAATGCAAGCAATACAGGCAATATGCAAACACAGTTAAACACTTTAAGGTTTTTAACACAAGAAATATTTTGCTTGCACAGAGATTTTTCCTCTTTTTAATGCTACTCAAGCCTTCACAATTGTAAAAGTAAATTTACTGTCAGTTTGCAAAATAAGATGATATGTCATAAAATAATGTTTTAGGACATAGGCAGTAGTTACTATATGGCTACATAAATTAATTCATTTTGCTGATGTGGGCTGGATTTAATTGAGGTCTTGCCTCTCTAGAACACCAGAGGATGACAGAGATGATAAAGACAGCTTTGGAAGGAAGCTATGAGTATTCTGTGGCACGGTGCCTATTCGTATTCACATACAATTAGCTAAATAATTACTAATCTGCAGTGATGTGTTTCAGAAACAGACATGAAGTTATTAATTTTATTTCAATAATGGTAAATTTGAGTACAAGTATAATTCACCGTTGAACTGTCTTGAAATCTTAATGATACTACTCTGTCATTTCAACTCCTTACCACTGCATAACCATGAAGCCTCTCTAAATAAGACAATCTAGAAAGACTGACAACTGACTTTCACATAACATAGCACGTAATGGCAGTGAGAAAGTCCTATACTGAGCAGAAAAGATTTACTTATTTGTAAAAGGAAAAAAAAAAGGAAAAATAAACATTAAAGATTATACCAGAAGATGATTTTCGGCCACTGGGAAAGTTAAAAGCAGAGGCTACAGAAGCAGGAGAGTGTACTTCCAATCGTGTATAACCAGTTACTGGATATTCCAAGTTTAAGCCCTTCTTTTCATCATCTCTAATATCTTCAAAAATCATGTCCCTCAAACAATGTTCTGATTCTGTGAAAAAATAATAAATACAATAATTAGTATAGAGCAAGGAAAAAACCCCAAACCATCTGTAATGCAAAAACTATCACTCATATATATTTGTTAGTGGCATATTTAGCTTATCTGACAAATCTAGAGCAACCTGAACCTCTCCCAGTTGTGTCTCCCTATGAAAGGGCACCAGAGCTGTTACGATTTATGTACCAATCCTGTACGAGTGAAAAAAGAAAGATTAAACTATTAGTTGTTCTGTGTGAGGCTAATGAACATCTGAAACATTGTTTTACATGTAAGTAGATAGATAGATAGATAGATAGATAGATAGATAGATGTAAATATAGCCATTATTTGGTTATAACACTTGGGTTTGTATTAACTTTATAAGTATATTAAATATTATTATTAGCATTTTGGTATTAAAGTAAAATGGACCTGAAGCATGTACCCTCAATATGCTCCTTCCTGGCACACTACACTACCTATAAATAAATAGGTACTATACAATCAAGGTTATATAAACATAGCATTCAATACATCAGCTTCAGCAAACAGCTCAGCTGGTACAACCTTTTATTAAAATCAGAAGATGTTAGGACTAAGAAGCCACCAAATATGCATGGAAAAAGATTTCCTTATATACACAAAGAAGGACAAATTTCATATCCTTTTCATATCCTTTTTATACCAGAAAGCAAAGGACTCATAAGCAATGTGTTTTGATTTTATGACATTATAGTAATGCATAATATCTTGTTTAAAAACTTACGCCCAATTCCTGCATTATGGATTTGGAAAAAAAAATCAAAGTATGCAAGTATTTTCTTACATATTTTTATTGAACTGGTACCAATAATATTTCAATTTTCTACCCTTGATTTTATTTCTCTCTCATATATTTTGTTTGTCAATGCATATCTCCATAGCACCTTCTAAGACTGCAATAAACTTCCGCAGTAATTAAAAGTTAGTCAAGTTTAATATTCACTTGCAAGTTTACTATCCTTCTGTGAGCTGAACACATACCATCATCAATGATTCTAGCATCTTCAGAGAGTGAAGGGTGAGCAGCAGTGTCTGAATCAGCAGCCATTTCAAATTCTTCTATTATTTTCAAGAGCTATAAACAAAGCCCAAATACTAAGTAATAATACATTCTTCAAAGTATTTCTGAGACTCATACAGCAGATATTTATGCAAGGTATGCCTTAAATATTATTTTTTTCCTCAGAATCCTATAAAACACAGAGTAGCCTGATTCAAAATAAAGAAAATATTTCAGGAATCAAAGCAGCTCAAGTAGATTAATTCAATCTAAAGACCCTTCCTCTGAGAACAGTTTTACTCCTATTGATCACATTATTTTTACTTTAAGAAAGCTGAAGTTTTCCAATGTATCTTATCTAAAAATTACAGAAATAAAAATATTTCCATATTCTTAATGAGTCAGGAGCTTCCTGAAATTTAAAACTAGAAAGTGGAAATTATAACTAACTGGGATTTTACTGAATGTTACTATTACAAAGAAGAAGCCTCAAAACTGACTTCTGGTACAAAAGAAATTGTTATAAAAGGAATGACCAACTGGTGTGTACTGAAGTAAGGGCAAAAAAGAAAATGGGTTTATATTCAGGATTTGACTAAATATCCAGGAAAAGGTATATGCAGTGAAATGAAACAAAGAATGACTATGTGAGGATTTTTTTCACTACAGGCTTTTAAAAAGCACAGAAACCAGAGAGTGTTAGGGATTGGAAGGGACCTTGAGAGATCATCAAGTACAACCCCCCTGACACAGCAGGACCACCTGGTGTAGGTCACAGAGGAATGTATCCAGGAGGGCTTTGAACGTCTCCAGAGAAGGAGACTCCACAACCTCCCAGGGCAGCCTGTGCCAGTGCTCTGCCACCCTCACAGTGAATCATAGAATCATAGAATAGGCTGGGTTGGAAGGGACCTCAGAGATCATCGAGTCCAACCCTTGAAAAAGCTTTTGGTCCATTTTAAGTCCATCAGCCAAGAGAAGCATCACTAAATGTGAAGAAACTGTAAATTATTTTCACATCTCTCTTAACACATACAAAACAGATATGAAAATAATTCATTCTGAAATGGAAACTTTGTCTATAGCTGAAATGAGTTACAAATTAAACTGTTTCAAATCCAACAGTTAGCAGTCAGAACTCACCAATCTGGAATTTCTGAAATCCTTCTCCATACTTTTTGTTACCTTCTGTAGTGTCTCTAATTGCATATCCATTTCCTGCTGCTTTTTAGAAAAGTATTCTTTGCCAATTACTTTGGATGGAAGCCCTGAAGAAGGGGAAGTTCTGTCGTCTTCAAGTAGTATGTTCCATATTGTACCATCTCTAGCAAAATCTTCCATTTGCACTTGGCATGATATATTTTTCAGATGATCGTCTTGAAATAAGAAAAAACAAGAGTGCACCAACATCACTGATTGACTTGCAAACATTTAAGTGCTGCATGTAATTAGGTACAGCTGTGCTATATCTAATAGTATGCTTTAGGAGGCAGGAACAGTCACAGAAGTCAAATATATAAATGTTTCCCTGTATAAGACTAAAAAAGCAGGAGCTGAATTAGGGAAATGTAAGAGTATTAATAAAGAATATTAAAATAAAACTGTATAGCTGGGGTTCTTTTCTGTTTTAAAACTAAATGGATTACCTTTCTTCTGAAGCACCTCAGGTGGAATTGCATTAGTAACAGAAGCTGCCATGTCATTAAGTTTTGCAGTAGATGGAATTTCAGACTTCTCATCTTGCTGTGCAGTATCTATCTCTTCTTCAGACTCAGGAATAGTGGGCAAATTGTTAAGGATGTTACTGTCTTCAATGTCAGTCACACTGACATATTCATGTTTACTCTAGACAAGAAGATAAATTATTCAGCATGTGGTTTGCATACATTGTTTACAGTACATTATTAAACATTTCATGTGTTTACTTCTTAACACTGCGATTTGAAAGGCTTTTGGTTTTGGAAAAAAAATAACTACAATTTTTCTGCAGTTTTATACAACTGACTGATAACAGTATCACAGAATCAGCCAGATTGGAAAGGACCCCTGAGATCATCAAGTCCACCCCTTGATCCACTACCACTGTGGTTACCAAACCATGGCACTGAGTACCACATTCAGTCTCTTCTTAAAAACCTCCTGGGGATGGAGAATCCACCTCCCTGGGCAGCCCATCCCAATGTCTGATCACCCTAAGACACGAAGAACCCAATTTCATGAGGTAAGACAAGAAATAGACTTAAAATGTATTTTAACTCTCTGTACAATTAACCACTAACCAAATCACGTGCATCTGACAGAAAGGATGGTAAAAGTTCTTCACCCACTGCAGTGGGCAATCTCAGGTTTGGATATGTCTCAGGTGGCAGTATCTCAAGGGTACTAGGTGATTCTATGAGAAAAGAAGAGTCAAAATTATAGTTAGAGTAAAAGCTGTGTAGCTTCAGATAAGCTATTTGAAAATAGGTCTGCATTCTCTAAATGATACTAAAATCTGTGACTAACATTTCCTTGGAAAAAATACATTATGAATTTTAATAGGTTCCTTAAGTGTTTATTTCTAAATAAAAGACACATGAACTATTTTTTCATTTTGGTGATAAATCAGCAGAAAATGAAGCTCAAAGTATTAAAACCCAAGCAATGTGAGGCAGTCTAAATTACTATTAATTTCCAATTCTCTCCTGGACAGTTTAAAAAGAAAAAAAAAAAAAAAGCACAAAACCTCTGCACCTTTAATTGATCCAACTAAACAACATTACTCATCTAGAAAGACCTCTATCTGCAAAGAAGTCATGCAGTGTAGTAAAATAATCCTCCAAATGGAATATCACTGTTGAACTTTATAAGAAAGGAAATATTAACATGCACACTTGATGCCATATGGAAAATATCTGCCTTCTGAATTCTACATAACACAATTTATCAAGAACTTATAAAATGAGGGGAGGGAATCCAAACCAAATTAAATCTTCTTCATCCTGAAATCCAAATTATTTTTGTTCCACAAATTGACCCCAATTTGTTCTATAACTGACCCAAAGATAACTGATTGGGAATAAAAGTGAAAATACTTAAGGGTGGAACATTAGTAGCTTGACATATGGTTCTTAGATAACAGAGCAGATTCAAAGAACAACTGTATAATTAGCTGTGATAACAGCTCGATTTCATGTGGAGCTGTGATCTGTGTTGATGTCCCACCAGTCAATCCATTTGGTCTGTATAACATCAAATCCCCAAGATGAAGCAGCACAAAATTCAAGCTAAAATCAGAAAATGTACCTCCTTATACAAGAATACAAAATCACAGGCACACTGGATCATGAAAAATTCCACATTTCATAAACAGTACTATAATTATTTCACATTTAGTTTCAAGAAGTCAGTTAAATTAGATTCTTCTTATCCACACCCTGCATTAAGCTATTTCATATACAAAAAACTTGTTAAAATTGTAGTATTTTTATATACTTCCCAAACAACAAATTGAGTAGAAAAAGACTGAAGCCACACCTGATTCAGGAACAGACATGATTGACTCTTTTTTTAGAACTTCAGAAATCTCATTTCCAGTATTGATTCCAATATCCCGATATGATATGAGCACTTGATAGGAAAAAAAACCCAAAATGCATGAATTTAAGGAAAGCAGAGACACTGGTAGCATTATCTGAATGAAGAGATCAGCTCAAAATAAAAACAAAGTTGGAGTGGAAGAGGCAGGGAAAAAATTTCAGTCACATGAAATGTTGTCTAAAATGCATTTAGATAAAGTCAAGCTAAGTTAATGGGAGCTTTCAGAAAAATTCACAGCAGAACTAACAGAAAGCATGTGGAGACTCTTACATAACTGCATCAGCAATATTTTAATTATATAATTATTTTAAATAATATTTTGCGATTTATATTCCTGTGTCTTCTGGTTTAATACTTTTTGAATTTTTACCTTGTGTACTTTTAAAAATTTACTACATTTTAGAAACTGACCAAATATCATAATTAGCAAGAGGTAATACTGGTAACAGCAGTTTGCTGTATGTTACACAGATAGAACTTACCAGGATTAGTGTTTGTACTCGCATCTTGAGCTTCCTTTGGTTTCTTTCCTGTAGAAGCCATGTAATGTAGATCTGCTGAAGTAATAATTGCTTCTTTTGGCGTGTCTAAAATGTGATAATACACAACAAGGTGTCTAAAAATAATCCAAGAATTAGCAAACTGTGAATGCAACAATATTAACTCAAAACTAAGGGGAGGGTCCCACAGACTTTTCTTCACATTTCTGACAGATAATTTAACCTTTTTCTAAGAATAATTCATCAATGATTTCAAGAAAATCTTCATACTACCTGTCACATGAACATGCAACTGTACTGAAACTTACAATGCTACAGTGAATTAAAATTGAAGGTCAGCTTGTAAGTGTAATTTTATAATTAAATATTTTATATGCTGTACAGTTAACAAATTTTCCATATTTTCAATGGGGAAAAATATTTATAATATGTATACCATTATTTCTTCATTAAGGTTTCTGCAGAATTTTGCAAGCTAGTGTTTCTCTACAGCCAAACTGCCGAGCATGCATTGCATTTTGTCCTCAGACAGGACTAATTGTGCTGAATTAATGTACCAGAAAGAAGCAAATCTTTCCATAGGCACAGTCTGCTCTTGTGAGACCCAACCTGGAGCACTGCATCCATTTCTGGAGCCCCTATTACAAGAAAGACATGGATGTGCTGGAGTGTGTCCAGAGAAGGGCCACAAGGATGATCAGAGGGCTGGAGCACCTCTCCTATGAGGACAGACTGAGAGAGTTGGGGTTATTCAGTCTGGAGAGGAGACCTTACTGTATCCTCCCTGTATCTGAAGGGAGCTACAAGAAAGCTGGTGAGGGTCTTCTTACAATGTCAGGCATAAGGGGAATGGATTCAAACTAGAGGGGGATAGTTTTAGATTGGAAGGTGGGAAGAAGTTCTTCACCATGAGGGTGGTGAGACTCTGGCACAGGTTGCCCAGAGAGGTGGTGGAAGCCCCACTCCTGGAAGTTTTTAAGGCCAGGCTGGAGAGGGCTCTGAGCAACCTGATCTAGTGGAAGGTGATCCTGCCCATGGCAGGGGGGTTGGAACTACCTGGTCTTAAAGATCCCTTCCAACCCTGAGAATTCTATGATTCTCGGATTCTTCTCTTTGCAATTCAGAAATATTCAGTTTCTTTTAAAAGAGCCTTAAATTTTGTGCAATTAAAATATGCAGGCAAATAAAACTGGAATCTTTTTCAAAATAAACTTATGCATTGCATACATCATTCTTCTGATGAATCACTGGAACAGAAATCCCTGCGATCCTGTGTTACTTGAACTCACTCAACATACTGTTACTTCTTTGTAAAGTCCATAATTTAGAAACATAAATACAAGACTATAAGTGATTTTTAAGACCATTTGAAATCCTTCTATAATTTTCAGGAGAATTATTCTGAATTTACAGATAATTGATAGGAGATCTTATACTTCCCTGCATCTCCCCATATCAAATCCCTACCAAGTGACCGCCTCAAAGAGAGACTGAATATCTCCTGTACACCCTGAAAGGTTTTCCTAATTTTCTGAGGAAAGATTCTATAGGCTACTATGCTGTAATATCCACAGCATTACACAATCTAAGTTATTAACATCTTGATGACTAGAGTTTTCCTTTTACCTCTAAGAAACTTCTGTTCCTCGATTTATTTTACTTAAGCACTGAAAGTACTGAAAAGACTTGTACTTGCCCATTGAATTGAAAAAACCATCCTGAAGGTGAGATGTAGATTTTGCTTTTTGATCCTAATAGAAGAAAAAAAAACTTTAGAAATAGTTCCAATGCCAATGCAAGGCTTTCTAGGTGCTGTTAACTTTGCAATTACTCCTTTTTAATGTACTTCTCTGGTGCTCTTTTTTAATTCTTCTGATTAGCTCCAACTTAGTGGATTTACTGGCTATCTAACATTATTTCCAATATGTACCTAGTGGTGACCTGCAGTAACACAAACTCCTCATTCTTCTTCAAGCATATTATTCCTGCTGCACCACAATTAATATCTCCCAGGCCTGGTCAGGCTCTCCAGCTGCTGTGCTGGACAGGAAAGTCTCAAAGAAGGTATGATACAGATTATAACTAGAGTCTGTTGTGGTGGGAAGTGATTTATCTTTATATGTGGTAGACTTCTACCTTGAAGTCTGGTACTTTCAAGGATATCCTCCAAATACCTTACAAGACAAACAGCTGAAGTGCATAAATCAAAACTCAGCTTTAAGAAGACATTCTCTTCTCAGAGACAGAACTTCTCTTCTTGGCTGAGACAGAACCAAGACCTTGCACTCTCCACTCTCATTTTCATATTGTCATAATCCAGACTCATGAAAAGAGCAATGGCTGAGTTATTTATCCCAGCATTACCACTAGGCTGAACTTTTTTTTTTAATGTAGCATTTTTTAGCATTTGTGTACGTATTTATTTTAAATGTACATAGAGACAAATACCCTATGAAGATAGGCAAGTTCACAATCCAGAGAAAAAACAAAACCAACAACTGAATGCTTTATAAAAATAAATCTCTCACTTACAGGAAATACAAGTGTATTTGCACATGTGTAACGAGATGTGTAATGTAACTAGGCTACAGCCTGGAAGATATCTAACATGACTGTTTAGTTTACATTTTCCTACTACTTTCTTTCCTGTTAATACTGAAATGGAAAAAGGCAAAGAAAAGTCATTTTTCTATACCCCACTTCCTGATTCAGCGTCCTTCATTTTATCATTAATATTGATGATGGCATCATCTGGACAGGACACAGTTGGTTTCTTCTTTTCCTCATTCTCTTTCTGTTTCTTCTTTTCCTCATCCTCTTTCATTTGTTTCATATCACGCCTCTTCTGTCTGTCAACATATTAATTACAAATAATAAAAAAAGCCATATAATAAAAATACTTATCATTGTTTTCTAACAAGTATCCCTAAGCAGAAACATACAATGAAATACAAGTGGAAAAGACAAACAACAACTGTTGCATACAGACCAGTTTAAAGCACTACTTTAAACTGCCTAAAAGAAATATACACAAAACTGCAGTATAAAGTCATAAAAATACTTAACAATCACACCAAAATCTGTTAATTGTCTAATAAGCTATTTGTATCAAATATTACAAACTGACTAATATTCCACATCTATAGTCTTGCCAAACTAATGCCCATGAACATGAATGGCAGGGAGAAGGATCTGGGGAACTACATGCCTGGGAAGATTAAGTAGTTTAAATGTGTCATCTTAAATGTGTTCACATGGCAAGTGCAGGACAGCCAGGGGACCAGGACAGCATGGGTTTAGGAAAGGCAGGTCTTGAGCAACCTTATCTCCTTCTATAACCAGGTGACCTGCCTAGTGGATGACATTCATCCACTAGGGATGAGGGAAAAACTGTGGACATCGTCTGTCTGGACTTCAGTAAAGCCTTTGACATTTCCCACAGCATTGTAGAGGAAAAACTGGTTGCTTAGACAGGTGCACTCTTCGTGGGATAAAAAACAGGCTGGAAAGCTGAGCCCAAAGAGTTGTGGTGAACAGAGTTAAACCCAGCTGAGGACCCACCACCAGCGGTAATCTCCAGGGATCAGTGTTTCATTTCATAAACAGTACATAGCAAGCAGCCAAATAACAATAAGACTTTAAACCCCAGATACTAAAATGAAAATCATTTCCCTTTGAATATACCTCTGATCAGCCTGGTAATAGCAACAACCCTCTTATGCCCTATATACTTCTGCAATGGACATCCTGCCATGTCTTTACCAGTATCTGCTATCTTTGTTTCCTCCAAGAGAACTGCGTCCAAACCCACTTCAACAGAATCATAGAATCATAGCATCATAGAATTGGCTGGGTTGGAAGGGACCTCAGAGATCATCAAGTCCAACCCTTGAACCACCATTGCGGTTGCTAGACCATGGCACTGAGTGCCACATCCAGTCTCTTTTTAAATATCTCCAGGGACGGAGAATCCACTACTTCCCTGGGCAGCCCATTCCAATGCCGGATCACTCTCTCCGTAAAGAAATTCTTTCTAATATCCAACCTAAACTTCCCCTGGCACAACTTAAGACCATGCCCTCTTGTCTTGTTGAAAGTCGTCTGGCAAAAGAGACCAACCCCCACCTGGCTACAACCTCTTTTCAGGTAGTTGTAGACAGCAATGAGGTCTTCCCTGAGCTGCCTCTTCTCCAGGCTGAACAGCCCCAGCTCTCTCAGCCTCTCCTCATAGGGTCTGTGCTTGAGTCCCTTCACCAGCCTGGTTGCCCTCCTTTGGACCTGCTCCAGGACCTCGATATCCTTCCTGAACTGGAGGGCCCAGAACTGGACACAGTACTTGAGGTGTGGCCTCACCAGGGCTCACCTCAGGCCCTGTACTCACAGGGGCAGAATCACTTCCTTGGACCTGCTGGCGACGCTGTTCCTGATCCAGGCCAGGATGCCATTGGCCTTCTTGGCCACCTGGGCACACTGCTGGCTCATGATCAGCTTCCTGTCGATCCAGACTCCCAGGTCCCTTTCTGCCTGGCTGCTCTCAGCCACTCTGTCCCCAGCCTGTAGCATGGGGTTGTTGTGGCCAAAGTGCAGGACCCGGCACTTGGCCATGTTAAACCTCATCCCATTAGAATCAGCCCAACTCTCCAGTCTGTCCAGGTCCCTCTGCAGAGCCCTCCTGCCTTCCAGTTGATCAACACTCCCCCCCAGCTTAGTGTCGTCTGCGAATTTGCTGATGATGGACTCAATCCCCTCATCTAAATCATCAATGAAGATATTGAACAGAACTGGGCCCAACACTGATCCCTGGGGGACACCACTAGTGACTGGCTGCCAACTGGATGCAGCCCCGTTCAGCACCACTCTCTGGGCCCGGCCCTCCAGCCAGTTCTTAACCCAGCACAGGGTGCTCCTGTCCAAGCTGCGGGCTGATAGTTTTTTCAGGAGGATGCTGTGGGAGACAGTGTCAAACGCTTTGCTGAAGTCCAGGTAGACCACATCCACAGCCTTCCCCTCATCCACCAGTCAGGTCACCTGATCATAAAAGGAGATCAGGTTGGTCAGGCATGACCTGCCCTTCCTAAACCCATGCTGGCTGGGTCTGATCCCTTGCCCATCCTGCAGGTGCTGTGTGATTGCACTGAGGATGATCTGTTCCATGACCCTGCCAGGCACTGAGGTCAGGCTGACGGGCCTGTAGCTTCCTGGGTCCTCTTTCCAGCCCTTTTTGTGGATTGGCGTGACATTCGCCAACTTCCAATCATCTGGGATGTCCCCAGTGAGCCAGGACTGTTGGTAGATGATAGAGAGAGGCTTGGCGAGCTCTTCTGCCAGCTCCTTCATTACCCTTGGGTGGATCCCATCTGGTCCCATAGACTTGTGGGGATCCAAGCATCTCAGTAGGTCACTAACTGTGTATTTCAGGATTACAGGGGGGCTGTTTAGATTCATGTCACTTTCTATGAGCTCCAGAAGCCATCCGTCTTCAGGGTAACCTGTCTTTCTGTTGAAAACTGAGGTAAAGAAGATGTTAAATACCTCAGCCTTTTCTTCATCTTTGACAACTATATTCCCACCCGTGTCCAGTAAAGGATGGATGTTTTCCTTGCCCCTTCTTTTGCTGCTGATGTATCTGTAGAAGGACTTTTTGTTATCCTTCACAGAGGTGGCGAGGTTCCGTTCACATTGTGCCTTTGTCTCTCTGATTTTCTTTCGACATGACTTTACAATATTCCTTAATTCCTCCTGAGTAGTTAGCCCTTTTTTCCATAATTGGTAGGCCCTCCTCTTAACCCTAATTTCTTTCAGAGTCTCCCAATTCAGCCAGGCCGGTCGTCTTCCCCGCCGGCTTGCCTTTCGGCACACTGGGACAGCCTGCTCCTGTGCTTTCAAAACTTGTTCCTTGAAGTACGACCATCCCTCCTGTACCCCTCTGTTTTCAAGGTCTGTTTCCCAGGGTATACTCTGAACAAGTCTTCTGAATAGGCCAAAATCTGCCCTCCGGAAGTCCAGCGTAGAGGTCTTATTGACGACCCTCCTTGTATCCCTGAATATTGAAAACTTTATTATTTCATGGTTGCTAAGTCCCAGGCGTCCACCGACCACCACATCTCCCACCAGCTCCTCTCTGTTTGTGAAAAGAAGGTCAAGCGAGGCTCCATCCCTGGTGGGCTCATTTACTAGCTGGAGCAGGAAATTATACACTCCAGGAATCTCCTAGACTGCTTCCTCTCTGTGGTGTGGAGTTCCCATCAGATGTCTGGTAGATTAAAGTCGCCCACAAGAACAAGGGATGACGATTTGGAGACATCCGCCAGCTGCCTGTAGAATAATTCATCATCCTCATCTTCTTGATTGCGTGGTCTGTAACAGACTCCCATCATGATATCAGCCTTGTTGACCTTCCCCTTGATTCTGATCCACAGGCACTCCACCTTATTATTACAGACTTCAATTTCTACACTGTCAAGAGACTCCCTAACATATAGGGCTACCCCTCTGCCTCTCCAACCCTGCCTGTCCCTTCTGAAGAGCCTATAGCCACCCATGGTAGCACTCCAGTCATGGGAGTCATCCCACCATGTTTCCGTGATAGCGATTACATCATAGCTTTCCTGATGCACGATGGCTTCCAGCTCCTCTTGTTTGTTGCCCATGCTGCATGCATTGGTGTACATGCACTTAAGCTGGGCTGCTGGTTTGTCTCGTACCTTGGGTAGACCACCCTTAGGTTCCTTTCTGGAGAGCCCAGTTTCAACCCCATCCCCCTTCAAACCTAGTTTAAAGCCCTCCTTATCAGCCTCTCCAATTTATACGCTAGAGTCCTTTTCCCCTTGTTAGTTAGGTGAAACCCATCTGTGTAGGTAGTACGGAAGTTGTCCTGTGGTCGAAAAACCCAAAGTTCCGCCGGTGGCACCAATCCCTTAGGCACCTATTGATCAGATTAGTTTTCCTAGTTGTCTCCTCATTCAGGTCTTCTATTGCTGGAACCGAGGCGAACACCACCTGTGCTCCTGACCCATCAACTAAACGACCCAGTGCCTTGAAGTACTTTTTAATCACCTTTGTACTTTGTCCAGCAATGTCATCACTGCCAGTCTGGACTACCAACAGTGGATAATAATCTGAGGGCTACAGTAGAAACCTCCACTACTTTCTAAGTCAGAAGGCATGGGTTACTGTGAAGTCTTACAACATGAATACCCACTGAAATTTTTTTGGCTTGCCTTTTCATATTATTCTGCAGATTTCTTAGCTTAAATGGTTCAACATCAGTCTTCAGTAACATAATAGGTTCAGTTTGGTCTTGTCCACAGGAAGTACTGGGCACAGTATGATGCTGGTGACGTTGCTCAAACGCAATGAGGTCTTGAAATGGAATGAGTTTTGGTGCCTGGAAGAGAGAAAGCAGCAAAAATGAAACAATTACACAGAAAACAGAGAGGGACCCCCCCATCAGATTAGATCATATCCAAATCCTACTCTGCCCTGGTGAGACCCCACTTGGGGTACTGCATCCGGCTCTGGAGCCCTCGGCACAGGAAAGACATTGAGCTGATGGAGAGGGTCCAGAGGAGGGACAAAGAAAGGTGATGATAAGGATGGAACATTTCTGCTATGAGTACAGTCTGAGAAAGTTGGGGCTGTTCAGCCTGGAGAAGAGAAGGCTCCAGAGAGACCTAGTTGTAACATTTCAGTACTTAAAGGGGGTCTATAAGAAAGGTGGGGACAGACTTTTAAGGCTTTTTAGCAAGATTTGTTGTGATAGGAGAAGGGCTCATGATTTTAAACTAGAAGAAGGTAGATTTAGATTAGATGTAAGGAAGACATTTTTGACAATGACGTGGTGAAACACTAGAACCATTTCATGAAAAAAGCAGGTCCGGTTTGTATTTCAGTTACACAAACACAATTCCTGTAGGAATAGAGAAAGTGAAAATGTGGTATTTACAGCAGTTGACCAGAATCTTGGCTAATGTGTAGATGAGTGAACTATTTTCTGAAAGTAAATTAAAGATACAAATTTTCTCCACAGAATGTATTTCATTAGTATGTATGTAGTTCAGGTTAAAGGCAGGAACCATGCAATGCTGTCAAGCACTGAAAAAGCAGCTCTTGAGGAAAAATATTTCCATTCTTTCCAACTAAAATGTGCAATCATATGAAAGTCAGAACAACATTTTTCAAAATATCCATTTCTTGACATCCACACTATAATGCTTTCTTACCAAATCTTTTAAGATTTACCCTTTACCTTTTAAGATTTACATGAGTCCTTAAAAAAGCAGATTTCTTACTGCATTCTTTGTGTTTCTGTAAATAATTATAATTATATTTCTGTAAAAACAGACTATTTTTTAACATGTAAGTATTATCCAGTATTCAGTCCCATAGTAATGAATGTGTATAGTTAATCTAATGTTATTAAATGCATTTCCAAGCTTGCAGCCTGCCACATACTGACATGTCAATAAGGAACCTTAGTTTCAGATCCTTCTCGTTGTTGTGCGGAACACTTCCAAAGCCTATGGTCTGGAAACATTAACTTATTTTTAATTAATAAGAAACCAGAAAACTGAAAAAAACCCAACCTAATAAATAAAAATAAATAAATATAAATAAAATATAAATATAAAATATAAATATAAATAAATAATATATTTAATATAAATAAATAATAATAAATAATAAATAATAATAAATTATTTTATTAATTTTATTAATTAATTAATTTTATTTATTAATAAATAATAAAAAATATAAATATAAATATATAAAATATAAATAAAATATAAATAAAAAAAATAAATAAAAATAAATAAAAACAAGAGTACCTCTTTCTTTTGAAGTAAGTTAGCATGGAGTAGTGATATTCCTGTGTGCTGTAGTGTTTCTCTGCAGTTAGTCTCATTTGTAGCAGGCTTAAGAGGTATTAAAGTAGCAGGGACTGGCTGCCTTACAGCTGGTGGAAATATAGGTACTGGGCAAAGCTGCAAGTGCAACAGTGGAATACCAGCCAGGTTCTGAGTGATCAGGGATTTGTCCATATTCACATTTGCAGGGAACTGCTGCCGAGATGAAACTTCTTGCTGATCTTCATACTGATCTAGATTCAGATGTTTAGGAGGTCCCTTGTGATCTGTTTCTGCCCATGTTTTCTCTTCCTCATGCATTTTCCTCGGGATTTCAGGGTCATATCTACTTGTGTTCGAATCTTCTTTTGACTTACTCTTTCTTGGTGTGTATGGTGACTGATGGTTCCATAAGGAATCTGATGAACTCCAAGCAACTCGTGGTACCAGGGGTGGTCTATCAAAAGCTGATGACATTTCTACTGGGTGTAAAAATGCCGGTTTGACATGATAACCTGATTCAAGTTTGAGCAAAGGAAACCCATTTGAATACTTCGTGGTTTTCTCAATAGAGATAAGCTTTGGTATTTTCTGGATGTTTGAGGAAGGAGCTAGGAGATTAAGTGGTTTAGTAGGTGCTGAAGAAGGCAAATCTTGAGGTGGAGGCATAAATACTGTTTCTTTGCTGTGGCTTTCCAATTCGCTTAAAGAAATGTTTATGTCTAGATCGCTCTAAATCAGAGAAGAAAATAAAATGGCATTAAGAAATACACAATTGTTGTGGTTGGAAAAGACCTTTAAGATGATAAAGTCAAACCATTAACCTAACACTGCCAGCTTCAGCACTGAACCATGGTCCTAAGCACCATCTCTACACATCTTCTAAATACCTCCAGGGATGGTGACTCAACCTCCTCCCTGGGCAGCCTGTTCCAATGCTTGACAACCCTTTCAGTGAAGAAATTTATCTCATATCCAATCTAAAACCTCCCCTGGCACAACCTGAGCAGGTCACTAGCCATTTCACCTTGGTTATGGGGGTTCCATTCTTCTCCCTTCACCAGTCTTCCAGCTCAGAGACCTGGGTTCACTGAGAATAACTGATCTTACTGCTAAAGACTGAGGCAAAGAACACATTAATTACGTCAAACTTTGTCTCATCCTTTTCTATATTTCCCCTCCCATCCAACAAAGGATGGAGATTTTACCTAGCCCTCCTTCTGTTGCTTATGTATAGAAACATTTTTATTGTCTTTTATGGCAGCAGCCAGATTAAATTCTGGTTGGGCTTTGTCTCTTCTCATTTTCTCCCTATTCTCATTTTCTCCTACACAGACTATCAGCCCCTTTTTAGTCCCCCTGAGTGGTGCTTGCCCGTTCCTCCAAAAGCCCATAAATCTACAAGTACCTTGAAACAGCAACCATGCCCTAAATAGGCACAAAAGCAGTGTATTTTTTGTCTACTGCAATCACTACAAAAACATATCCTACTTTAATAGAACATAGCAATCAGATATACAGAACAGCCTTCATAAATGGCACTTTGATAATACCTACTTTTATATGGCCACTGCTGCTTTCGTCTCTTGAACTATTCCTTGGCTTAAGATCGGTGATCTTTTGACCACGTCTTCTTTTATCTTCTTGAGTGGGTAGTTGTGTTTTTGGAGAGCCATTAACTTTGGCAGTGTGTGCAGGCTGGCTTCCTTCCAGGTGAGCACATTGATGGTGTTGCAAAATTTGTTGCACATTTGGCAAGTTGGCAAAGGATGACTGCATTATTTGCATTAAACTCATGAAGTTGATTTGTTGTAGCTGGATACACACATAAAAACTTAACACAGTAAACAACTTAATAGGAATATTAGCAAAAATTGTATGTCTAGGCTATGTTGTAAATGTTCATTATCTTGTTAATATAGGTGACAAAATAATATTCCCAAGTTTCAACATTGATAGAACAATTGTTTAGAGTACTGGACTTTCTTTTAAGATACATTAAATACTTGTTACAAACAGATTTTGCTAAAGCAAGACAACTTTTTTGGTTAAAAGGTAAGGTCACATAAAATAGTCTCCAGGTAATAATAAAACTTCATCCTAACGCAACCCCCAACTTATCCCAGCTTCAGATTTTTTCCTTCTCTATACTATTAGACACTATTTAGTTCACATAACAGAGTTATGTGGACTAAAACATACTAGAACTTTTATTATATTATTAATTTTCTTGAGTGAAAAGCAGGAATTAAGTCTACAATAACTTTTCATAGTAATTTATGTGGAACTGGAAATCTCTATAGGCATACACAGAATAGCTTTAAAACACCAATGGTTTGTACTGTGAACTGTATTTCAAATCATGCTTTTACCTGAACTAGTTTGAACATTTCATCTTGGAGCATCTGCCCCACATTTTCTGATGTGTTTTGTTTGTGTTCGGTAGGAAATTTTTCCTTGACTTCTTTCTTCTTTGCACAAATGGAAGTATTGGAATCAACACTTGACACTGTTGACACAACAGTCTGAGAAGTCTGACCACCACTTAGAGAAACGTCTCTATTAATTAAGAAGGTAAAGCACAAAAGAATTAAAACAAATTTATAGTTCAGAACAACTATATGAGGTCATCTTAATTCAGTTCAGAAAATTTTAGAGATGTCCAATTTTCTAAGGCATAATTGCTTTATATGAGGAATTTAATAATTAATATTGCATATTCATCATTGGAGAGTATGTATGACATCTTTTTTCTTATGCTTCCTAATATACTGTATGAAAAATAGCAGTTAAGACCTAAGTTCTACCTGATTATTATGTGACAAAGGTATCTGAAATATCATCACTAGAGATACAGGCAAAAAATAATAATTTGACAGAAAGAGGGCCTGGTCAGTCATAAAACTAAACAGCTGTTGAAATATGGAGAAGGAGTTTATAGCTGAAAGAAGAGAGATGGAAGATTCACTTAAGTAACTAAGCATGCCTTTGTGTGTATATATATATATATATATATATATTTATACACACACACACACATATATACAAACAATAAAATTTCAGATCAGAAAACAATTACAATTAAAATAACATGTACCAGATGATAAAATATTTTGAATTTGTAAAGACTACAAAGAAGATGAAGCCCTTAAATGAAGAAGGAAGATTTAGGATTTACATTATTAAGTTATAAATAAACAGAAGGAGTTCACCTACATCAATAGAAATTGATCTCAAAGTATCTATTTAAGAAAAATGTTGACATTTCTGTGAGTACAGGCAACCTTTGGAGGATTTTTCACAGTTGAAAAGGATGGCCCCCAAGCATACGAAGAAATAGAAGCATAATGCAATGACTAATAAGCAATATGAAAAAGGTCTTGGATATTTAGATATTTAATAGGTATGAAGGGGGACAGGAACTCTTTTAGAAGACAATTAGAATGGGTAAATACAGCCTGAAACCCGAAAAGCTTGAGATTCTTTTTAATAGGAAGGCATTAAAAATTCAACAAGAAAAATAGATTAGAAACACATGAAAATGGAATCCAAAGAGATGTGTAGTTCAGATCTTCCTATAAAAAACTCAAATAGGAATGTTCTAGCAGTGAAGGGCTGAAATTGACTCCTAATCTTTTTTTCCATTTCCAGTATTTCCCCTGTTTATAGAAATATTATTTATATATTTTAGTTTATAATGTTATAGTTTAGGTGTCCTATGTAAAAAATTATCTTCTACAGTAATATATGATTGTAATGATTCTGCCTGGAACCAGAAAAGTATTACTTCTCTTGAAATCTGAAAGCTCTGTCTTAACATGCTTGATTCATGTGATAAACTGGACAATGAACGAGGACTACAGTAAAAAGAGGTTTTCAGGAAAGGTTGCTTAGTACTACAATTTGCAGGTACAATATACTACACCTGCAGATATTTTGTAATCAAATATACACATCATATTACTTCAAACTGCAAATTTAATATAGATAGTCCATTTATATCAGTGATATAAATCACTGTAGGTTAAACTCACCTGGGAACTGCTGCATCTTGTTTTAATGAGACCGAGTGAGAAATAGTGCTACTAGCAACTTCAGTCATGCTATAAAGAAAGAAAAAATTAGTACTGTAAACACTACACTAATTTGTTTCACTATTTTCATTTATATCCTATTATGTAGATGTGTGTGAAAAAACACAGAAAAAGTATTTTAATAACTATGCAGTAAAACACCTGAAAGCCACCTGACCACAGTTACCTGATCTGCACTTCTTCAGTCACTGCAGTACACTGCAATTTGAGCTGGTAAATATTGATATTCATTCTTTGTCTACCTAGCAATCAGAAACTGACTCAAAGGCACTGAAAAGATTCTGGCTAATCAACACACACAGCAGGAAAAAAAAAGTTGATCTGAGTTGATAAAGAAGAGAAAAGCCAGTACTGTTAATGTCATTATAATATGCATTCCTAAAGAAAAGCCAGCATCATAAGACATCCAGAAGAGGCATCTAATGTGCAGTTATTTTTGGTTTGAAAGTAAAAAAATATCACTTTAACATATCAGAGGATTTTAAGTCTTTCTAAAATCAGCCAAGTTTTTCCACAAACAATATATACACACAGGGATATTCATCTATATGCCATCACAATTAATAACATTTTCTAAACATTATGACATTTGGGCACAGTGTATCAGAGGAAAAGGCTTCATTACTACAAATGTTGTGGAATCAAGAAGAAAGTTAATTTAAATAACAAAACCAGCTTGATGTTTCAAACCTTGAGCTAGCTGCTATGAACAGCAAGAACCCACTGAGAATTCACCAGATACCATAATTAACAAAAATTCTTCAGATTTTAAAGCAAGGTTAAAGAGAAATTAAAACAACAAAAAGTCTCTCACACATTCTGCTGAGCCTTTCCTTCTCTTGTTTTTTGAGCCTTTTGAGCTTCCCAGGGACTATTTACATCTGAAACAGAGACCTGCTGGAATATAAAAAGATGTATCTGAGCTTGTAAATTTTTGTATCTCCTTCCTGCTTCAATAAAGTCTATGGTAAATATACTTTTGATTAATTGTCCACTTGAAAAAATATGACTGAAAAACCAATCAAAATATCACACTAACTGCAGGACAGGTACAGATCAAAAATAAGGACATATCCTTATCTGTGTGTCTTTTAAAGTCATTATTTTCAAATCTGTATGCACATAATAACCTGGAAATATACTCTGCTAATCTCTCACCTTCTAAGTAAAGATGAAAATGTGGAAACAGCCCTATTACAGAAAAACTAAGAAACTGACACAAATGTAGCTTCTTACACAGGTTACAAATTCACTATAGTAAGTGCATGGTAGAAGAGAAGAGCACAATACATTTATTGTTTCTAATCTCATTAACAACACTAAATCTAGAGTAATGGAGGGAAGCAAATTGATTGCACTTCAAATTTAAGCGTATAGACCTTAGCCAATTTCAAAGAAAAGAGATTTATAACCATAGATGATGTATGAAAAAACAAAGCTCATTTAGAGATTCAAATTGAGTTTTCAGAGCAGAAGGAAAACAAACTTCTCTGCATTTTCAATTTAAAAACAAGAAAATATGCAAGCAAGTGTAATTCTCTTTACTTAACCACCCTGTGACAACTTCTGAGACAGCACATATTTTTTAAAGAAAATAAAAAACTGTTAGTGAAGCTTTCTAGTATAACAAAATACACATTCGAATCTGTTCTATTAATCAGAAGAACATCTGGTTTTACTTACATGCTTTTGCATATATGTGTGCATACATATTCTTACATATTTATATTTAGTGTTACATACTATACAGATTTAATAATATATATAACAAAATACATTATATATATATAGGGGTACATTTTCAAAAGTGCTTACAGCAGATCTGACTTTACTACTGTTTAATTACGTGACTTTACTAATTTAAGCAGAAAAAGTTTCACCAATCCTAGACATTTAGAGTCTTCAATTTCTTCAATATATTGAGAAATTCAGGATATTTTGAAAAAGTATTATTATTAGCAGTAGTAATAATTTGATGTTTCTAAGCAGGATGGAAATTTACCTTTCCTCTCTGTTGTTCTACAGGTTTGATCTTGACAGAACTACTGGAGGTCTTTGGAGTTTCATATGGCTCCTCAAAGAACTCTACAAAATAAACATAATTACTCTAAATCAGAAAACTACATGACCTGAAGCATCATTCAGTGATATCTGTCAACAAGTCACTTTAGTCTGCTTTTTCCCTAGGAAGGCAAAAGGGATCTTTAACAATTCTCAAATTGTAATTTTGAGTATACTAATTGATATTACTATGTCACTTAATATTGCATTAATATTTTTGGAATGGAAGTAAGAGAATGAAACATACTAACACATTCTCCTATCTCTATAGCAAAAATAAGTTACATGAATTAAAATCTGATCAGGAAGTCTTAGTTATATTGGAAAGCAGACACAATAATAATTTCAACAGAAAAATTAAAGCTTTTTCCTATTTTTTTATGAAACAGGGGGACATATAATTGTATTCAGGCGAAACTTCTAGTCTGTATATGTCAGACCATAGTGAAAGGATCCACTGTAAAAACAAACCTTCTCTTTCTGATGTCGCATCTAACTCCTCCTGAACAGGTAGTCCCACTTCCTTAGGATCTTCAGTCATATGAGTTACAGAATAATTCCCATGGTTAATTTCCATTTCATTAAAATCTTTTGACTTTGATGACATTCTGGTAATTGCAATTACAAAAGATAAATAACAATAGAAACCTACTTATCTATCAGTTTAAGTCTGCTTTTTCTCTCAGACTGCAAGTTAGTGCAGAGTTATCAAATAAACATTGCTGTGATATGATCAATAGGAAAATTTTCTCTCTCAATTTCACTTAAACTGAAATGAGTATAATTTCTTGGCATAGCTGTGATATTTCAGTGTGATTAATAGTACATTTTTTCAGAACAGGCTATTTCCAGACAAATGTAACCAACACATACGATCTAATAAAAAGACTTGAAAATCATCTGGTTAAGATTATATTTATCTCCTTTATAGAAACTTCCTTTAATTAAAAAAATACTGTCAAGGAAGACAACTATTTCTCAGAATACTGATACTTGAGATCATTTGTTTCTTTAGTACAGGAGAAGATGGAGAGAAATGTCACAAAGGACTTCAGGGTAAAGAATCTCCATCCTCAGAACTGTGTAAAATATTAACAAATAAAATATTTACTGCCCTTTTCATGGGGCATATTTACACTCCCTTTTCTTTTTTTTTTTCCTGGCATGCACACATATTGAATATACCTCAATTACAGATACAGGAGAAACACACCAAAATTTTGAACCCTCACCTCAACACAAAAAAAATAACACTAAAGAATGCAGAAGTTACTTAAATTCTTTGAGAAAACCATTCTATCAAATGTATCAGAAATCTAGATTCCATTTCCATACCTCTACCTTTATAAAAAACAATGTATGATTCACTTCATATGATATGATTCACTTCATACATCATCTTCAATTTCTGAAGCCTCTTGAGTATAATCTGGTTCATACAGCTGTAGACAATATGCATGAGCTTGAGTTTGAACTCAAAGTTAAAAACATATGCAACATATAACAGCAGTAGAACTCTTCATACTAACATGCTGCATAGCTGAGGAATTACGACCAAATAGAATACTTAGGTTAGAAAAAATTACCCAAAACCAGTTTCACAAAGTTCATCAAGGGGTTGTACACTCTGGACACCAAGAGGAGGATTGGCCAATACGGAAGAGACATCATCTGTACTACTTTTCCTCTCTGTTCTTGACTGGCCTTCTGATAGAGATGCAAATTCTTTCAGATATTGATAATCCAGGCTCTATTAATAACAATGCATATTCACTAGTTACTATCTGCTACAGTTTCTTAAAAAACCCAATAATTTCATTTAGTATGTTTATTTTTAACTTCATGCCCTCTTCTCTATTATGGAACTGAGAAATTTTGGATTTACAGTAACAGGTAGAACTTGAGTTTTGCCTCTTTTCTGCATTAAGTGAAGAGATGGTCCTCTGAATTATCCACAGGAAATGTAAGGAAGATTTGTCAGCATTAACTGTCAAAGATGCTGTGTGACAAACAAATATCCTCTATATAAAAGTATACAATAAGATTTGGCCTTTGTCACATGTAAAACTTTAAAATTGTCACTGAAAACAGTATGTGAGGCAAAAAGGCATACATGATTATGCAGTTAGATGCAGATAGAAAATTTTGGCTGTAAGTTGTAAGTAAAATACAAGTGGAACTTGTCAGAAAGCACTAAATACAAACCAAAACATCTTTTGATCTGGGAGAAAAATTTAAAAAAAAAAAGAAAACAATAACAAAAAAACCCAACTCTACAGCCCTTCATGTAGGTTTAATTAAAAAGGATAAGTAATCCAGTTGTTCCTATATATAAATCAATACTCATATTATTCTTGCAAATCTTTTTGTTTACATTGGCATGCATTTTCCAACACTGTATAACAGTGCTAGATAAAAATTTAAAATTAATTTTTCACCAACTTTAACTAGTCTTGTTTTTCCATACTCTCCAATACTAATTTTCTTCAAATGTGATGTCTAAGACTAGATACAATGGCTGAATTTGTAGGAATGTGACCATATAATGTGGTACCTAGATAGATGAGTCAGATTTCCAACAGGAGTTCCAAAGAGAACTTTAATCTCCAACCAAAGACTTCCTACAGAATTCCTGGATTTTTTAAAGAAAAAGCTATTATTCTATATTCCAGGTTTTAATGAGAACAGAACTATGAGTTAAGTATGTATGTGATTTTCTTTACTGGCATAAATAACCTATAAATTTCATTGACACTTTCTTTCCCGTTCTCTTTCTCACCTTAAATTTTATATTCTTTGCTTGAGATCCATCTCCGTAAAACTTTTCAACTAGCCACAAAGAACTAAGGACAGCAGCTGATGATGTTTTCACATGTATTCTTGGGTGAATCTCTTTGAAGAAATCTTGTTTATTGGAACCACAAAGCAATCTTTTATCAGACCATCTGATCATCCACTCAAGAAATTTTGCAATAGTGCTCAACTTCTCAATTAATTCTATAGTTAGTTCTTCTCCTGGTACAGTATCAACTGTATCAACAGTTTTGTAAATATATTTAGAAATTGCCTTAGTTTGCAGGCTACAGAAAGTATGATTAGGAAAGGTCTGGCTTGCTGGTGCAACAGTGACTTCTTGATTGTCACTTTGAGCTCTGTAAATTGAATTGTGCTTTAAACCAAATAATCCTTCATTATGTCCTTTCGTTAGGTTATGCAAAGAAGGTTCTTTTGTCTGTACAATAGTTGGATTTTCAAAACTATTTTGATTTTCATTACAAACAGATGCTGCTTCAGGATCAGAAGATGCCAGGATAACAGTGTAGCAAGACCCTGCTCTGAACACACTTTGGTTTTTAGTTTTGCGCTGCCGACGTTTTAGTGTTGTATGAACATCAAAAAAGAGAGAGTTTAATTCACGCTCTCGAAGAAGTTCAGAAAAGCTACTAAGAAATGGAATTCCGAGGTCATTGTACTTCATCAGGTCTCTCTCAAGAATATAACTCAAAAAGAGTTCTAAAAAAACAATATATTCATCATCATCACGCTCAAATTCCCATGCACCAACTATAGGCAAATTAGACTGATTATGCATGTCTTTCCCATACACTTTGCCTTTATGCTTTATTTTCCAGTTAAGAGCTTTTATCTTGCATGTGGTATTTTTGCTGTCTGTTTCTCCTTGTTTCTGATGTTCATTATCCCTGTGAGAAAACAAATGTACATACACGTTAAGAAAAATTAAATAAAAAAACCCAAACAAATGTAACATTAGTTCTTTTTCTTCCTCTCTTGTTAAAAGCAGAAAACTAACAAACCAAATTTCCATTAACATAATATTAAAGTGGCAAATTAATCAGATGCAAAATAATTTTTTTTAACATAGACAGCAACACAGCAATATCACATATGAACATGGTCATAGCTGATAACAAATTACACTCATTTTATTATATATTAGTCATATAGTAATTGATACAACACTGGCAGTTCCAAGATTTGGTAATTCTAGAATGTAGAATTCTAGAAATGTAGAATTCGTAATTCTACATTTGATAAATTGCCCCTAGTGGCAATTATCTTGTTTGATGAAAACATTACTTGAACAGTAAGGGACAACTTACAATTAAATATCAAAGAACCTCTTGTGCTGCCATTTTTTTCATACCTTTGTAGTGATGGTGTTTGTGCTCTGGTTTCTTCAGTAAACAAAGCATCAGAAAGTGTATCTGCTGTGTCAGGATCACTGTACATCTGAGGACTCCCAAGATCAGTAAGTGTGCTTCTGCTTAGACTAGTGCCTAATGAGAATCTGTCATAGCAGTGTTCCTCACCATCTGCTGCTCTTTCTTCTGTTGGCTCCCAAATATAAATTTCAATGGGGCCTATGTTCCTTATGATACGTCTCAAAACCCTCATTCTCACTTTTTCAGCAGCCTGTATAACAACAGACATCATTTCCTCAGTTTCAGGACCTACCGAAAGAAAGAAAATTTTGAATGCAAACTTCTCAGCTTTCAATTATTCATAGAAGCACAGAATGCCAGGTTGGAAGGGACCTCAAGGATCAGCTACTTCAGCCTTTCTGGGTGAAAATACAATTTAAATAAGGTGGCCCAGCACCCTCTAAAGCTGAGTCTTAAAACTGTCCAATGCAGGGGAATCCACAATTTCCCTTGAGAGATTAATCCAACCTCTTATTGTTCTCATGGTGAAAAATTTTCTTCTCCAATCCAATTGGAATCTACCCAGAGGTAACTTGCACCCATTCTCTCAAACTGAATCACGAATGAATTTTGACCCATCAGAAGTTGTAGACATTTAGTTTTACATGTAGAAATTCTGATAAAGTTAATTAATGAACAGGGTAAAAAAAAAAAAAAAAAAGTTCATTTAGTATTGCTGAAGAAAGATGCACGTTACCTTTAACAATACTATGGCTGAGTCGCTGCTGAAGTCCATGATACTTATCTCTTAAGGCAACTCTTACATCTTCAGGATTAGGAAATGCTTTTACAAAAATCTCTGCCACCTGCACAAAATACAGCATCTTTTCAAGCAGCATACAAGTAAGGTTTAATTTTCAATAGAACTAACACCGCTGAAAAGTCTAAGTTACAAGGCAAAGAAATATTTGTGATAATCTCTCTCTTTTGTTATAGTTCTAAAGTTTTTTACCTTTTTCACTGGTGGCAATTCTCCAAGCAGACTCAAAGTTATGTCTTGAACTAATTCTTCAACATTCATGAACCTGCAGAAAGGAAGCATTCGACAAGCCCACTCCACTGCATTCAGACAATGCTCAACAGTGGAGGCATCATATTCATTCTTCTTCAGATCCTAAAAAACACACCTTACTGTAGAAACATTCATCAATACAATGTTCAGCTAAATTATTCATATACTGGAAATTGTAATGATTCTTCAAACAGAAGAAGCCAACAGAAAATAAAAATCTTTAACATAGCTGCCAAATAGAGAAGCATACAATGGTAGCAGGTAGATTAACGTTTTAATGGTCCAACATTTATATTTAAAGAAAAAAAAAAGAAAATGAGCACTTTTTTTAAAACCAGCTTAGAAAACAATTCTGTTAACAACCTGTTGAAGAATCTGATTACTGTCATCCGGAATAAACTTGAAGATTTGACTAAACTAGTTGTAACTGATTACATATACTGAAGCAAGTAATTTTTCTGAGACTTAAGGTGATCATAAATTGTTTCTTACCAGCAAAATATTTGAGCCAGCCAGGAGGCTTTTAAGATTGTTACATTTTAAAACAGTTAGTGGTTTCTATCTCATATGTCACTGTTGTGCACAGGAAAAACAGAATATTCTACTATTTGAAACCAAGACAGCCTGTTTATCTGAAGCTTAATTCTTCTGGTCAAGAGAAAACTTGAAATTGTTTTAAAAAGGTAGCAACCTTTCCTAAGGACAACTGAATTGCTGAACTAGATAGGAAAAAATCAACATCTGTACTGTTACAGACTACAATGAATATGCTAACATTCTTCATTCTTCCTTGATCTCTGAGATCAACTGACAAGGGTAAAAGTAGAGAAAACATTATTAAATTTTAATATTTTTAATATTTCTTTTTAAAAACCATGTATATTCAATGCAGAAAAAAACCTAATTTGGTCAGGAAACATGCAAAATATCTTCATCTACTGGGTAGAAAAAGGAAATATTTAGGTAGGAAAGAAATATAGAAAAAAATTATTCTTCTGAAAGTATCACTTCAATTAGCTGAGTTAAACACAAAGCAGAGGTCAAACAGGAACACTATTAGAAAGATGTAGTTCACATGGACACTGCTATCTTGTAGCATTGAAGATCTATTGTGATATCATCATTGTGATATTTTTGTCCTATTAAGCAAACAGAAGTTCTCACAACAATACACAGCAGACATTTAGAATTCCTCTTGCAGCTTTGTCTATCTTTACCATGTTAGTAACAGAATTACCTCATGATTGTTTATATTTTCCCTTGCAGTCTGGTACCGCCTACAGCTGTCAGATAATCTTTCACGAACATGGAACATCCAACACAATGCACACAGGTCCCTGAACCAACCTATGACACAAACATGCAATATGGTCAGATTCTATTTAAATGAAATTAAATAAAACAGCTTGAGATTTTCAGCAAAGACATAGGAATTAACATAATCCTAACAGGTGTTAAAGAATTACTCATTCTTCAGTTTTCAATAGTGTTCTGCAGCTAGAGCTCTTGAGTCTCACTTGGTGTTTATGTTCTTCCACATGTCAGATATATGATGCACACAACTCAGAACAGCAACTTGCAGAATAAGTTTTGACAACTCACATTAAATCTAGAAAGATAATGTGTCTCTGCACCCATTGCAGCATACGCTTTCAAGTAAGAATTCACATCTGCAAATTTTTACTTCTTTTCTTTTTTCCAGCTCTACATTATTCTATCTTATTGCACACAGACCTAAAACTTTACAGGTAATATCATCAAACTGATGGTTTCCAGAAGATGTAGATCTGTAGAAAACAGTGTGGAAACGGGAGTAACGGAGCAAAGTCTCTGGGAATGGATTCAGCAAAGGAAGAGATTCTTTCATTCGAATCTACAGACAGTAAAAACAAATAAATAATCAAAATAAAAATTGAAATTAGTTAAAGTTTTGTATGTATCCTGACTAAATGTACAGCCTCTCAGTTATTAGAAAAATACTGACAAGTTCAGTACAATTCCCTTAAGCTTGCTTTTCATTGTTTTCCAATCAGTTTTTTGAAAATTCTGTTGAGGGACTATGTTTAGTATGAGCTACGGCCCAAAAAATGTTTTTGTTTGCACAGTATTCATAATACTCATGAATACCATGCATACGAGAGCAACAAAGTAAAAGAACTAAGATCCCAATTTAGAAATGAGTTTAATTCAACACAGTCCAGGCTGTTGTCAACCAAGGCAGACTTGTTTTCCTTTCTGCTTCAGTTGGTACTTCTGATCACCTCCCCGTGCCAGCGTGAAGCATGCAATGAGGAAACAGAAGGAATTATTTGTTAGACCAGTTCCTGATTGAGAGGACTGCATGAATGCTAGTGCAGAGAGGTTTAAGGCAGTCACACACACACCCATGTACGTAGCAAGTCAACTTCCTTTTAAGTGGCTATGTAAAAAAACCCTATGAAAAGCCTGAGTTTACACAAAATTTTGTATTCAATATATTCTGTGAAAACAAAATGCACAAAGTAGAATGAGCTGTTATAATTCCTGTGCTTGGTGCACTGAAATGATCACTTTACCTGAAGTATGTACCATAACCCCTGTTAAATGTTTCACCCTAAGTAATAACACACTTGCAGTTACCAGCTTTAACTCTCAATTAAAATCAGCTTGCTTCCTTCAAACGGAGAAATGAGTTTGTACATTAACAAGTGCAAACAGAAGGACACACAGAAGGAGATGCTTTATGAAGTAGATATACTATATCTTTAAATTCTGGTTTACTAAAAAAACAGGAGTGTAAAATTACAAAGTGACTTGTAAAAAAATAACATCAAACTCCAGATGAGACTGAATGCTTCTGCAGCCATAAGCTGCAGTAATATTTATGATTGATAATTAAGCTACAAAAAAACCCAAAACCAACAACCCAAAAACAACAATGAAAAAAAACCCCAACAAATGAAATGCTTACTTTTTGCATAACTTTTCTTGCCCATTTCAGTTGTGTAATATACCACTGTGCTGCAGAGCAGGAACAATGAGCAGCCCGGAAGAGCAAGATGATTCGCTGAAGAACTCCTGACACTTTCTGGCGACTTTCTCTCTCAATTTTTAGAAGAATGTCATTGCAGTCTTCCTGAAAAATTCAAATTCCAAGACAAAAATGAGCCCCAAATTTAGACAGGATATGGACAATACAGAATCTGACCTACATTTTGCTTCTTCCCCTAAGAATATTTTCCTTTCTCTCTGGAGCATAGGCGAACACCTACATTCTTATCACTCTGCTGCTACTTCATTAGATGAATGGGTACAGAGAAAAGAGAAAAATTACATAAATTGAATCAGAAGAAGGATCATTGTTATTTTATAAACACATGCAGAGACCCAAGAAGCATCTGTCATACACACTTACTTCACTGAGAGAAGCTGGCTGAGGACAGTACAACGGTGGTGCTGGAAGATACAGCCCATCTGGAACTAAACCATACAGTTTTCTGCTAAAATCCTTGGCAGAATCCATCAAAAGCTGAAACATCTCAGAGAGAATATCAGCATCTGCCATAACAGCTGCTTTCAGTAGTTCCTGTATTGAACTATAAAGAACATTTGCATCTTCCTCTTCGATGGGATCTATAAAATATTAAGAACAGAAATGGATAAATTAAATGACTCAGTTAATACAAGATCTTCATTCTGAAAACACAAAGCTACATTTGCAGAATTACAACATATATTTTGCATTTATTTGCTAAAGATCTCTCATTGAAAAGTAGTAATGAATCACTAATTTTAGTTTTTGCCACATTAAGGGGAAAACTGTTGTCTTTTTAAGTGGAGAACTGAACTTTTCAGCACTGCATTTATTTGGCATAACATTCTGGTAAATCATTCTCACTATGCAGGCATAAACTACATGTTACCAACAGAGACTATAATGATTCTATCATCAGTGTCTGATGATCAAAAATGAAATGTATTTGTTTGATCTCTTTTACATATTATAACATTTTTTTCCTGTCTTCTAAAAAGAGCCAGAGCTTAAATATACATAAGTAACTGGCTCCTGAAATTCACATATACTGCTCTACTTCCATTTCAAGTCCTTCTGCTTGTCATGAAATATGTGCTGCCAAATCTTTCCACTACCTATCATACTTAAAGACTGTTATACACAGAATATATGCGTACGTGTCTGTTTGGCATAAAGTCTTTGAAAATGAGTACAAAAGAATACTCTAGAAAGTGTTTGGGATATGGTTTAGGTAAAGATTAATTCACACTTGCTGACAGAAGCTTGAAACAGGGTTTCCAAACATACAAAACCAGAGTCAGGAATAGAGATTATGCCAGTCAACTTCATGTAAAATGTAAACAAGAATGAATTGATGTAGCTAACTGGGGGAATTTCAGTAGTAAAACATTGTTAGGTTGTGTGATAAAAAACTTCTAAATGCCCACACAAAGAAGCACAGAAACAACATCAAGTGGGGAAATCTGATTTATACATAGACCCATCTATTCACAGGACAAAAAGCATGCCATGAAAGGCTCACCTCCACAAGCCTGTAGATGTACAACAGTAAATTATGCATTCAGTGAAATGGACACCCTGTCTAGGCTCTTTCCATGAGAGCCATTAGCTCCAGCATCTAGGTATGAAACCCACCAAGATGAGCCAATGGGAGTGGCTCTCTTTGGTACCTTTTGGCATGAGAAGGGTGACTGTCGAGAAGAGTAAGACATACTATAGGATGCAGGGGAAGAGCATGTTAGTATTTCACAAGGCTCATTATGGGTTATTTAGGAAAGAAACAGAAGTTACGGCATGGAGTTGTGGCAGTCCCATCTCTGTTGCACGTTTATTTTCCTGAGTAAGCATCTCTGGTTTTTTTAAGTGCCAGTAACTGCAGTGGGACCATGGGTCAGAAGATGGGTGTCATGGATGTCAACAACCGCAGAGACTGAAGTTAAGTCAAATCAAGTGCCAGGAACTGTAGTGGGACCATGGAGCATGCCTAGGTACCCATGTGCCAGCAACCAGAACAAGTGAGGCTATGTAAATGGATGTGTACAGGCTATAAAGTATTAAGCCAAACTGATGAGCTAATAAAGCAATCCAGGAGCTGTAAGTTTGTGCATCTCACTCTCACAAGAGTGCTCCCGTGTTCTCATAAGAGTGAGACTACAGGAGATGGCAGTGACTTGAGATACTGGTGAAGGCCTGCCTTACTGCCAGAGACGACCCAGAGAACTGCTTGTGTGTCTTCATGTCCCTGAGGGCAAGACAAGTGGATCTGGATATTGGAGGGATGGAGGGAGCCATGACTAACAGTAAAAAGACAGGGTGCACACAGGTGTGCATGTCTCTAAGGGTGAGGCACCTGAAAAGATGGAGGACACCAAATCAGCTGGCTGCTGGATGTACTGTGCATGCAAGGCCAGCTACTGTAAGGGGTGCACAGACAGTGTGTGCATGAGGTGAGGAAAGTTACCTGTGATTGGGTCTGTACCAGAACATGAGTGGGGCTAGGGCTTTGGTTACCCACATAAGTAGGTGCCAGCAAGCTGGGAGACCCGGCTACTGGATTTAAATCCAGTTAGTGGAGGGATCCACACTGTAAAATATGGGTATGTAATATGCAGACCTTCACCCTGACCAGCAGGAGAGGGATAGGATAGTTGGTGCTGTTTGTGAGGGTGTTGAGCATGTCTGTAGTTGTTGACCTGTGCTGCCAGCTGTATATGTGTGTCTGTATATGTGCCTACTGGAAATGCATTCTCAGCCTTGTTAGCTCTTGGACCTGGGGGCTGTCAGGCTACGAGATCACAGAATCGTCATGGTTGGAAAAAACCTCTAAGATCACTACATCTAATCTTCAACATCCCCACCCTAGAAAGAAATAAAATACTGTCCTAATTTGAGCCAGAATAGAGTGGATTTTCTGTCTTGTAATTCTGATTTCAGCTAAGACTCTTCTAAGCAGAGGGGGATTAACAGAGAGTGTCTGTCATTTGATTAATTGCCAGCCCAGTGTTAAACTGTGACAAATATATTTATCAATACCTGTATCCCCATGCCCACTAGAGCAAGTCCTAAAATGCCTCACCTGCATGGTTTTAAAATACTCCAGGGAGGGTAATTCCACTGCCTTCCTGGGCAGTCTGTTCCAACACCTAACTGCTCTCAGAAATTCTTCCTCAGATCCAGTGTAAACCTCCCCTGGTGCAACTTCAGGCCATTTCCTCTGGTCCTATTATTATTTACTTGAGAGAAGAAGCAAAGCCCCCAGTCCTCTACAACCCCCTTTTAGGCACCTGTAGTGAGCAATAAGGTCTTCTCTCAGCCTTTTCTTCTACAAAGCAAACATTCTACTATATACTGCCCCACCCCCTTTTAACAGAAAGCAAAGGCAAAAATTAAACAGCATCCTGTAACAAATTTTAAGTTATGATGATTTTCGAAACTGTTAATACATTTCCATTTGCCACAGATCTTTCTGGTTTGTTTTATTTTGTTTCAAGTAGGCTTCAGTCTATTCCAAACTGATGTTCATATCATTTATACTTAAATAAGGTTTTGGCTGATATGCAGGAAGAAGACAAGATGGATTACATGGTCCATTTTTAGCATGATCAAAGTTAAAACCCAAATCCCAATAAATTTAAAGTATTTGAATATATTTTAACAGTGTATGACAGAATATGCAGTGAAATAACATGAAAAATAAACACTGTTCTTTAAAACTTTACATACCTGTGAACTGCTTGTATTTAATACATCCTGATGTTTCAGAAGTAACCGGCTGTCCTAACAAAAATCGTAGCTTTTCCTGAAAAGTCTGCACTGGTGATAAACTTAAAGGCAGGTGACATTCTTTGGTTTTCAGTCTGAAAGTATAACATTAAACAGTTCATTAAGAACAAAGTAAAACACAGATAATTTCATGAAGCTCTACATCTACTGGGAGTCTGAGAATACTAAGTTTTGATGCAAAGGTTATGACTTGTTACAATAAGCTTCATGCAAATACCATTATATTAAAAATATAATATACAAATTCGAAACTTCGAAATTTACCTTGAGAAGTCCTCAGACTTCTGACAATACAGTTTGTAGGCCACACCAAGTGAAACAGACAGTTTCCAGTCCCCAAGTGTGTTTGTTAACCACACAGCCTCTGGAATGAGGCCACCAACAAAGAACAAATCAAGAGCATATTCAGCTGTCCACACAGATGAAAGGTTTTGCTCCCTGACAGCTCTGCTAACCAAACAGTGTTGCAGTGGAATAACACGAGGAGATAGGTCTGTGATACAAAAGAACAAATTTTAAAGTTTAAATAAATCTGCATGCTATCTAATATGAATAATCTAGAATTTGTATGTTCATAATGCTTTTAGATTCATTTGAGCTTACAATTGCATTTTACTTTATTACACACATACTATGGAGCTTACCTGCAGCAGGCAGAAGCAGCTCATGCTGTGGTACAACTCTGAGGTCAGAGTAGGCTATTTTTCTGCATAATAATGTGGGATATGTAAGCATGTGCAAAGCTTGTGCATTATTATATCACACTGATGGAATATTTGAAAGTATGCTACACATACTTAGGTTTTCCAGATGATGCACCTCAGTAAAATGGAAATTCTGAGTTTTCCTAGTGTACCTATGTTGTTGACACTCACTGTGCTGCTTACTGCAGATGACAGCAACTTACAATGCATTATTTTAAAAGTGTATGAACATTTAGTATTTCGTTGTTTCTTGAGGTTTAGATTTGTCTACTATGGCTTTACTTCCTGGTCTTCTAGGAGAGATGGTGACCAACATTAACTCTATGGTGTTACCGCTCTTCTTGCAGTTTCTGTTTACTGCTGAGGCAACTACATTATTTAAGGAAATATTAACAATATTTAAAGTACTTTTATTGAAAATACCTTGTTTGATGTGAAGGGGATGCAGGATGTCAACACTGTGGGGTGGAAAGATATAGAGCAGATGATTTGTGAAATAAGCAGCCATGAATCTTGCCATGCATCGAATCACAGCCATAGCTGTTTCTGTAGGAACATCTGTTACCATCCACAGTTCATGCTGAAAATACTCCATATCTTAAAAACAGATATAAAATTAAAATAGTATGAAGAAAATAATTATAGATTTGAATGCCAAAAGTGTTTAATCACAGTTTGCAAAACATGGGTTTAAAACAGACTATAGTATTAATTCCTTTACAAAGCTTCCAGTACTTACAGAGCTTAAACTTTTACACTAGTTACACGTTATATTAATATTAAAAGACTTCTATACCTGACTTTTAATGGCTAAAAATAAACCTCTAGTATCTAAATTTACACCAACACTGAGTCAAAAAAAATGTTAAAATCTGGAAATTAGATTTCAAACTCTAACTTGATAGAAAAAAGTTGTAAGAATCTGCAAAAAATCCTCACTGTCTATTTAGGAACTGGTGAGCAATCTAAAATCCACTATTTTGTTGTGTCGTGTCATATTTAAAAAAAAAAAAAGTTAATTTAAGTTAAATATTAAAAGTTATTAAAAAATATAAAATGAAATAATGGAATTTCCACCTTATTTTGCTTCAGTGGATTTGAATATAAGAACATTTACCAGTCCAAGCTTCTCTATTAATTATACAATGAAAGTTATCTAAAGCCTTACTCCAACCAATGCAGCTGAAAAAAAAAACATCTGAGGATCAGGGAAATATCTTTAAAGTCGCTGAAAACATACTTCAGTCTAGTAGTGCAAAAAAGAAAAGCATTCTGTCAAGTGTGTGTATGACGTCACAGAATTTAGATATTAGGTTATTTGAATAGTATCAACATATCTTACCATTTTTATTCAAAATAAACATACCTGAAAATTTTTCCATGTGACTCACAGCTGAGAGCTGTGATCGCCTTAGAATCTCTCTTACCAGATGATCACAGAGCCCCTGAGCCTCACACAAATTATATTGATAAAGGTGGCAAAACAATATGGCAAGATAATATCTACTCTGAAGAAAACATGCTCTTTTTCCTCCTGCATTGAAAGAGATAAAAGTGTGCAAGCAGTGTTAGAAAAGAAACATTAAACACAAACACAGCAGGTCTGGTAGCCCTAGTTCCATCTTCTCTAGAAATGAATCTATGTCAACATACACTTTGAGGAGAAAACCTTGGGTGCAGCTATTTTAGGAGATGTGACCCTCCTACAGCCTCTAAGTTATGAGTGAATTCATGCTCATCCACAAGTTTTACTCATAGAGATCTGGGGGTTTTCAGAATAATGCAGTATATAATTGTTAAGACATAGAGAAAGACAGGATTGCTCAAGGGAGCCTGGCTTTTAAAGGATGCCTAAACAACACCGAAATTAGCTTAGGCACTCATCATGCTTCCAATATCCTCAATTCTTTATGCAGGAGGCATTCCTAATCAAAATAAGCATCAAAACAATTTTCTCATGACAGCTGTAAAGAGACAGACAAAATATCTGTTCCAAAACAACTCCTAAATAAACTCCTGACACAAAATACTTTGTTTTCTTACTCCCAAATGCTATGTCATTTGATTTTACAGTTACTAAAGGAACTGGTTTTTGTTAATTTGTTTCTCATTGTGCCTTTCTTGCTCAGAAACAGGTCTTGAGCCCTTTTTATGAACGGCAAATAGAGTTGCAACCACAAAAAATGACAACTTACTCTCTCCATCCTTGAGAAAGATTTTCTGTCTTACCTTTTGCCTTGACTTCACAAAGAGATCTTTTCCAAATGTCCACAGATTCTCTGTATGAGCCTAAGAGAAACTTCTCCTCACCTACAAAAGGCATACGTAAAACAAATTAAAAGCTCCACACAAAGTTTTACATGTGCAAACACACACACACTTACTTCGTTACTATAAGTTTATGAAAAGCAGAGTAGAAAATGTGATTTTCCTACGAATTTCTATTTGCAGAGCTAAAATTAAGTTTTCAGAATCTGAGAGAAGATGACTTTGCATACCCTTGCCCATTGTTTTTTTTAATTGCTGTATCACTGTTAAATAAAGAAAGCAATTTCATTTAGAACATATCCTACAAGGTTTTCAGTAATTAGGTTATTTTTTTTACATTGTGCAAGGTTAATAGGTTAATAGTTAGAAACTTAGAGTATTCAAAACACACAACACTTATTAACAGGGAAAACCATTTTCTGTTATTTGTGTTCATATTCCCAGCTACATGGAAGATGTTCTTTCACCGTAAAAAGTACTAAAATTAGTTAGCAAGTTGAACACACCTACTCTTTTTCAGCTTAGAAGCCCTTTCAAACAACAGATCTATCGACTGTTACAGGTTTCAACCCTTTAGATGTCACCTCTCCACCTCTACTCCAATTTCAAATTTTAATTTGTCAGTTCCTTTGTTTGTCAGAAAGGGATGAGTTAAAGAGCAGAGCTCCTGGGCAAAGCAGAAGAAAAAAAATAGTGCTACCACATATAGGAAGACTAGGATGAATCTGCCACTCTATCCTGCAGCTAGCCAGTTCAGGTATCACCTGGTCCATCAACATACATGTTACTCTAGCTCATCTAATTGTGCCATATTCTTTTGACAAACCAAACATTAGAACATAAAGAATGGGTGGGAAGCTGCATGCATTGTCAGGATGACTGAAAGAACCATGAAGGAGCTAATGTATTGTATGGAGTGATGTAGGAAGAGAAGCTAGAAGGATCACTTAAGAGAGAGCGATCAAGAATATGGAGGGGAAACAACTGTGGTGGGAGACATAAATGACAAGCTGGACTTATTAGTGTGGAAGGCTGAAGGAAGAGCAAGTGCAGGAAGTACTGTGCAGGAAATTAGGCTGCAATCATACTGTATGCAAAATAGATATAATAAAATAAGTCTATTATATATTAATACACTATATTGGATGCCTACTTGAGGCTGATTTCATTCATATACACAATACACTCATGACCACAGTGATCACATGAAGTGAACAGAATTTCTACATAGAAATTCAGCAAGAGACACCTAGGGATGCCCATATTCAGAAGAAATAATTCAGTAGAAATAAGATCAGAATGCAGATTTTGTGTTCAGATTATATACCACATGATTCAGAGCAAAGTGAAGTCAAGATAATCTTCTAATTTAGCTCAATGAGCTCTAAAAATTATAATATAATCTATACTGTATACTGGGGCAGGAAGTACTTAGGAAAAAATTCTGATTAGAATTTTAAGAAAAGTGCCATTATTAACTTTTTAAAAAATCTAATGGTGAGGTATTCATATACAGTTTTCCTAGTATACTGTTAACCACACAACTACCTAACATTTGCAGTACTAACCAGAAACAGAATTTATCTTCAAATGTTGTTCTGAAGTCACTCCTGAAGACTGGAGGGTCGCTTGTATGTGACTTAAAAGCAATGAGACAACCGACTCTTCTTCTACATGCTTATTCACTTTTCTATTCAGCTGCATCTGATACAAAACCACTTTCTTATACAATAATCGCCACAGAACAGTCAACCTGCAGTTCAGGAAGTATTATGAAAAACATCAAAGTTACTTACATTGATTTTAAAATTTCCTTATGTGTTTTGCATTAGTATCTGAATATTAAATTGCATGTTAACAACTACATTCTTGACTTCAGTGAGGCAAATAAAATGAAACATTTTTTGCCTTAGTTGCTTTGTTTTTTTGTTTTATTTTTACAAACAGGCATTGTTTCTTATACAACTGCATAAATGCAGCAACATATTTCAAGTACCCAAAGGCACCCAAAAAGAATTCCATGCTATTTTCACAATGGGAGATAAGCTAGATAAACTTCAAAGTAGATATCAGAGTCTTAATAAACAAGACTGATTAAATATAAAATGAAAGTATAACACATAGCATGTTTTTAGGGCTCCCAAGTCCCTGCTGCCCAGCACAGTACTATTAGATGTACCATTTCAGATACATAATAAGCTCACCAACACATGCAAATACAGATTGTTACGGACTTGAAAAAGGTTGCACATCACTGCAGCACATCAGCACCTTCATCTCTAACCCTGCTGTTTCCATTATTAATAGATACAGTCAGTCACAGGCATAACGCTCAGAACCTGAAGCAATGTTAACTAAAAAAGCTGATTATCTTCTCAGAGACAACAGAAATTTGCCTATCAAATTTGTAATGAGCACATTATATCTTAAGCTTGTCAAATAAGTAGATTTTACTATATTACAACAAATTTGTCCATTTTATTACTTCTTAGGTTCTCAGTCTCAGAAAAGGATTCAAGTTTTGCAGTAGAGAAATGCTCCAGTGGTAACAGTATACTTCTAATAGCTGGACAGCACACTTCTTTCAAGTGTATGTGTATATCTTCAAAGAAGAAACAGCTCTGATCATTTAGTAAGTTTCAACACATTGAGTTTTTTCTTATTGCTCTTGGACACAATACCCATCATCAAGTGCAAACTTTACTGACTAAATCAACACTGTAGATACATAGCATATGAGGAGACTCTTTGTTCCACAGAAATTCTTGGCTCTGTTGGAAATTCTGCATGAGGAGGAGTGGGATGGGCAACCAGCATGATTTGGCTGGTTTACTAAGACAAAACTATGTCATTACAGTATAAGCGAAAAATAAAATTGTTGTTTCAATATGCAGAACCATAGAATCATATAGGTTGGATAGGATCTTTGAGACCATCAAGTCCAGCTGTTAACCCAGCACACTGTCAAGTCTACTGCTAAATGATGTCCCTACACACATCTACACATCTCTGAAATACTTGCATAGATGATAACTCCACCACTTCCCTAGGCAGCCTCTTCCAGTGCCTGACAATCCTTTCAGTGCAGAATTTTTTACCAATATCCATTCTAAACCTCCCCTGGCACAACTTGAGCCCATCCACTCTTGTTCTGTTACTTGGGAGAAGATACCAGCACCACCCTTACAACATCCTTTCAGGCAACTGTAGAGAGCAACAAGGTTTCCCCTCAATCTCCTTTTCTCCAGGCTGAACAATCCCAATTTCCTCAGGCACTCCTTTTAAGACTTGTGCTCCAGAGCCTCCATCACTTTCGTGGCCTTCTTTGGACATGCTCCAGCACCTCAGCATCCTTCTTGTTGTGAAGTGGCCAGAGCTGAACACAATATTTGGGATGTGGCCTCACGAGTGCCTTTAAGTACAGAGGGACAGTCACTTCCCTAGGCCTGCTGGCCACACTGTTTCTGATACAGGTTTCTGTTGGCCTTCTTGGCTACCTGGGCACACTGCTGGCTCAAAATGAGTTACTCTTCCTCAAGCCTGTAGTGTGGCATAGGGTTCCTGTGATCTAAGTGAAGAATCCAACAGTTGACCTTGCTGACATATATACAATTGGCCTAAGTCCATTCACCCAGCCTGTCCAGATCTCTCCATAGAATCTTCCTACCCTTAAGCAGATACACACTCCCACTCCACTTGGTGTCACATACAAACCTGACTGCAGGTGCACTCGACACACTCCCCCAGATCACTGATAAAGATATTAAAAGGAACTGGCCCAAACACTGAGCCCTGGAGAACACCTCTTGTGACCATCTCCCAGCTAGATTTAACTACGCCCACTGCAACACGTTGAGGTTGCAATCATTCAGCCACTTTTTCACCCAGCAAAGCATATGCCTGTCCAAGGCAGGAGCAGACAGTTTTTCCAGGAAACTGTTGTGGGAAATGGTGTCAAAGCCTTCACTAAAGTCTAGGTAGACTGCAGACAACATTCACAAGCTTTCCCTCATCCACTAAGCAGGTCACTTTGTTATAGAAGGAGATCAGGTTAGTCAAACAAGTCCTGACTAGCTTCAAATATCTGGTAGTGCTGTGTTGGGTTGGTTTTTTTTGCCATGCTAAGATCATTCATACCTTTTTTCTGGTTTTGCATCAGGGTTTACTGCTTGAGGAGGCTCCCTAAGTAGAGATTTCAGTGAGCTGAGTTGCTCAGTAGTATTCTCATCCAGAACTTGAAAAATAGGCACAGTGAGGGAGTCGAGTTCCACAAGACTATTACCACAAGGAGAAGCAAAAAAATTCTCATACTGTGGTACACCCACACTACTCAGAGTGTAAGAAACCATTTTCAAAAGACAGAAGCACGCCAAAAGGTTTTTTGAGAACAACTGGTCTTCATGTTGTACAAACATCAGTTTTAAAGTTTGTAATGTCAGCTTTGCTATGTGTTCAGTTACACAAGCTCTTGAATGCCAGTACAAGACAGTCAAACAATGCTGAAAATATTTTAGGACACAATGCATCCAGTGAGTATTCTTCATAGACTTGTTTAAAGATGCATCCTGGTTTAAGAATGAGCATTTCACAAACCGAAGGATGTTGAAAAAATGGATAATGCAATTCACTGTGTAATTCAGCAACAAATCTTTCTCCTCTACATTTTTTGAAATTCCTATCTGCCATGCAGCAAGGAGGTTTTTCTGAATGGAACAGAGTTCAACTGATAACTTATCTTTCCCTTCATTATTGTCTTTTGCATGGATAGTATCAAACATTGATGCAAATTCCAAGTGGCCTTGATCAGCTTTACCAACAAATGACTGGATCCTTTGGCTAGAGAAGCTGGAAGAGCTATTGCAAAACTGCTTTTCATCATCTGATTCTTCTTCATAGTCCTAAATCAAACAAAAAAAAAAGACAAAATAAATCAACCATTTAATTCAAGCCTATTGAGAAAGAGCATAGTCCGTAAAGAATCACCAGTCTCATAAGTGAAATCTTCATGCTTGATAAATTTCTTTATTGGTAATAATTTTAATTCACAGCTGTTTCATCTATATATCAAAATAAATGTGGCTATTCAGCACACTTGCAGCACACTTGTGCAGACAGAAACTAAATTACCTAACAGAAACAAAAGAATTGCACTGTAAGCACAGGAGTAGTTATTATACCAGAAAAAAAAACTCTGTCCTTTATTAAGTCCAGAGTATGAGGAAGGGTTTTTGCCCAATACCTGTAAGATTTAAAAGCCATTTGACATAAGATCAAAAGCTTCCCATCATAGAATCATTGAACCATCATGGTTGGAAAGGACCTTCAAGACTGTGTCCAGCTGTCAGTCCTACACCAACTTGACCATTAAATCATCTCCTGCAGCACCATGTCTACCCATTCTTTTAATAGTCTCTAAGGACTCCACCATGTCTCTGGACAACCTCTTCCAATGCTTCACCCTCTTTCCATTAATAAATTTTTCCTAATACCCAGTCTGAACCTCCCCTGAAGCAACTTGAACCCATTACCTCTTGTCCTGGGGAGAAGAGGCCAACACCCACCTCACTCCAGCCTCCCTTTCAGGCAGCTCTAGAGAACAATAAGGTCCCCCCTCAACCTCCTCTTCTCCAGGCTGAACAGCCCCTAGCTTGTCCAGCCTATCCTCACAGGACCTGTTCTCCAGATCCCTGATCACCCTGGCTGCTCTTCTCTGTACCCTCTCCAGCACCTTGATGTCCTCCTGATACTGCAGTGCCCAAAAACTGCACACAGTATGCGAGGTGTGGCCTCACCAAGGCTGAGTACACGGGTAACAAAGTTACCTGCACAGCTGCAAAAGGCTGCACAGTAACTTTGATCAAGAAGTCATTCTTCTAAAAGTCATGTACAACTTTTGGAATCGATGGAATAATACTCTGAAATGGAGGATAAATGTCCTTTATTTATCCTTTATTAAGGATGATAATCCTGGACTTCTTATTAATAGACTTTACAGTCCCGGTATATTTAGTACTGGAATGCTACATATCATTTTAAAAGTGAAGCTATTAAATTACAGTAAATGGAAGTATATGTAGAATAGTGCTTATTTTTCAAAAACTCAATGCACTGCTTAAAGAAACAATATTCTTGAAAACATAATATCAGTTCAGAAAAATGACCACATTTCTCATATTTATAAAGAAAATGAGAATTTAACCAGTATTAAATTTCTCTAAATATATCTAGTCAGAGCAAACATGGCCATATTATGTGAGAAAGAAAATTCTTGAGATTTAGAATACCTTAAAATTAAATTATTTGCATAATTATAGGTGGAAAAATGTTATTAAGTACCAGCAAATCCATGGTTTTCTCCATCACTTCCGTTGTGTCCCCTTCCAGGAATTTTGGAATGGTGGAAAAGATAGAACTTTGGTTTTGAGTGTGTTTTAAAAGACTTGCTTTTAAAGACAACAGTGACCGTGAACACAGAGATCTCCTTTTAGACTGAAAGAAATAAGAATAAGGCAAAATGTGTTAACTCTTTTTATTAAGCTCAAACCAGAGACTTTCGAAACAAAAGAAGGAAACTGGTCTCCTCAGTCAAAAGATTCAGTTTAGAAGTCCCAGACAAAAAGGGAGTACAGGCAAGCAGGCATATGATTGTAGCAGAGAAAAACATCATTTGACCATGCCTCAGGAATCCAACATTTTCTCAGCATCAGACCACTTTACTTTGCTTCACACTGAAGGAACCTGCTTTAGGAAACTCTGTCCATATAATGTGCTTTCTTGTATTCTTACTAGTCAAGTATCTCATATATATCAACATACATATATTGAATAATGCCTGCTAATACTCTGAACCAGCTCTCTGGATACAGAAGTACCAATTTCTTTTACAGTTCGAGAAAGAATACACAGTGAGAGTTAAAAGTGTCATTATATTTGACTGAAATGTCACCCAGACAATGGAATAAAATTTCAGAGAGAACTGTGTATTCACTTATAATTCAAAGGGATTTATACAAACATCACAGTAAACTACACCAACACACTCAGTTTAAAGAATATGCATCTTTTATATAAACTTAAAGCATACAAAATAATTCATAACCCTACCTTAGAGTTCAGCAAATTCCGACGGACATTTTCGAGTCGTTGGGTTGAATCAAGCAAAAGGGATCTTACAAATTCTGATGGTAAAAGGCTGTTAGGAAACCTAAGCAATGTTATCATGTACCCATCAGAGACAATGAGGTAGGGTAGTCTTGAATGGGAAGCAACAGAGAACCTTTGCCTCATAAGGTCACTTTCAGAAGCTGAAGAACCAAGAGACTGACTGGAGTCTTGAAAAAAAGAGTGCTGCTGTCTGAAATAAAGACACATCAAAAAGTAAGAAGCAACTATCATATGTAATACTCAAGAACAGCATACAGAATCAATAACTTACAAACATTTAATACTAACACTTCTGTTAACTGTGAACTGTTAAGTATTCTAAGGAAGTACCTTTCTGAAAGATATTGATACTATCAATAACACTATTAACACCTGCAAGGTGTAAGCATTTTACTTCAGTTGCAGCTTTTAAAAACTAATATAAAAACAGTTTCCAGTATTATCTTATTTTGCTAAAATATATATATATTTTTTTTTTTTTTTACAATTTCACTTTAAATTCGTATCATGTTTCCTAATCTAGCTCCTGTTGTACAGGGCAAGTGCTGGAAGACCTAGCTCTAAGTAGCTTCTAATAAAGTAATGTGTGAAAAACAAACCTTCAAGATATGAATCCTAGTATTTCAGAATCACTTTAGACATTGAACAGAAATATTTAGGATCAAAACACAGGTATTAGAAAAGAGGTTTTTTGAAATACTTTCTTATGAAGAAATCACTCCTAATGGAGTTCTAGAAAGCTGCACTGTGTATGTGCTCTAGCATTAACTGCATAGTTTGAAATTATGTTTAAAATTACAAGATTTTAAAATTTCTCAATAGTCCAAAAGGAATTATTTGAAATCAGAGCAGCTGCATAGAGCCAGTAAATAACTGTAACTAAGGTACTTTAATAGATTTTACTATCTGACTTACCATCCACACATTTTAAGAAACGGTTACAATGCCTCACATATTTCCACAAGATGCTATTCTTAAACACTCTCTGGCTTTAGTTATTCAGAATTAACATAATTTTTTTAAAAAACAAAATTCAGAATCTATTTTGTTTTCTCTAGTTATTCAGACTGTGTTACTCTTCCTAACTTCCAATGTATGCTAAAAAGTGTTATCAGGGATCCCTCTATTCCCCCATGAACACAGGGCATAATTTCAAAATTAAGCTCTGGAGTACCCTAAAAAAATAATTTAAAAGGCTAACTGATTTTGTCCATGCAAACTTACAAGGCATGAAACAGAAATGTGATATGAAGGTCTACAGGTAAAATTGGATAGTGAGTTGTGAAATACCACTGGATTAAAATAAATATGAACTTTTAGAACTTCTCTAAATTCTTTTCTAACTTCTTATCACATCATAAATCATACTATTTTAATTACTAAATTAAGACACTTCTAAAAAACAAACTCAATATATACTTACATTGCCCCAATGCCAATTTTCATTACGATACACCCATTAAAAGAAAAAGAAGACAGCTAAGAATGAGAAACAGATAGTGAGAAGACGTGAAAAGAAAGAGTTTTAAAGATGAAAAATATGTAAAATTGTAAAAAATGCTATAAAGCAAAACATCATCATATGATAAAAATGTATAAGACATTTTCAAACCCTTTACCTGTATGTTATTAGTGGATGAAGTGGAATAAACTCTGCTGGTCCAAATTCCACAGAGCAGCCAGAAGTAATCAGAGTCAGCATTTCACCCATACATGTCAATAAAATCAAAGATCCACGTTTTAACATACAAGCCAAGAAAAGGCTATCAGGAGTCCAGCTCATATCAACAACCCAGTAAGATCTAAATTGGAGAAGAAAGAGTATTTTTTTACTGTCACATTTCTGTATCAAAAGTTAAAAAGAAACAAAAACAACAGAAAGCCCCTATAGCATAAAACCAAAAAACCCACAATACCAGCAGAATTAACAGCAATTACTGACCTGATAAACTTGGATGGCACCTTGCTATTCCTGCTACTACAGCCTTTAAGGCTACCCGAAACAGTTACACAATTCAATGTATTTAAAAACAAAATCTGAGTTGCCTAGGAAAAAAAAAATGTAAAGAAATCATATATGTTTGCATCAAAATATTATTACTATAAAAATAATTAAATAATTTCTATTAGCATGTTATGCATTATATTTTGTGTATTGAAAACATTTCTAGAGATAAAAGTGACATTGCACTTGAATACTTATTTCTTTATAGAGTATATAATGTCTATACCTATTTCTACATCTGAAAAACAAAGATTACTATGTAGTCAATATTTTAATATAACTTTTTCTAAAATCTTCAAAATAATTCAAGATCACCCTTCTGTTGCCTTGTTAGTGAATAGCAACTGGAGCTTTGAAGGACTGCACCATCTCATCCTTGTACACTAAATTAGTTGGTCCATATTCCCTGTCATCATTGTAACTAAAAAGTACATTAGAATTTGTCCTCTGAGTCATGAGAGGGAATAATGTTATGAAGTGGGACTACAACCTCTAATAGCTGATAGCCTGAGGTCTGACTGAGAGTCATTCAGAACCTTTCAAGCTACAATGCAGTAACTGAAATTAATGTCTTTACAATTGTATCTAAATAGAAATTGCAGCAAAGCTTACATGGATTTCTTAACAATACCATTAAAAATGTACAGGTTGTACAAGAATTTTTTAGCAATGTATATCAGTGTGAAAATAATTACAGACATCAATGCTGAAAAATCAGTCTGAAAAATGTGTTATTAAATTGTTAACCACCCCTTTCACACTGAACTACTAGCTTAAATAAGAGCTATCTATCATTCATACCTTTGGATCAATTTGATTAACAGCCACTGCAAGGAGAAATCCATCTCTTGCAAATGCACACAGCAAAGCTCCTCTTGACTTCACAGACACACATCGAGGAACCAAATCAACAAGAGAACAAGTCTGCTGTACCCAGTGGATCTGGTATGGAAAAGAACTGAATACCAAAAGAAAGACAATATTCAGTTGTGCTGAAAGATTAATATACAGTAAAAAAACAAAGGAAAGATTACACATAAAAAAAATCCACCTATTTTCCTTCAAAAACTGGACAAATTAAAAGTATTGTGTATTTATTTACACGTGTGTTTTTTACATGTATTTATTTTTTTATGTATTTACATGTATTTATTTTACATGTATTTATTTTTTATTTTTTTACATGTATTTATTTACATGTATTTATTTTACATGGGACAGGGATATGGGCTATACACATAGAACATGCAAATAAATATAGATGCCTGTTGTATGCTGAGAGAGTTGGGACAATTCAGCCTTGAGAAGAGAAGGCTCCAGGGAGACCTTAAAGTTGCCTTCTAGCACATGAAAGAGGCCTACAGGACATCACCAGAGAGGGTTGTGATAGGACAAGGGGAAATGCTTTTAAACTGAAAAAGCATAGATTTAGGCTAAATATTTGGAAGAAATTCTTCAGCCATGAGGGCAGTAAGATACTGGAATAGGTTGTCTAGGGAAGTTTTTGATGCCCTCCTCCCCAGAGAAGTTTAAGGCCAGGATGGATGAAGCCTTGTGCAAGCTGGCCCAGTGGAAGGTGTCCCTGTCTGTGCAGGGGGTTCGGAAAAGAAACAGACCATGCAAACAGAAGCAGATTCTTGTAAACATAGTTTAACTGGACACCAATGTAAACATGGTCAAGCACAGCTCTGAATCCTAGCTCCAAAGCATTTCATAATAAAAAACTTTCTCCTAAACTAATGTAACTTCAAATATCCTTGAACTTACCTAACATATTTAAAGCTATTTTCAGGCCACTGTAGAGACAAAAATGTGAGCACCAAACATTCTCCAGAGTAAAACACAAAGGAACATAAACAGCGATCACCAAGTATCTGGAGAAAAAAAGCAACTCACAATCAAAACCAGAATGAACTCAAAAACCTGGGCAGGCACAATTTTCTCCTTAATTATTTATACATTTAGATAAATCGCTAATACAATTTAGATTAAATAACATCACGTGTTCATTCCCATATATATATGAGCTGGTAGGAAGAATAGGGGGCTAGGTAAACTTTGTATCTGATCAAAGATACATTGTCATTTAACCTTTCAAACTGAACAACTAAAGAGGCCAACAGTTACTCTCAAAATTTACTGTAGCTTCTGTGGCTCTCATTTACTTAAGAGAGTAAATGACTTTAGGGATTAGTTTTTACCTCGTTTTGTATAAAAGCAGCATGCACTCCAATTTCCTTCTCTTCAGTAGAAGGCAACATGACCGATTCATGAGACAGAATTCGTGTCCAACGCCCAGAAGAAGAATTTTTGCAAGAGGATGTGTTTTCACGGTCTGTGCTCTCCCACAAAAAGACACATGCTGTAGGAGTAGTTAATAGTGCCTTTCTGCCATCTCCAGATACATACAAGTACAATCTCATTAAACACTCTGGGAAAAGAAAATAAAACACACAACAAACACAATACAGACATTAGACTTAAGGACAATAAGGACATTTGTCACGTATTAACTAGCACACAAATTATACAAATGCAAAACAATGGAAGAATGTAGCTTTTACTTGTGTAAAACATACAACGAAAACCACTCACACCCTAATCTGTTTTTCAAAAAACTAACTGAAAAAACCCACCTTCAGCTGCTGCAACTACTCTCTTAGACTCTTCGATTGCTGGCACAATTTTCAAGCAGTCCCGATCTTTATTCCAAAGAAACAGCTCTCCTGTTTTAAGCATTCCTGCCAACCAAGCACCTGTATTCATCAGGTAAGAGATGTTTTGAAGAACATTATTGTGAAGTACTTAAAATTACTTCCATTCCACCTTAGTCACAGTTCTGAAGCTCACATTGATCTGGCAGATCCTTTGGATATTCTGCCTTCCCAAACTGTTAAAACTACAAATAAAATAAAACAAGTTTGTAGTACACAAGACGTATACTTAACCATTTCTTGATGTTGTCAAAACAACTACATTTTTCAACAATGACTGCAGTCGAGGAATCTTCTTCTTTGTCTTCCCTGATGCCAAGTTAATTTCATTTATATGTCTATCATCTAGAAGAAATACAGCCTCCTTTTCCTGTTCAAAGAAAAAAGAACATATCATTTTTAGAAATGTCATTTTCCATGTAAGACTGCAAATTACTGCAGAGATAAAAATGTTAGGGGAAAAAAATAACAAAGATGTTGCCTCTGAAGTAACTACATTAACTTCATTTTTTGGTATGTGTGTTTTAGAGTATAACATCAGATCTAGCCTCAGACTATACTGCTTATGAATTTGGTTCACTGGTTCCAACCTATCAAACTAACTTTACAATCAGTATTAAAAAGTTTTTCAAAGCACCTCAGCTTTGAAATAACCTGAGAAATAATAACACAACAAATCAGACACTGCTTATCTCATCTTGTAATGTTTACTTCAGTCAGATTTTTGCCACTGGTTTCAACATAAGAAGAAACTGTTACCTATTCAAACCCAAGCCGTGTATGAGGAGAAAAAAGAATTTAGTCTCATCAAACAAGCTTAAAAAAGCATGTCTTGTAACAGATGCATGATAGAATGGGGAAAAACATTTGTTCATGATTTTGCAGCACTGTAATCTAAAAAAAGGTTATAAAAATCTAGAAACATCGAAACAACATCTCAAAAATGTGACTGGTGGCTTTTGGGGATTAAAAAAACAAAACAAACAACCCCCCCAAAACCCTCTCCGTTGTTTATCTGAGGAATTTCAAATCTCCAGCCCCAAATCAGTAAGACAGAAAATCAAGCCACTTGTTTCAGTAACTGCTAAAGCAGGGTACAATCGAATCACATCCCAAGACTTTTTTTAATCCACCCACCCCACTCTCCGTAAACAGAGAGCAAAGTTTTATGTAATTTAAAAACCTAACCTTGCAGAATTTTATTTAAACAGTTCTTTCCACTTACCTGTCCGATCCATGAGATGCGAGGCCACGGTTTTCTTTGCTTGATACACGTAGAGATGAGAACATCAAGCTTAACCTCCATTCTTACTAAAACCCTACGTAACCATTATAGAGAAAAGAAAATACTACTGGCTTCTCCACCTATCTTTAAAATAATTTGAAGAAACTTAAAAAAAAAAAAAAAAAAAAAAAAAAAAAAAAGAGAGAGAGAGAGAGAGAGAAAACGAAGTTGTGATGATTTTGCAGAGTGGTAGAAGACGGGAACGCAGACACAAACTCTTAACTACAGCAGCTTCCTGACAAACACAAACACAACTGACGGCTACCGCTATTCACAGACTGAAATATCCATAAGATCCATAATATCTGCGCCTCAGACCCCGCGGAAAGGGGGCAGGAAGGGGGCAGTCCCGCCCGGGAGCCACCTCAGGCCGCGGGGCGCAGAGCGCGGTACCCCGAACCCCGCAGTCCATCGGTCACAGCCGCCGGGCTGCTGAGGAGCGGTTCGGAGGAGTCACTCGGGGGGCTGCAGAGCAGTCAAAAAGAGGGAAAGTACGGGCAAACCGCTTCCCCTCCTGCGCGGGGAGAAAGGAGGCGACAGACTTCACCTCCCTCCCTCCGCCGAGCGCCATCCACAAGAATACCACCACCACTTTGTCCTGAGTCAGGGTGCAGACCACCCCCTCCGGCTATTTGCGTCCCGCAGGACACGCATAAAGGGAGAGGGTGCGTGCCCCAATCAATGCTCACCGCAATCAGCAGAACCACAGCACTGTTGGCCCGCCGCCTCGCACCGGAGCCCCGGCACCAGCCCCCGCCGGGCGCCGGCCGCAGCCCCAGGCCGCGCTCGCAGCCTGGCCCCACACGCTGTCGCCAACGGCCGCGAGTCAGGACAGTGCGCAGGCGCGGAGCCGCCTCTGCATGGGCGCTCGGCTGGCTGGCGGGAGGGAGGCTCCTCACAAGTCCCTAGAATCATAGAATTGGCTGGGTTGGAAGGGACCTCAGAGATCATCGAGTCCAACCCTTTTACCACCGTTGCGGTTGCTAGACCATGGCACTGAGTGCCACATCCAGCCTCTTTTTAAATATCTCGAGGGACGGAGAATCCACTACTTCCCTGGGCAGCCCATTCCAATGCTGGATCACTCTCTCCGTAAAGAAATTCTTTCTAATATCTAACCTAAACTTCCCCTGGCACAACTTAATACCATGCCCTCTTGTCTTGTTGAAAGTTGTTTGGCAAAAGAGCCCAACCCCCACCCGGCTACACCCTCCTTTTAGGTAGCTGTAGAGAGTGATGAGGTCTCCCCTGAGCCTCCTCTTCTTCAGGCTGAACAGCCCCAGCTCTCTCAGCCTCTCCTCATAGAGTCTGTGCTCAAGGGTCAGCTTGGTTGCCCTCCTTTGGACCTGCTCCAGCACCTCAATCTCCTTCCTAAACTGAGGGACTCAGAACTGGACACAGTACTCGAGGTGTGGCCTCACCAGGGCTGAGTACAGGGGCAGAATCACTTCCCTGGACCTGCTGGCGACGCTGTTCCTGATCCAGGCCAGGATGCCATTGGCCTTCTTGGCTACCTGGGCACACTGCTGGCTCATGATCAGCTTACTGCCAATCCAGACTCCCAGGTCCCTTTCTGCCTGGCTGCTCTCAGCCACTTTGTCCCCAGCCTGTAGTGCTGCATGGGGTTGTTGTGGCCAAAGTGCAGGACCCGGCCCTTGGCCGTGTTAAACCTCATCCCATTGGAATCAGCCCAACTCTCCAGTCTGTCCAGGTCCCTCTGCAGAGCCCTCCTGCCTTCCAGCTGAGGGCATTGGCTTCGCCTCTAGCGCTTCTCCTCCGAACCTGCCCAGGGCTTGGTAAGCCCGGTGGGAGTCTCATGCTTCTGGAGACAATTGGAGCGGGGATGAGTGCCGGTCCCTCCTCGGGAAGGGCGGCAGAGCGGGGACAAGAGGGCGCTGTGTCCTATAGGGTCCATATGGGACACACTGCATCGGTGGCAGGAGTCAGATGTGGGGGGATGAGTAAGAGTAGGTCCCCATCCAATACAGAAATTTCGTTAGTGTACAAGTAGGCTAAGCAGCCCGCCATCTGGTTCCATCACTTTGGAGTGATTGCTTTTAATTCTCTTATAGCAGCTATTCCCTCAAACTGGCTTTTGTTCCTCAAAGTGCTTCAGACCAAGTGCCTTTCTGCAGTCATGTAATGTAACCAGTCTCAATTCAGAATGAGTAACTGAGACAGAAAAAAACCCACTACCCAAAAAACCAAAAACACAACGAAAAAACCAGGCTCCTTGCTGGTCATTTTGTTAATGAGAAGCAGTTCACATTCATGTTGGTTACTTCCCTGTGACTGTCACCAGTTTTTTCAGTAACAGATCCCCCCTCTCCTCCGACCTCAGGTTTCCACATCCACATCCAAACTGAAAACTGGGAAGCAGAACCTGCCTTTTCTCTGCCAGCAAGTAGAGCAAGCACAATGAAAACAAAAGCCAGTGTCTACACTGAAATTACCTGTAATCATCTGAGTGAAAAAAGCAACTCGTGCAACACTTTAAAATACTCTTTGAAAAACTCGCAAAATTGCCACAACTTATTCTGTTAACTGGGAAAAAAAAAACAGTGCTGAAATTAAACTATGTTTGCTGTTTCAAAATCTTGTCATTTCTCCAGATCTGAAAATAGAAGTCTACATACCTAAATTATGAAATATGGCTCAATACAGCAGACTTTTATAAGAATATTAAAATTTAGAAAGAAAAGTTAAATACATCAGGCAAGACTTGGGATACCACTTGCATGATTAACAGAGGTGCAACATGAGCAGGGGAAATGTACCTGACATTCTGGCTGTGAAACATAATGATCAGAAGAAAATAACTTGTAAGGTCAAAAGATAGTATACTTTTGATAGAAAAATGAATATATTTTTTCCCAGGATATATAGCAGTTCCTCTATTTCAATATTTTCCTGAGAAGCGTCAACACTGGCAAAACAGAAAAGCCAATATTAAGATTTCCACTTAATTTTGATCTAAGAGGTAGTGTTTTAATACACACATTACCTCACTGACTGCATTCTCTCCCTGAAAATCATCAGAATATACCTGACAATTGACAGGGAAAATAAATTAATGACTTATTAATTATACTCTACAAAAAGAATCAAACAACTTTATTTAGCATAATAATAATCAGATCTGGTAGTAAAGGATACAGTTAAGTAACTTGCATGTAAATAAATATGTTGATACTTTTTTTCTTTTAACACCTGTGATTTAAGTGTCAAGTACTCATTTCTCAGAAAAACTCTACCATCATCAACCCTATGGGTATTGAGATATTTGCTTCCTTCCCCCATTAAAAATCTTTCCAAACTGTTATTTGGGAAACATTAACGACCAGTATCAAGTAGTAACTTCTTGTGCATGTTATGTAGAGTTTATGTTGCTGAATATATATACACAATGCATCGCAGTAAACAGAGACAAAATAAATCTCCTGGATGAGATTTTAAAATCTTAGGAAGCATGCATACAGGATGATGCACAGGCTTTGCCCCTTTTAAGGAACATATATATATATATATATAATTCAGTGCTTGTGTGTATGCAATGAAAGCAGAAATTACCTCTTGACTTCACTTGATTTTAACGAACACAACGTATTTATTAAAATGAATAGAACAGGAACAATAGTTTGATGAGCTTTTAATGAAGTTTTTCACTTGCATTACAAATTAGGTCACTAGTTCCAGCCCTTACATCCCCAAAACTTTGTTCGAAAGGCAGGCTGAGATAACAATTATCACAGCTATTGGAAGACCTGCCAATAAATTCATGCATCACTGCTCCCTGGTATGACCACATTTACAATCTGACTCGTCTACATGCACTTTTAAAATCATCTTGCCCTCTGCAGTTGTCATTTATTGTTTTGATACTTGTAAATCTGCTGTCGAGTAGGTTTTATATCCCCCTTTTCTCCATTACTTCATGTTAAGAAAAATAATTTCCAAATATTCTAGAATCCTCAAGAGAGAGATCACACAATGTATTTTATTTCAACAGTACAAAAAGAAGCATTCTATTGTTAAAAAACTTAGTAGTAGCAAAAGAAAACCCATGTCACATTTACATTGTTCAATTTGTAGATACCTCTAGAATAGCATGGATACAGGCCACGCAATTGGTAACTGCAGCAGGAGCTACAACTTTCCCAGAATTTCTGAGGATTTGTTCTTCCAGAGATTCAGTGCAGATATCATTTTATCTGAGCTAAAAATTCTACTGTTACAGAGTCAATCAGTGAACCCGTTCTAATTTAGCCTGTAGTGATTTAAAATTGCCAATAGTTGTCTGCACCGTTAGTGTTGGCCTCATGGACTGAAGTTCAACCAGGTAACAACTAACAGCATCCAAGCAAACATTTGTGAATCGTCTTCTGTAAAGAAAACACAGAATAATAACAAACTCCTTTTTGTTTCTGTATTTTATAATTAATCTGAAACAGAAAGTGAGCATTTTTTGAGTTTCAGCAGAATAACGTATCAGCAAGACATCTGTCAGGTACTTCTAGGTATTTACTATTTAGAAGAAATTTATTACTGAAATGTAATGCTTGTGGATGAGGTAAAATGGGAAAACAGAAGAATTTTGCTAATTATCTACTATTAGAACACTGCTGTTCCATTCCTTATAAGGAGTTGCAAATTGTTGCAAAAATTTACAAAATAATCTCAGTTCCTCATGAATCTTAAGAGAAATGGAGCAAATTATATTTATTGAAGTAGTTTACAGGGAAGATGCTACAAGTTTCTATCACCTGGTTTTCAATTAAGAGTCTCAGTAATGACTGCAAAGAACGAAGTAGTAAATTCACTTGAAAGACAAGAAAAAAAGCTTGGAGGGTTGCTGAAGTAGACTGCTCTAGGATATTTTATGTCTTTCACTATTTTTTCAGCTACAATTGCCTTTCTTACCTCGGAAGTACTCTGCCTGGATCATGTACATATCCTGATAACAACACATGAATACACTCCAGTAAGTGTAAAGGCTTTTTCATTCTATTCCAGTATGGATCCTAGGAAAAAAATTACATGATGTTAAGGAAACAAATATTAAGGAGACAAAAAAAATGTAAAAAGCATGTGTCAGTACACACGAAGTGCCAACTGTGGCAATTACCCATTGTAGCAAAAATGTAAGAGAAATGGGAATTCCATCTTCACCTGTATCAGGACTATATATTTAAGTTGTATTTTTATAAATTAGCAGATTTTAATCACTAATAGAAAACAAATAAAATCAACGTATTCAAAATATGCTGTTCCTTCTGCAACACAACAATTCTAATCCTATTTAGTCCTAAATCAGATGTGAGTGAAGTAGAATGATTGACAAGTTTCCTTGTGCTTTAGAATTGACATGAATAAAATCAACACAGAGAAAAAAAGCCATGTTGTGAGCCTTTGAGTAAAAGTGAAGACCAAAAGATAAAGTCGGTATTCTGACGTATCACAACTTACATTATTGTATGTTTCCCACTAAAAACAGACCTGTAGTTTAAAACAAAACTTGTATTTTGTGGCTATTTTTCTTACCCGTGCTTTAAACAACTGGTCATATACTTCCAGCAGACTTGGCAATGGCACTCCAATTTCTTGCATGGTGTATGTAACAAAACTTACATCCCAGTTCAAAGCGCAGACCTGTTGTTCTAGGAACTGCACTAAAAAATCTGGAAGACAAAAATAATGGCACATGTAGGTTCCAAAATGTTAATGGGAGTCTAGCAAAGAAAAGCATTTGAAAGTGATTTAGTCCAAGTTTAATTTTCTGTCTTCCATGCAGCTGGTACTTTCCTTCTGTGAAGCACATAACCTCTTCCCCCAGTCTGCACTGAAGAAAGGACATTTAAATGTCCTCCTGCCTCCAAAAACAGCATTTAGCTTTCAGCAATGCATGATGGATTATTCATACTTTTTTACAGTTCTGCCATGGACTATGCTGTTAATAAAAGTTCTTAAAGTTTTATTTCCGCACAAAAGAACACATTATTCTTTCATTTGCTAGAATAGACAGAAATGGTGTTGCATCTCTTATCATGTTGGAGTGTCAGTAACAATTAACAATATATTGTTCACTAATCAATGTTCTCACACAATGTTTTAGTATTATAAGAGAAAATACAGTGCTGAACAACATACTCCTCTCCCTTTTTTTTTTGTTTTTTCCCCTCTTATTATAAACAAACTTCACCACATGTTAAATATAGGATCTGCACAGCTATCTAAAAATAACTGTTGCTGTCTTCTAAGCTTAATTTCTGGTTAAATTAAATTCTTGTAGATCACTGCAGGGTTTGTGATGATCGGATTTTGCTGTGTTTACAAAGTTAAGAGGCCAAGAGGAATTCTATTTCCAATTTTTGTCAAGCAAAAGCACTGTATTAATGAGCAAGTATTACAATAGTTCTGTTCCTAATTTCCTAGACAAAAACTGAGAAATACAACTCAACTTCCCTCATGCTCAACTCCATCACTACAGACAGGTGAATTATTTTTTTTTTTTTTTGCTTCAGCTATAGCAGAAAAAAGTCAAAAATATCTACAAGGAATTATGCATCGCAAGCATGTAACTATGTATTACAAAATTATCAAGGTTCTTTCCTTTTGGCTGAAAAAAAAAAAAAAAAAAGAGATATTTCTTAGTGAAAACTTTTTCTTTTAGGAGACCCATTAATGCAAAGCCTATGTTTATTTACAATGCAGGCTACCAACTTGCCTAAAGGAAAGTATCGAGGTGTGCCAGCATATATTTTTCCAAGCAGCACCATCTTCAGACTAAGTGCTTGCATTCGATCAGCAGGGCTCAGGGACACACTGTCACTCAACTCTGAAAGTGAAAAGAAAAACTTTAGAGAGCACTTCCTTTCTTGCAGTTCCACATTTACACACAACTACACCCACATACTTGAAACTTACTACTAAACATAGCAGAATCCTACACTATTGCCAATGCAACATCAGCACATTTAAGTAAAACTGTGTTTTCTGGTGGGTATGCAGATATATTCCACATATACACCACATATACACATATATACCACATGGTAAAAGGCAAGGCAGATTATTACAGCTCAATGTCACACTACTTTCTTCTACATAAACGGATACATATAAAATATATAGATCACTACTTTCTTCTATAGACTTTCACATCCTGGAAGATAGTTTAATATTTGTTGTAATAAATTTAACATTTTAATCATAACTGCCTAATAGTGAAACCTTCAAACTGGTATTCACTGGTATTCGATGTTCATAATTGCATCTGAGAACAAAAGAAGGACTGGAAGGACTTCTAATATTGTTTGGAATGTGATTATTCAAGCCACACATGTAATACATTCCAACGTATCTGTAAAAACATTACCTTTGTGCCTTTAGGCACACAAACCATTATCAGTTAACTACTTGGACATACCAGTAACAGCACACAGTCAGTCTTAAAAACTTTAATTTTATCATTTGCCTCTTGTTCTAGCTTGTACCACTCCCTGTCCATTAAGACCTACCTTTCTCAATGATTTCTTGCCAGAGAGTTTGCACCAAGATAGGATCAGAATGACCTGCACAATGTATAATTGCAAGCTTACACTCCGACAGCTTGAAAGGGTCAGCAAATTCTCCATACAGCTGGAAAAAGAAAGTTACACTTTACATTTCAAGTAGGATAATTAGAAAAATTTAAAACCAGCTTTTATTTATTTTGTATGCTAGACAAACTAGTAAATGTGTAACTGAACTTACTTGAAATAATGGTTGTTGAACGCTAAACTGATTTTTTAAATTTAGTTTTGCTTCTTAAATACAATTCTAAATTTCATATGAAGTTAAAATTAATACTGTTTATTTTCTAACAGTTTTTCCAATTAATGAAGAAACAGAGATCTAATAAAGAATATAAATACATTCAAGAAATTCAACTACTAAAGATTGAAGTAATACCAGACTACAGAAGATGGTCTAGGGTAACAGACATTCTTACACAAGGAATGCCAAACCACTTCTCTGTTACTTTTCCTACTCAACACTGGAACACTCTTTGCAAAACATTTTTTTTCCCTGCAAATGTGGTAAACTGACTTGAAACAAAGAAATCTTAATCACCTTGGTTATATCCATGAGCTCAGCATCAAGCTGGGAGATTGCATCTTGCACTGAAGTATGATGGGAATACTGACGTTGTAATGTTTCTTGTATTTGAAGCTGGATCCTTGCCACCTTGTTTAAAAAGAATTAATTATTTTAAGACTGGATTAATGTAGTCGAATACCAAGAATACAACCAGAATTCATTTTAACTTATCCAAATGTAGAAAAGTTACTCGCTCACTCCTCAGTCTCCTATGGACTGAACAAATTTGCTATACTAGGAAGAAAGCACAGAAAACTGTTTCTACAGAACTGATAATTAAAATGTCACATGTCAAGGAGAATAAGAGAATTAATGCATTTACAGCGTAATTTTTTTGTCCTTACTTCCATTTTCTCTTCTAGTTCATGTAGGAATTCACCATCTGCAGCTATAGAAGATATGGCAGTGGAACTTTTGGCACTCAAAATGGCACGTGCAATGTATTCAAGACGTTGCTGAAGAGAAATTTCTGTGCTGCAAAACAAATATTAAAATAAAAATTTTTTAGAATTATTTATCTTCTAACTAGACTCTAGGAATTAGTATGGAACTTCTGATTTTATTAAATCATGCGGGACACTATCCAGCTATCTAATCCTAACTGACCCAACTAGGGTCAGTTCTAGTGTACTTCTCAATCCACTGTTTTACAGTTCCACTATCTCACTGTAAAATGCTGTAAGAATTTCTATATGACCACTTAATAAATGGTACTTAAGCCAGGAAACACACTGTAAACTAAGGTATAGTATATAAAATACAGTATCTTTCCAATTACTGCCTAGATTTAAAATTAATATATTCCATCAATTAATTTATTGTTTTTCTAGCAAACATCCTTGGCACTGGCTTTTTCTTGAAATGCATACATGTAAGGTTTCAATTTCAGTTTCTTTGTTTTTTGCCCAATTACCTCACTATATGCAATAGATGACACATAATGCATACCTATGCAGGTCAGCCAACTTAGCCAAGACTCTGGCTGCATTGCTAAAATTTCTGTTCTTTTCAAAGTATCTCCACAGCAAATCCATGTAACGGACTTTGTTTTGGTCAATCTTGGTCATCCGCACAAGGTAGGGTTCCAAAAAGGGAGCAGTAACCTGCAGAAGTTGTAAAGATAACACTTACATTCTTGCTCTCTGCTCTTTTTTAAAGCATCAACATAACTACAACTAACACTTCTGGTTCAGTGGAACTCTCCAACAAATTAATTCCTTGTGTAGAGAGATGAGCTCACCTGCAGCAATTTGTCTGCCAAGTCAACTTGAATCAACCAGTTGTAAAGTGCAATACTGAAGAGTTCATCTGTTGAACGCTGAGCCAGCTTTAGCATTTGTTCAAACTAATGAAGAAAAGGACAAAATTGTTATTGCAGAAGTGGCTTTGTAACACCAAGCACTCCTTAGTTTCACATTATTTGCATGTCATTTCTATGAACACTTTGTACCAGTTATGACAAATCTTGACTTTCATCTACTTTTCTAACTTACTCCATGTTTTAAAAAAAAATAAACTCTACAGCCCTTCAAATCACACTGTCTTCTGGAACGAAGTCATGACATTTTTGTGAGTTTCTTACATGATGTCCTGCTTCTTCATTGCTTAGCATGTTGGGGTCAGATGACAGTAGTGGAGGACCTGGCTTTTTGGGTACACTAGGAGACTGAGGAGCAGCTTTACTTTGATTCACTAACTCTTGAAGGGTGTCAGTGATACACTTGTAGCTGTTCAACCTGTAAACAGAGCAGAAGAAAATAAAACCCTCACAATTTTCATTGCACCTTTCTATAAAATGCTCTTCTCAAATCTAGATACTGTACATCACAGATTATTGCCAGCTACTTGTCACAATCTAGTTTGTTTTTTTAACAAGTACTTCTGTAATGTTCAAATCATGACATTGTCTATACCAGTTCACCTTCTGTTCCAGATTAAACTGCTGTGATATCAAGGAAAGCATGCTGGTAAAAACATCTACATTGTTTCCCTTACCATAAAGTGCATTTTTTGTCATTACCCTGAATATCTCCCTTCCACAAAAGCTTTTTCAGTCACACGAAACAAAGCACCTCATGTAATGGTAATAATGTATCCTTAAAAACTTGCCTTTCTTGAAAAGCCTGGAATCCAGCAACATCTTCTTCTGGTTCTCCATTTTTATAGAAATGAAGGCCAAGACCTTGGGGGTCTTTCTTCTCAGCAGCTGTAAGAGAGAGTTCTACTACTCCCTCATAGAAACGTACTGGAAAAAAAAAAAACCACAAGTAACACCACTCAGTATTGTAGCAAATCTATGACAAGATGGTAAGTGACATTAAACACTTCTAGTAAGCAAGAAAGAATAAATCTTACTCACTCTGGTCTGTATTTTAGAAAGCTTTATGGCTATACCTAACCCATGAGATTATAACCAAGTCTGAAGTTACAGATTTGTACTGAAGCTGAAATCTTGACTGTTAAAACATTTGTATCTACACATAGATGATGTGCTAACTTCCATCACACAAAGCAGGATTCAGAATCACCTTTCAAACAGTATATATGATACAAAACCTTACCTATAAAACAATCATTTACCCTCCAGCTCAACAATTTGTGCAATATAAATATAACATGTATGAATATATAACCACATATATGAAAAAAATGGACACTGTACTGTGAGAATATTTTTATACAGATTTGGGGGGTTTAGCTGGTTGGTGAAATCTATAAAGGCTTTTAAAAGAACTCATTATAAAACAGCATTCTAAAAAGCTACTGAATAAAACAAATTAAAAAAAAAGATGGCTCTAAAAGGATATTAGAGAAACTATTTACCAGGATGTCAGGTTATTGCTTCTTACCTTGCCTATACTGTGCACAAACATTAGCAAGGTCTACTTGATTGCTGATCTTCTGGTACTCTTTCAGTGACTCTCTTAGCATCTTCTCTTTTTCCATTTTGCTTTGAGCCTGTCGAGACCGCTGAAGCAGTTCATTTGCCTAAAGACACATAACAGGAAAACAAATTATTCACATGAATACATTACTAATGGATCATGGATTGCTGTAAGTTAATGAGTTATTATTCCAAATGTCAAAGATGAAATAGTAGAAATATCATCCTCTCTTGTTACTTGGTAACATGCTTCCAGTAGAAAGACTGTACGGCAGCAGGAGAGAGAAGATCTTGAGACTTAAAACATCTCTCTCCCTTCACCAGTTACATTTTACAGATTTATTTGAAGAGCTCAGTTCTTAAACACAATTATCTTTCCACAAATTCCATGAAAGCTGGCAATAGACAGAAAAATCAACATCAAGAAGAGTTTGATTAAACTCTATAGAAGCGGTAAAGACCCAATTATCACTACAAATCACTGAAAATGCTTCAAAACAATGATCACGATTGTCAACATTAATCAGCTACAACACACAAATATGTGGGAATTTCATTATCTCCTGTGCTCCTGAAACTACTTAATTACAATGATTTACACGCTGCCCAATTTATTTCATTTGAACATGTCTGAAAGTTGTGTTTTGGTGCTGTAAAATATGGAAGTGCACTTACCTTGGAACACACAGCATCATCAGTGCTATAAAGAAGAGGGCAGATATCTTGCAAATGGGCAATGATGCCATCCACAGCAGCATTATCTCTGATGTAACAGTTTATCAGAGAAGCAATGAGTGCTCCAGTCAGCTCTCTGTCTCTAATTACCAAATCTTTGAAAGCAGTAATCTTTAGATGTTCTTGAAGTTCCTGAAGATAGATAGAATTTCTTTAGTTTGCTGTAGTTTTTGCTTTATTCTGTTTATTAACCTTACAATTTTACAGCAAATAAAAACATACAAAACAATGACTGAAGTGTAGAGCACAGAGATACATTATTTAAAAGACACACGATGTAGCAAAATGGAAGTAACAAATAAAACCCTATTGATGAAAGCACTAGACCCTTGGTGGCCGAAGGACAGCAAGAACTTCTTTTAGATCAGTTTTTCTCAGATCTCTGAGTAAGAAAGGAATTTGCACTTCTTACTTCACAGGGTGTTGTCAGGTTGCAAAATGAGTGTATCAGGTTTTAATAATGGAACCATCTGCGTACAGTCATAGATTTAAACAAAAGAGGAATTTTAACAGTTTAAGGTCTGTGCTATCTATGCTTTTTTATACTATATTACATGCAAGGTTATTAATTTTTTTTAATTGTTAGGAATATTTGCATGCAGAATTGCCAGTAGTGTCTATGGATGATCTCTAGCAGCATAAAAATACCATTACAAAAACTACTGAAGAAAGAGGAAAAGCTTATACTTGTTAAACAGTTAACTTTTTGTTCAACACAAGAGAAAAGCTACCTGTATTAGAAATTATTCCAGCTCCTCAAACTGAGAGAAGAGCTTCAGTGCCTGGGCATTTGTAAAATTTAAATAGAGTTCCCTTTATAAACAAAGAAAACAACTTTTCAGATAATCAAGTACTAGGACAGAATGCCTAATATTGAAATTAATAGGTTCTTCATGGGATGGATGAAAATCCAGCATCAGCCAGGGGTACACAGCATAGCGTGTATGGTACCCACACCACAGTTCTGCAAGTTTTCTTCTTTAAAACCATGGAGAGGCTGAAAGAACCTGCTTTGTTAAGCCTGGAGAAAGCTCAGCAGGCAGTGTGTAGGATCACACTAACATCTATGGAAAGGTGTAAAGAAGGCAAAGCCATACTCTTCTCAGTAGTATCCAATGACACGACATGACACAATGACCAAAAGCTGAAGCAAAGGAAAATACATGTGAACATAAGAAAAATCCCTATTACTCTGGAGGTGGTTGAACACTGAAATCAGTTGCACAGGCAGGCTGTAGATTTATATGTCTTACTGGACACAGGAATGTGTGACTTGTTCTAGTTGACCCTGCCTTGAGCAGAGGGGGCAGATAAATCTCCAGCCAATTTTTCCAACCTTAGCCATTCTGTGAGACCCTTCAGACCCCTACCTACAAAAAGTGGAATGGTTTGTGGCCCTACAGTTCTACAGCTCTCCACTGTAAATTTTTACCAACACTAAAGCAGAGTGAATTCCTCTCAGCTGGAGAACACAGCCCTATTCTTTCCAGCACGTTTTGCAGAGCATGATGAACATGTAAACCTGTTATAAATCAATAAAAATAGCGTAGAACCTGTTGCTAGTGACACATCCAACTTACTAAAATTGAGCTCAATACTGTCAGTCTCTTAAAAAAGAATCTTACCTTTTGAAGCTCACCTACAACAACACTGAACTGGTGCTCACAGAGCAGCTTCCACAAAGCTAATGCTTGGCAGGTTTTGCGAACAAGCTGCTGGATGCCTTGAAGTGAATTCTTCTCAGTTAGCTGTGCCTCAGCTGACAAAGCAAATAAAATGTCAGTAAGTAACTATTTTACATGTTTAAAATAAGGGTGTAAATTGAGGTTTTACAATCTCCTTAAATTTCCAATTATTTTTTTTCATTCCGTTCTTGATTCATGCTGTCTAACTGTCCTTCAAGGTAAGTGCCATGTTAACATTTGCCCAAAACGAATACCATCTGTTAACATTTATTTCAATCTATGCATCACAGGAGCAGTACTTCCTGAAAAGATGCATGGTTTTGTCTAAGTGATTGTGTAAGGATTTATATATCAAAGTAAAATTTTTGCTTGTGTTTTTTCATAAATAGTTGTTATAAATGTATTTACAGTGAACATAAAAAAATAAAAATAAACCCACACATATTCCCTTTTCACTTGATTACATGCATTTGCTTTCAGAAAGAACAATTACAACTTCGGTGAACATTGTCTACAATATCTTTAAAGTAACAACTATTCTGAAAATCAGTAACATTTAAATGGAGTATGATGTATTATATTCACTGAAAGAACAATATGGACATAATTATTACAGAGGTAGAACATACCTGTAAGAATTTATATCTTTACTTTTGAGTGGTTACAGTTTAATAAGGCAGCAATAACTATATTATATCATTCCATAATCCAAAAGTTTATGGGCTTTGGAATGCATAAAAATGAAAAAACCAACTATTAAATGTTTACTAAAGTCTAGACTTTTTAAAAACAATTTACACTGACACTAATGAAAGTGAGCTATACAGTACAAAAAATGAAAAATTAAAACCCAGGATTACACTCACAACCACCTTTAATTCTGTATTATACATCGGCAACTTTCCAACTTCATTGCAAGTCCTGGGCAAAAGCTACATTATAGCAGAACATAAGCTCAAGTGAGCTGTGTGACAGGCTTCTTTTCTAAACAAAGTTTCATAGACATTTCAGTGACTAGCTTTGGCAACCTTCATTACAGTATTAATTTTTAATAGGACAACATATTAATTTGTCCTGCAAATTGCTTAACAATTGTTATGCTGCAAATCTAAATGAGTGTGCAGCAACTAAGTATTGTAACAAGGAGATGAAAATCTTATGAAATATGGAGAGCATTAAGATGAAAAAAACCCCAAAAAGTCAGGTAAGCACACAAAGAAATCTCTGGTTTTGCATTTCAAGATTGTCTGAATGGGGAAAATAGGTTGAAGAGGACTAATCGACACAGTATTGGGAACTGAATTACTTGTACGAGAAATTTCAAAGTGCTTTCAAGTTCAAGTACTTTTATTTTAGCTTAATAAACCGAGTAATACAGCTTAGTTTTGTGGTGGCTCGACGCCAGTAGATATTACTGTGCTGAAATTCAGATTCTGTTCAGAGAGGTTCTCTTTGTGGGCTGCTTTAATTAGTGGTAATAGTAAAGCTTTCAATATCAAACAAAAAAGTAACAGCTGCGACTTGTAACAAATAAAGCCTCTTGCCACAGGCAAACTAAAGTTTGGAATGTTTCTTTGGCTAGATTTGAGTTTTAATCTCTAGTACAGTCATACATAAACGGTATTTTCACACTAATGTCACTGCAGAAGCTGTATGGTATGGAAGAAAAAGCAAGGTGCCAGCAAAGTTTCCAAGCTACGGTACTTTATCTGAAGGACTTATTACCACGTCTGTCATATTGACTCATCTGTCATATTGACTCATGTCAATTTTGTACAGAAAAGTCATTTTTATCCAGAAAAAGAACAAGAACAGTGAGAGATGCAACATCCAAATTCACTATTCCCTGATTTTTCCAGTTCAAAAGTAATTACACACCATGATATTTCCTCTGGAGTTCTTGCTGGACTTGTTGAGAACTTCCACTGTCTGGCCGCATGAAACCCAGGAGCCTCTGTTGTAGATTGGCTGGTGTGCTGAAACTGCAGTTCCAAAACAGAAGGAGATGCTGTAAGATTACAAATACTAAATCTTCTAAAAGCCAAAACATAACAACTCATTTTTAATATCCAAGAAGTTGAAGCTGGAGACACAAGCTCTAACGCAATTTTAGCAGATATTCACAGTATAACTGGACATTAAATACCACTGTAAATTTAGCACAATAAATTATACCTTGGGTTTCCAAGGGCTCCTGCTGTAGCAAACTGTGAATTTCTATACAGAAATTCTTGTAAACCTTTTAGTTCTTGCAGTACACGTTCCAGCACATGGGATGGAACACTGCTCTCAACCTGCAAAAGAAAGCAGATTTCTTTATGAAAAGTTTCAGAACTTTTTTATTTTAATTTACAGTTTTAAGATAAAGCTACTATAAAGACAAGCACAAAAACAGTAAGGTAAATAAACAGCATAAAAGTAATGGTACAATAGAACACCACATTATTATACCACAGTCATTTAGGAGGCAACATATGAAGATATACAGCACTCAAGATGCTACTTTCTTTGCCCCTCTGATAACCATGTGAATTACTTTACTATTTCAAACTCTGAACTAAACCAGTGTTAGAGCACTGGTGATCCAGAGGGTAAAACTGTCAACGGTTTCCAGAGGTTCCCAGTTAACTTATAACTAGAGAAGCAAAGCTCATGAAACAGCTAATTTGCATTGAGAAAACTACTTAGTTCTGGGTTTTACTTTACTCAATCAAAAGATTGTTATTTTGATCATGCCTAAAAAGATGAAGTACTAAGATGTTAGACAGGAAGACAATGGAAATTTTGTATATCTTATTCTAACCAACTAAAACAGTTTATTTTTAGGTTTGTCTGGAGGACAAATGAAGAAAGGAAGTGTAGTCATTAAACATGAAGAAAACTGGACACTGCCAATTAACAGAGATCAAATTACAGTTCGGTTTCTTAAAAAGTAACATTCAAAATCATTAAAGAGATTTAAAATCTAGAATTACTCCCCAGGGAAGTGCATAGCACTTAAATGACAACGTCTTCTTCCTTATCAGTTTACTACTGGGAAGAGAAGCATGACAGGGCTTAGAGACATATAGCATACGGAACTTTAAAAAAAAATAAATTTAAAAAAAAAAAATAAATCTTTTACATACTGCAACAACTTCCCGATTACCACTTTTGAAAACTCTCTCCACAACTATACTGCCATCCCAAATATTTCTGTAAGAAAAAACAGTACTGTGTAAAAAACAAGTAATTTAAGAAAATATTTTCGCAGGTCTTCCATGTATAATTTCCTAAGAAAGAAAAGGTAAACGTTTTTCTTCAAGGTCTAAAATAGGTATTTATTTCAGATGAAAACTGAATACTCCAAGAAAATGGTAAGCTTTTTATATTACTGAATACTAAAGTTCGAAGTTTTAAAATTTTAATCAAGTTGGATGCTCTGAAATACTTTAAATATAATATAAAAATATAACAAATATAAAGAAATCTAATAAAATAAGGAAAATATTATTCTTTAGAAACACAGTGAAGGCAAACCAATTTCATAACAAAAATTTCTTTCATAACCAGCATGCAAAGAGATGACCAACATATGTAAAACTCTGGTTTTACAACATATGTAAAACTAACATGTAAAACAGAAGTCACCATCAACATAACAGCATCCTCTTTAGTCTTGCATCTTTGAGCATTCTGCTTAAAGCTTCTTCACAGAAATTACTTCAGGACAGAGGACTTTACTGTAGTATGTACTTCTGCATTTCTGTTTCATCCTATAGTAGGACTTTGAAACACACAGCTCATGTTTGAAAAAATATTTTCAGAGTTGAGCATATACTCGTGATTCCAGGGTGGATGTCTAAGCAACTTTTCTGTATGTTATTCACTGACTATGTTGCTATTATTATTATAGCTCTAAAAAGGACACTTATCAAGGGCTACTTCATAAAGGACATACAAATACACATAACTGATTTAAAATTTCAAAGTTATGACAGAATTCCCCACCCACAAGCATTAAGGGAAAGAAAAAACAGAATCCCTTTTTCACCTCACCCTATAATCCGAGCAAAGTATATGCAGATGCCATTGTGTCTTCCAGAAAATACTATCTCTGGACCCATCATTCCACTAATGGGTGTACCAGGGTGAGACATGGAATTTCCAGAAGAAAACAAAGGCATTGACATGGCAGGGAACTGTGAACCTAGAAAGAGTAAAAGAAAGCATATCTTACTCACTTGACTGCAAATAAAACCTAGTTGAAAAAAAAAAAATAAAACCAAAACCAAACAACCTCAATTTCACCAGCTATGGAAAATAAGGTGCTACCTTGCCCAGGTGTCAAAAAGCCAGGAGGAGGGTATGGACCATCACCAGTCCCAGGGGAACCTAAAATGGAAAAGAAATAAAGGTAAGTTTGTTAAAAAGGAGGGAGGGAAGGGGGTAAGGGGGGAAGACAACCCAAAATATAATCCATAAAACACCTCTGCAAAAGCAGCAAAGTTGTTAAATCAAATGGTTTAAAGTTAGAACCATTCCAACAGCTTTTATTTGTAATTAAATACCAAGCTGCACTAATTTCTTACACACTCAGCACTCTGTAAGTGAATCAAATGGAAATGCTTCTTTCATGTTATTAAGCATTTTCTTTCAGCATTCATGTTATTTATTTCACACTATCTTTTCTCTGAACAAAATACAATCCACTTCCTCATTTTTCACTTTCTGACCGCTACTATCCCTGATACGCACACCTACTGTCAATGCACTCACTTTCACCATTGCGATATTTTAAGAGAATACCAACTTTACCTTCAAAGCACTCAACTGAAAGAAGCTGATACTGTTACTCAAACACTGCAGTGACAATGTTAAATTGTAATATTTAGTCTGCTACTGCCATGGCCTCTTATTCAGCTATGAATACTCAGCACTTCTGCAGATTAAGTCTGAATACCTAAGACCTCAACATATGGGGAACATGTGTGGTCATCCACAAAAACCATGTACCATCGGCATGTAGAATCAGAGAAAGGGCAAGAAAACTGGCACTCTGAAGATCTGGCTCTTATCAAATTATCACTCTTGCCTTATTCACTACAACTCTTAACCTGGCTATACATAACAGTTCAAATGATAACAAAGTTCTTCATTAAACAGTGCAAATGCATTCTCAGAACACATTCTCTGGTACACCAAGCAAAGCACAAACTTACAGAAAAGTAGCATGCAAATGCATTCCTGGAATTTCAGTGAGACAAAGAAGGAACTACTTTCAAAATGTCTCGCATGTTAATGCTACACATTAATGTAATGTAGTTCTGCATGCAAAATTTCAAGGCAATTCTTTTCAGTTTCTGTCAGCACTGTCTGACCCACCACATGAGACACTGACAATATCAGACTTTTAATTTCACATGACAGTTCTCTACCCTTTGAGCAAATGGAGTAGGCAGTGGCAGGAGAATGATGCCATCTTCCACCCGGACCTGTCCCTAAAGCAAAATGGAAACACTTGCTTTGATACTATGTTTTAAAAGGCTTAAATTACTGCACATGATGAAAATAGCCAAACATTGCCTTAAACTTGGGAAAACCACACTTCTTTCTAGGAGTCATACTATTGATTACAGAGCTTCCTGTCATTTCCCCCACACCTTGCCCTCATTCTCAGTGTGCTCTTAGTACCTCTTCTCCCCATAGCTATTGTCATCTCTTAATTCAAATTTAATTTTACTGTCTTGTGCTTTGCATCAGCTCCTACCCACATTGCTACTGTTCCACACCATGAAGCTTGGAAAGTGATGCAAATAAGGGATTAAAAATAGCCACTCTTTTTAGTGCTTTCATATAAAGAATTCTGAAAAAGAGGACCTGATTTTCTAAAACTTCATCTCACCTTAGCATATCTTTCTTCAATACTTGTGAATTTAAATACATGCCAAAAAGCCTTCTGAAATGGAATTTCTTAACATCCTAGGCAATAATGTGTAAAATTAAATGCTTGCCAGATAAGGATATAGGATCTTGGATATTAATAAGTTACTGATTAAAAAAAATAATTATTTCAACAGATTAGGGGTTGAACTGCTGTATTGGTGGACAATAAGTTACCCAAGGGACAGCAATGTGTCCCTGTGGCCAAGAAGGCCAGTGGTATCCTGGGGTGTGTTAAGAAGTGTCCACCAGGTCAAGGGAAGTTCTCCTCCCTCTCTACTCTGCCCTAGTGAGACAACTGCATCCAGTTCTGGGCTCCTCAGTTCAAAAGGGACAGAAACATAGTAGAATCCAACAGAGGGCTACAAGGATGATCAGGGGACTGGAACATCTGTCTTACAAAGAAAGGCTGAGAGACCTGGGGCTGTTTACACCACAGAAAACTGAGATATCTTATTAATATTTATAAATTTCTGAAGGGTGGGTGGTGTCAGGAAGAAGGAGCCAGTCTCTTTCCAGTGGTGCACTGTGGTAGGATGAGGGGCAATGGACATAAACTGGAACACAGAAAGTTCTACCTCAATATGAGTAAAACCTTCTTTACTATAAGGGTGACAGAGCACTGGTACAGGCTGCCCAGAGAGATTGTGGAGTCTTCTCTAGACTTTCAAGAGCTGTCTGGATGTGTTTCTGTGTGACCTGCCCTAGGTGCTTCTGCTTTGGCAGAAGGGTTGGACTTGATCACCAGAGGTCCTTTCCAACACCTACCAGCCTATGATCTTTTGATTGATTTAATTCAGTAATTCAGAACTCTAACTTCATTATGATTTTAATGTTCTTAAAAGCTTAAGAGATCTGGAACTAATTAATACATCTTAAGAGACAACTTCCTGAAGCAACTGTAGAAATTTTAATAAAACTGAGTAAGTTTTACTTTAGAAAAAGTCCTCCACTCCAATAAACACCAAGTTCTGAGGAGAAAGAATAGACACTATTCTCATTTCTAGGTGGCATTGACAACACAAGCAGAAACCGAATGTTGAATCTAGAGCTTTCAAAGGCAGAAATCACTCCATACAACTAACCCATTTCTTGATGCAAGTTTTTCTTTTCTCCTCATAAGCATTATCTGCAGCGGTATGACAATGACATGGTAAGAAGATACTCTGCTGTAGCCACACAACCACCAACTAATCTTTGTAAAGTTCAAATGAAAATCTTGTTCTCTGGCTACTGAAGTTGTTCTGTCAGCAACAAAATGTATGTCTTCAACAAATCTTTAGAGATTATATGCAACATGCAGACATACTTTGAGGTCATATCTCATTAAATCCAAAAATAACTGAAGAGAAATGGAAGAAACTCTAATTAGTGCAGGGAAAATCAAGCACTACTTAAAAAAACCCCACAGGTACTTGTGAGAAGACAAAATACAAAATACTTAAGGAAAAAAAAACCCTGTCCAAAACCACAAAATGCTTGCTACTTACTGGCAGTAACTGGAGAACCTAAAATAGGTCCAACGTTGCTTGGAGGAGGCAGAGCCGACGGAAACCTCATTTGTGCTTCTCCACCATACCTGAAGTTTACATACACAGACAAAAATTCCTCACATTCCATACACAGTCCAGTTTTCATATCTTTTAGAATTAACAGTAAATATTGGAGTTCATTTAAAACAGGGGATAAAAATCCAGTGTACCTACCCAGAAATATACTCATTTTAAAACAATGCTCCCTGAGGCAGCAGGCTAAAGAGCTTGTGGTTATACTGATGCTGAGCATAATATTCAGAACAACATACAGAATTGAAACTTACCTGAAGAATGCTCGAGTAGCCCAGGCAGATACTTCTCTATCACATGCAGCATTAGAACAGGCCAAAATAAGGCACGTTGCACAGGCCTGATCCTCCTAAAGCATATGATATGGTTAGTGTGGCAGTTTGGAATAAGTTCATAGGAAGCATATAAAGATTACATGGCACAGTAACTAAACAGTAAACACTCTTTGCAACATTTTAATTAGAAGGCAAGAAAATGAGCTCTTCCCAGTTACAGACAGGAATGTGAATCACAGTGGGGCATCCTGCTGTAGCAGGTAAGCTTCTGTCACACATTTTTCAATCTCAGTATGATTACTGGTAGGAAACAACTTCCACGTCTGTCACCCAGTTATGACTAAGATTCATGCAAATTCTACAGAAATGTAAATTATAATTGTGTTTAAATAAAAAAGCCTCTACAAATAATGGTTTCCATATCCTAAAGGTATGCTAAAATATCACTTAATATGTCTTATCAAGACACAAGAGAATAGGTAACAGTGAACATGCACAACAAATACTAATCAGTACTAGTCAAATTAAAACTGCAATCCACAATAGCTTCCTTTCTGCTTATTATTTACCTTAAATAAAAAAATAGACCCTTTATACACATTTCTACCTCTCTTTAAAACGTAAAAAGATCTTGTAGAGGTAGAGAATTAATTTTTCATTAAATTCTTTCTCCCCTGCTCACAGATTTAATTCTTCCCTAAGGTAAGAACTGCATTGTACTTCTGCATACAAGACATAAGAATTTCAGGGAAAGTTATTTACACTTTTAAATAAAATTTTGATAAAATTTTATTATATTGTTATTTCACATTATACAATCTTGTATTATATAGACAATACAGCTGGAAAAACTAATCCTTTAATGTAATGTTAACTAGAAGTGTACAGCAACAACAAAAAAGATGCTAAAGACAGTGATTTGATTTAAGTATTAAAAATCTTCCATTTTTTTTAAACAGGTCAAAACCTCTTACCTGATGCAACTTGAAAAATCTTTCAATCTCTTCTCCATCCCCACCTATATTGCTAACAAGCAGATGCCGCAGTTGATCAACAGGTCTGAGTTTATGAAACATAAAGCTCCCCTAAAAGTAGCACAAAATAAGTCAGACTGAAATTGTCCTTACCCTGGCCATTTCAACACCCCTTCCCACAATGCTTATCTTTAGCACTCTGAATTCTCCTTTGCTGCACTATTAGATCAAAGTATGAAGCAAATGGTACCTACATCCCAGTTCTCATTCACATGAAGGAAATTCTCTAGCAAGCCTTGGAAAGGCAGGAAAAACTCTGCAATGGCAAACTCACCACATGAACCAAGGTAATTTTGCTGTTCTTAGCTTAACATGAAGTACTAAAATACATGTACATAGAAAATAAGGGCTTTATGTATCTTGTAAATCCTCAAAATAGCCTGAAAAAAATCCACTTTAACAACTGAAGATCAAGGGCATGGTAAGACTCCGGGCTCTTGTTATCTTGGGTGCATCCATACTAACTAGTGGAGAGGGTCAGATAAGTGCCTTTAAAAAAACACACGCCATTACACAAACGCAGGTGGAGTCTAAGGTTGCAAACCATCAGCAGTTAAGCTGGTTTTTTAATTGCTTACTGGTTACTCACCTGGGCTGAAAGCAGAACAAACTTCTTGGGTGGCAGCATGTGTTGCTGCACCACAACAGGTGAATCCGTTATTGGAATAATGTCTTTATTTAGTGGTGTTACAATCTTCTGAACTTTATATTCATCAACAGCAGAAAGAGCCCAGGAATGTCCATCAACACAGGTGGTCATCTGAACAAGCAGAGGTCATCCCAAGTTTAACTGACACAAATTTTGTACATCCATGGTGATTTTTTACTATTTACTATTTTAAATTACACAGAATAGAACCTAAGCTTGACACAACAAAACTCAAAGAAAATAAGCTCTTGTTTTGTCCAACGGAAGGTTACCACCAGATTTACAGTTATTTATATACTGCTGCATTTGAGAGACCTATGACATGCATGCTAACAAGGAAGAACTGCTCAAGGACACACTGCAGTACTGCATGGGAAACCTAGCTGTCTGCTAGAGTCAAATGTCTTGAGAAGGGGCTGCATTTGGGATATTTATGTCTAAGTTTCTGCAGGGAAGGGAGCTGAGGAATTATGAATTCCCTTTTTAAGTTATTAGAAGAGCAGATAAATCAAAACCTGACTTCAAAGCTTTTATACGGTGCCTCCATTCACTCCAGCTCTAACACTGCTCCTCCAATAATATTATTTTTGACATGCTGCTATCCTGCTTCAGCAGATTTCACACTACCTTCAGAGCCGGAATACAAAATATTCTCCCTGAACTGATGTATAAGGCAACTAACACCCTCCAAACCCCTCTCACAAACTCACCTAGGTAACAATCAAGAAAAAGAAAAACAGAAAAAATGTTTTAGACAAGATTAATCTTGTCTGAAATGGAATGAAGATGTGGCATATCAGAAGAAACAAAACCTATATTTTAAGGAATCTTTGACAAACTACATCCTCAAATTCCTCTATGGACTGTGGACCATGTCTTCCTGTCCTTGTGCACAATATGCAGCACACTGCAGACAACAGTATTTTCAAATACGTTAATCACAAGTAAAGTGTTAAAAGTCAAGGCAATTGCTTTTGATGCACAGCTTGCATCCAGCTATAAAGGATGGCTGAAATAGCAATTCCTTTGAAGAGATCAAGCTACCAACTCCCATTTACTCACAAATGCACAGACAATTTGTTTTTCCTTTGAAGCATATTGGTAAGCAGCTTTGTATGCATTCCCAAACTCCCTATGGAAAGTTTGCTTTAGTACCTGTGTTTCCATCATTGGCTTTTGAAAAGGGAACGAATCATGATTGATACACCACAGGATGTCATTATCTTCATTTTCTGAAGCTGCCATAAGTAAGACACCTAATAAGAACAGTAATATTAAGTTTCTGTTAGAAGCAATAATCATGCATTAAATGCAAATTTATTTATTTATTCCTTATTTAGTAAAAATCAGTCTTAAAGTCCTAATTATACAACCTGAACAGTAAATACTATCTCCCAAATGTATATGTGATAGGGTTCTTCAAGTAACTTAACACCATTTACCATGTATCTAGTCTAAGTGGTACAGCCAAAAATGAGCCTAAAATAGGTAGAACATACAAACATCAGATGTTTAAAAAGATCATGGATAAAAAACATACAGAAATTATTTCAAAAATGAAAATCAGTGCGTATGATTAAATGGGTGTGCAGTAAACATTTCCAATTCTTAGGTTTCTGAAGCACTTTTAAAAATTCAGCCTACAATGAGAAGTGGCAGAGAACCTGGAACCACCTGGTAGCTGTATGGCATCCTATATGGTAACAATAGATAAACTAGTTAAAAAATAAGCTCAGCATCAGAGGCACTAAATAGTTAAGAATCCTATTCTATGCCCTGCTTTAAATAACGAACTACTCACTTCTAGAGACACATTGCTGAATTTGAACATGTGAAAGCTATTCTATGAGGCCAATAGAAAAAAAAAGTTGGTCAGCACATAAACAGAGTTCCATGCTCAAACAATGCACCTTGGAAAAGAACCAAATTCTGAAAAATTACAATGTTGCAAAAGAAAAGCTCTCCCATCAATTAACAGAAGCCATGCTTAAGATCTGTTATTACCACTGCATCGAACTCCCAAATGTGTGATAGCAACTCACAAAAAAAAAAAAAAATAAAATCATTGTCATCTGAGCCATGTTCCACAGATTACCTTTGCTGTAAAGAGCTCTGTGAACTTTTGCAGGCTTCTCCACGTTGGAAGAAGCTGAAAATCCAGGTGGCAAACGGACATGAACCAAAGTCAACATGGAGGGACGAGCTGCTGGATGCTTAAATTGTGAAGTACTAAAATACAGTCGGACACCTGAACAAAACAAGGCACAATGTTGCTGAACTGTGCAGATGCCATTTATCAGTTTAAAAGGAGAGGGGAATTAGCAAGCTTTCTTACCTGCATGTGTGACTGCTAACAGCTGACAGTCTATAGATTCAGAATTTTCAATCACTGCTATTTGAACAATTGGCTTAAATACAGAACGATCAATTGTTCTAAAAAAGCAAAATAAAACATTTTTCAAAACGAGCATGAAACTACTGGCCTTAAAGAAAGCCTCTTATATCACAATTGTCATAAATATACCTGGCAATGCTTCCTGCAGCAGAAACAATGGCATTTTGTGAAAGAGAGGTAACCCTGGTCATTCCTTGACCATCTTGTCCTAAATCATAAACCTGAAATTCAATAATAGAGCTTAGTGATTTATGGTTCAATCAGGTAATGCAGTCACACTTATCTAGAAGCAACTCAAGCTCTATTTTTATTTCATCCTCATGCTTCCACTTAATTGAAGGGAAGATCAAAAGGCTTCTTCCTCAGAATAAAGTATCACAGGTCTTCAGCAAACACTTTGTTACAAAAAAGTAAACAAGAATAACATCCTGACATATCTATAGAGTTCTCAAGTAAGGTGGAAAAGTGACAAACATTGGTAACACAGCAAGAGTTATAGGAAGAAGTCACATACTTGCAGCACTCCTTTTTCTGAGCGGGTGTACAAGATATTTCGAGAGTTGTCAATGGCAATTTGAACAACAGGATCTGGGGAGTGGAGAGAAGGGAGAACCAACAAATCAGCAATGGATTTGGTGAAAACAAGTTTAAGACAGAATATCTACAAAATAATTAATGGAGGTTCAACAAAACCTGCAGGATTGTCATGCAGGACTCCTTTGAGAGTCACCCAGGACACCCCGTTGAGCACAATTATTAATAAACAAGCAAATAAAGAGCAAAAATGGCATAATTTCAAATTAATTTTTCACAGAACTGAAACAGGTAAAATTATTTTAGATATTCTACTGTTTGCAGTGATCCCACTGAGCACATACTGATTTTGCTCTACAGAACACTAACTTCAGTCATAAGTTTCAAACTTCCCAGGTATTTATATCCTGAACTAGACACAAACAGGTCACCTCACTTTTATAATCTTCAACTACTGTTAAGTTTCGTTGACATAGCCAAATGTTCTCAATGAGGAAGCTATCCAAGGTTAGATGACAGCATTAGGCAAGTCTTTAACATCAGTACTTACCATCCTCTGAGAAGGTGAACTGCAGCAATGAAGGAATAAGGAAAGACAGTGCGCTCTTTGAGTGATTAATTTTTCTACAGCGTTGGCTAAACCAGCCTGCTTCAGCCTACAATTTAAAAGATACAGCATTGAAAGAAAAAAAAAAACAAAACCCAAACGAGTAGTTAGATTTAAAAAGGACATGAAGGAAAACTAGTAAAAAAAAATCGAACTACACACCACTGACTTAACCAAAAAATATGTACTATTCAACTGAGAGAAACAGGTAATAATTAAAAGGAAAACTTTACAAACAAAAAGGAAAGGATGCAGTATGTCACAACTTGAAATTCATCTTGGAAGTTAACCAGCTACTGTTCCTCACATAATGCTACTTCTTCAAAGAAAATGCATCTACTAAGATGTCAGAGCTGTTGTGCAACCCAGACATGCAATGTAATTATGGAAAAAACCTGACACATTGTACACCTGTCAGTGCTTAGATCCCACAAACAGCCATGAAGAAAAAAAATGTCTGTGTGTAAAAACTATAGTCACCTGGTATGCTACTTCATATAAGCAGCCATCTTTTCCAGCCAAAAAGATTCGTCCATTATCAGTGGAATTTACTGCCAGGATGTAAGTGTTGTCAGTAGAGAGTGAATAGAGAGGGTCTGGTAGGAACTGCATTCCACCAGACATGCTGTCATTGAGGGATCCAGCACCTTAAACAAACAAACAAACAAACAAATCTTTTTCAGTTTTTTTTTTAAGTTGCTCTAATAAGTATTACAGGTCAGCAGTAAGATGCATTTCAAAAACAGGAAAAATTACAGATAATTTTGTATTTGCTAAATACATTATAGAATACCTATTCTCCAAAGTCAACTGCAAATTAACAAGTTTTCTGTTTAAAAAAAAAATTCTCTATGTAAAAAAAAAATGTTAACTTCTATACATTGTCATCTCTAAATTGCAACAAATATAAAACAAGGATTTCTACTTTTTTTCTCATTTGCATCATGATGGTATAAAAATAGTGCAGAAAGCTGTAATCCTCTAATTTTATTCAAACTAATCTGTATTATCTCTATTAATATATATGGCATTAAAAAAAATACAATCAGGTTCTTGGCTTCCATGGTTGGCATTTGTATGCCAGGTTAATGAACTGTACCCACCAAGATTTATGCCCACCTCTTGCCTCCCTCCCCAGTTGTCTTCCTACAATTAACAGGAGTACACGTCTCAAAAGTTTGTTTCATGTTAAACAGGTGAATATGACTCACTACTCAATGGTCCAGCAAGTACAAACCCTATAAAAGTTATTTCCTCTTGTCTCTAATTTGACTTAAAAATTAAAAAGGCATTTAGCACATGGCCTTGGTTTGCTTTTTTTTTTTTTTTTTTTTACTTTTTCAAATGGCTATGACAAAAACAGTCACATAAACTTGTTAATTCACAACAGGGAATCATGAGACAAGAGAGAATTACCTGACTGTATATTAGCACAACTGAGCCCTAAAATCACAATATCCACAGGGGTAGCCAGAACAAGTAAGTGTCGTACATGAGGCTGGAAGATGCCTAAAGAAAGAAAGAAAAAGAAATAAATTTGCAACCAATTTCTCAGACCACAATGATTTATCCAACGTACCCTCTGGAGACATAGACTGAGTGGCTAGAGGGAACAGGCATATTTCAGACATTGGTCTCTGAAACTCTGGAATTAGAAAGGAGTATTAAGGAGTTTCAGTTCAGCTTTCACTTCATCAAATACAGGATCTCTAAAATTAGATTTTTTTTAATATAAAATACTTCTTGGAAATTCAACCACGGTGCAAATGACTTCCATCCATAGTGCATCGACTTCCATGTTATCTAAGCTGACAAAAGGACTGGTAGGGCTAGAAACCAGGATCTCATGGAATTTACAACTGGACTGTGTAAATTTACAAGCAGTACAAATGTTAAGAATATGATGTAGAAAAAAAATAATTCAAGCTTATCATTGTAAATGATTCTTAAATGATTCATTGGTTTTGGCTTGTAATTAATTTAATAACATTTCTAAAAAGAAAAACATGTCTCTTGTGTATATGTATGTGTGTGCGTGTGTGTACACATACATAAAACACAGGCTTCACATGCTCATATTTAAAACCACACATAACTACCTAATTCTAGGCACTCATATTTCTTACCTCCCTTTGGCTTTACAAGTCCCACTGCAAGAATAGTCTCACTTAGGCCATCAAAGTAAGTCAGATCTCCCCTGTCAACACACAAGAGAAAAATCCCAACAACTTGCATAAAAAGTTTCACACAGTATTACAAAGTAAACAAAATCAGTTACTGTGTACTTTAAAACTATTAATATTCTTTGTAATGATCTGCAGCCATCTATCTGCATCTTTTGCTTTGGGTGAAAGGTCCAGCAGAACAGCATAACAGAGAAGTTTCACAGCACAACTACACAGGCAGTAATTTTTGCTGCTTGTAGCCCCTACAGCTGAGTTTCAAACCTGAAATCCAACAACAACATTTTATATGTTTGCATTTTGTTAATTCATACAGTTTCCTCTGAAAGACACAACACAATACCTGCAATGCTGAATAACATAAAGAGGGAGGAACTCAGATTATGTTTTTTTCCCATTAAAATTACCTAAAGCAAGAATTTGCAGCCATTCCCAAAACTTTCTGATTAGTACCATAGGGTGCAGACTTATTTGGAGAATGTATCTGATATAGTGTGACACAATGTAAATATATGGATGAAAGTCAGGTGAACCACAAACTGAACTTTAAGTTTCTTAGGAAATGCAACCATATGCATACAGCAGTCCTTACTAAAAGAATTCTTACCATATACATAAATAAAGAAGCAAACCATGACATTTTAAGCTTAACAGTGCTACTTGGAAATAGAACAAAAATTATTTTTGTTCTTATACGTCCTTAAAATAAGGAGAGCTTCAGCCACAATACTTTACCATTTGCCAATGAAGGAATGACTGGCCACTCTACACACATCAGAGTAGTTACTAAATCACCACTTAGAAAAGTGAAGCCATTAGTCTATTTTTTTTTCTATTTCTTTCGCATAAGCAAAGCCCTACCATAAATTCAGCAATAACTTCAGGATATTAGCCACATTAATTACCCTTAATCAAATACATTTTCCTTTCTTTCTTTTCTAGATGACTTGGCAGCACTATTACTGACTGATAAAAATCCTTGAACGTTTAATATTCAGAAGTTCTAGTAAAACCTAACAGGAACCAAAGTAAACTAAATTGAGCAACACACCTTTGTGCTAGCAGCAAATCATCTCCCCACTACTGCAATTGGTTAATTCCAGCACTATACCAATAAAATATCATGAAGAAGTGTTCTCTACATACCCATCTTCATAGTTCCACATAAAAATGTCACTGTCGATGGTCAACCAAGCTCTGCTGATTTCTGGAAATACTCCCATCATACAATTGCATTGCATATCTGCAGCAATGATGTAAGGATTAAACACACTTTGGCAAGCAGAGGCAAAATCCCCTTTGGAGTATTACAAAATTCCCTTTGGAGTTATAAAAAAAAAAAAAAAAGAAAAAAAAGATTGCTTTATTTAGAGTGGTACATAAACTACATACCATAAACATTCCAAGTTTTGCATCAAGAAACTAATTCCACCAGCAATTCTACCCAGACAGACCTTGTTACTACTTGAAGCCTTATGGAGGGGAAAGTGAAAATTATCAAAGTTCCTAAGTGGGAGTATGACAAAGGTCAGGGAAGAAGGTTACGTAAGAAAAAAGAATTAATTTCTAATATTATGAACTAGGCATGTTATTTTTTTATAAGGATACGTCCAAACTGCTCCACTAGCTCTGGGGGAAGTGGGACTCTGCGGACTGAGCTGATCTCTGGAAGATTAGGTATTGACAGCAGACCTGGTCCTTGCAAAGGATAATCCATATCTGACATGCCAGAAACTGTAGGGCTACCTGCAATTAAGAACAACAGAACAACTTCTTATAGAGAATGATACATTTACAAAAAAAGTTTTATATTGTCTTCCTCTATCTTTACCTGATGATTTCCTAATCTCTGAAAACTAAAGTACACTAACCACATCTTCAGTTTCCTTTAGGTGAGTAATATATGGCTTCAGAGTATGTAGAAAAAAAATCCCTTGGTACTGCAGAGTCTTTCAGCTTATAAATGCCACTACTCACAAGGTATGTGTGAACACAGGTAGAATCAAGACCATAAAGCACAACTCTAACCCTCAGTTCAGACAGGAGCAAATGGATTTACAAAGCTTTTCAACAACTCACTTAGACACCAGCCCATTTTTACTGATATGCTCCAGCCCATTTTTCATCATATGGCCAGTGCTACATGAACAAATCAGATCAGTTTTTCTTCACCTAGAAAAGCTGAGCTGTGCTCCTGCTATCAAGTTAAGATACCAACACATAACAATTATTTTATGCGTGCCCACTATGCTACTAGGGCTGCTGAATTTTAGTCACAAACACCACATTGTATCATAAGAGAAAACAGATACTCTGAGCTTGTATTCTCACACTAGATGGATATACACTAACTAGTTCATCTACAGCTCCGCAATGCCTCTTCACAGCCCACTTTGCTAGGCAGTTGGCACTAACAAAGCAGATGTCATATCAGTGTTTCAATGAGAAAAAACAAATGTTTGAGAATTTTAAAGAATACCTTACATCTTAAAATACAGGTGAAATACAGCTACAGACAAATGAAATAAGATTTTCCAGCTGCTGGTAACTGAGGGCTGGTGTTGGGCACTTAGTGTCCCTAATAACATTCATTGTTCAAGAAACTTTCCTATGGGGAGAATGGGAAACAAGAGCCATTTTCTTCACTTTCCGGAAAGAGATGAGGGCGGAGACAGCCCAACCCCATTCCTCCTGCACTGCTCCTCCCATCCCATAAACAACAAACTTAACCCACGCACCAACGCGCCCACTACACCACCTCTCCCCACGCACACCCCCAGCCCGAGAAGCCGCCAGACCCAGCCCTGTCGCCGCCTCCGAGAAGGCCGGCCCGGCTGTCCCGGGGGCCTTGCCGGGGCAGCAGCCGCCAGGAGGAGGGGGTGGTGCCGGGCCGGCTGCCCGCCGAGGGCCCTCACCCAGACAGCGCGGGGCAAGGCCGCCATGAGGGGATGAAGGGGGGATGGGGAAGGAGGGCACAGCGAGGGGAGACAGGGGGCACCGGAGCGGCAGAGGCGAAAGGGGCCGGAGGCAGCGGTGCCACCGCGTGATCCTCACCGGGCGCCGGCACCGCCAGCAGCTCGGAGAGGTCGGGGTAGCAGCGATCATCCTGGATCTGCCGGTCGATGATGCGGCCCGCGATCTCCAGCGCCTCCTGCGCGGCGGGCGCCGCGGGGCTGATAGCGGCGGGCATGGGGGTGCTGGTGCTGGTGCCGGTACCGGTACCAAGCGGGGCGGGAAGCGCGGTCTCGCCGCTCGCCTCTCCGTCACCCGCCAAATCCCGGCGGCCCCTGTGCATATGACGTATTTCCGCCGCGCCGATCGACGCTTCCGTCGTCAGAAAAGGCGGGAATGGAGGGGTGGGGGGGAAGGAGGTGCCGGGCAGCAAGAGGCGGATGAAACCTCTTGGAGTTAGGAACTGAGGAGGTGCTGAAGCTGGACAGCTTGTGACGGCCTCCACGGAGCTGTTGTGCCTCACCGAGTGGCCGTGTGGGCCGTCCGAGTACCAGGCTCGGCTGGGGGTAACAGGGAGGCCCACAGGAGGTGCGAGGCCCACTGCAGTGTTGGTCAGCAGTGTGTGGCCCCTTCCTGCCTGTCTGCTCGGCCGTCAGTGTAGCAGACAGACAGACCAGTCAAAGATCTTCTGTGTTAAGAGCCTGATGTGATTTTGTGGCAAGACTGATGACTGAGTTATCCAGTCACACACTGATTTTGAGCGTTGTGATGTAAACCAAAAACCAGGCTCTTACAGGCATACAAAGCCTCTCTGGCACTAACGTGTGGGAGCAGACTTAAGTCGTGTTTGCATTGCACTGATGTGTGGCTGCTGTTATTCCAGAATTTGGTATAACACATCCATGTGACTTCAACAGATGGTCAATTCACTAAGGTTGGGTTTCTAAGTGATGTAAATGCTCTGGGCAGCATAGGCATTACTGAACTATCATAGGAAGTCTTGGGGCTGGGTGAAACTTGGATTTCACGGTGTGGGCCTGGTATAAAAACATTTTTGCTGCCCTGACTGCTCCTGGATAGGTCCAGCACCCATTCTGGATAACTTCATCTGTGGGAGAGGCACCTGCCATGAGAAAGAAACACACACACACACACACACACACACACACACACAAAATCCCTCCCCCAACTTTGTTTTCCAAATGGAGAATACGAACTGAAGCCTTACACCCCACAGGGTTTACATGGCAACGTGGGAGATTATCCCTGTATCTTCTCAAGGGTTAAAAGCTGGTGGCCAGACACAGTGGGATTCCCCGGGCCTTAGTTTTTAGGCCAGTGCTCTATCATGTTTTATAAATTATCTGGACACAGGAATCAAGTGTACATTAAGCTTACAGATGACACTAAACTAAGGCAAGATGTTGAGTCCCTTGAGGACAGAGAGCCCTTGCAGAGGGATGTGGATAGAGCTGGGCAATCATCAAGCACATCAATTTGAACAAGAGCAGGTTCCAGATTCTCTGCCTGAGGTGGGGAAATCCCGGTTACATACGGAAATAGGAATGAGAAGCTGGAGAAAGGAAAGACACCAGGGTGCCCCACCAGCCAAAAGGGCAAACAGTGTCCTGGGGTGCACTGAGCACAGCAGAGCCAGCTGGTCAAGGGAGGTGACCGTCCAACTGCACAGCTCTGGTGTTGCCCCACCTTGAGCACCCTATGCAGTTTTGGGTGCCTCAGTGTAAGATGGGCATCAGACCATCAGTGTGTCCAGAGGAGGGTGTCCAAGATGGTGAGAGAGCTTAGGGGCAAGACTCATCAACTGGTCAGCCGGGCTGTTCACCCTGGAGAAGGCTGAGGTGGGACCTTGTGTCAGTCTACACTTTCATCATGGGGGGCAGTGGAGGAGAAGGTTCTGGCCTGGAAAGAGGGGGTGTTCCTTCAGAAAGGGTATTTAGCTTCTGTACTGTGGAATGAGGGGAGCTTTTGAATATGAATGTACCTCACACAGACACCCTGACTTTAAAGCATCCACCAGTGGTGCAGTTACTGTGAGGGTGACAGAGCACTGGCACAGGCTGCCCAGGGAGGCTGTGGAGTCTCCTTCTCTGGAGACATTCAAAGCCCTCCTGGATGTGTTCCTGTGTGACCTCCTGTAGGTGACCCTGCTCTGGCAGGGTGGGATGGGACTCGGTGGCCTTCTGAGATGCCTTCCAACCCCAAACTTCCTGTGATTCTGTGACCTCCTCCCCGTTGAGCAGTGACGGGATGAGGAGATGGAATGAAGCTGCACCAGGGTTAAGTTCGGGTTGGAAAACGGCAAAAGGGAGAGGATGGACGGACCCTGGCAGGGGTGGCAGAGCAGCGTCTGTCAGAGCTCAAGGATCGTCTGGACCACGCTGCTGGTTTCAGGTGGTTCTACTTGGAGCAGGGCGCTGGACTCGATGATCCTTGGGGAACTCTTCCGATTACCAGATACCCTCTGATTCTGTGAGGACCCGTTCAGACCCTTCCGAGCCGTCCCAACCAGCGGGCTCGGGGCCGGCGCAGCCTCCAGGTTCCGGGCGGTGTCAAAGCGACCCAACTCCGCGCACCGGGTCGCGCTGGGGTCAGTTCTGTCGAACTGGCCGCGCCCAGCCGCTTCCTGCCGGCGCGCGTTGTGGTTCCGGGGCATTCTCAGCATGGATCCAGCGGCGGAGGGCGGTGAGTAACCGGGCGGTACGGTACCGGCCGGGCCCGGTCCAGCCCAGCCCACCCCGCACCCCTGTCTGATCCCTCGTTTTTTGTTTCCCCTCTCCTTGCAGACGCTGAGATGTTGGGGGCACCCGACCCGGAGCTGGCGGCCACCATGGGCTTCTCCGGCTTCGGTGCGTTGCGAAGCGGACCCTGGGAGTGCCGAGCGCCCGGCGGAGCGGGGTGGGGGGCGGGGGACGATGGTTTGGGGTCGCAGCCCTTGGTGGGGATCTGCGGGAGGGCTGGCGGGAGGAGGTGGCAACGAAGCGGCCGTGCCTGTCACCCTTCCCGCCCTGCAGCTCTGTGGCCGGCGTGAGTCTGTGTTTCAGTGTCTTTTTTATTAATTTTCAGGGAAGAAAGCTCGGACTTTCGACCTGGAAGCCATGTTTGAGCAAACGAGAAGAACTGCGGTGGAGAGGAGCAGAAAGGTCTTGGGTAAGGAATGTGCCTGTGGTCAGCCACTGCCTTGTGAAATATGTTTTGTGTTTTCATCTTGTCGCTGTGTTTGAAGAGTCTCAGGCTGACTACCTGCAGGAAAAACAAATGCGGTTTTGTTGGTGGAGGCCAGTCCTGAGCAGGTCAATTGTAAAGCTATTGATTTATGTATGTTGTTTGAGTATCTAAGAGCAGTGTGCATGTGTAAGGCCCCTTTTGTGAGACGTAGCTTGCAGGTGCAGAATAAAAGGTGAATCGTAACATGAGATTTTCTCCTTTTGCTTAGCTGTGTGTTTATTTTGCAAGGAACCTTGGTACACTCAGCTTTAATCCAGAGAGAATAGAGAAATAAAGGAGAAATGTGCGTGTTACGTCAGATAGCACACAATACAACAGTCCACAGTTTTTTCACTTTCTTCTGCTCTGCTTTAAGTGGGTATATACACAAGATAGTGATTTAGGACTGGGAAATGGAGAAAATTTCATCTTTTGTTGTCTTAATCTGAGCAATTGCCATTTCAAAAAAGGTTCTTAGGACATTTTGGACAGTTTGTGCAGATGTTGAGAGTTTTGTTTTTTTTCATGGGATGCCATCATGATTGAGCAGCTTCTGGGTTCCTAGATTAGACTTAATCTGCTCTCTTCAGCGTTGAAGTTTATGAATTTATTAGACTTGGTGCACCTTATCTTAAAGACAACAATTCTGTCTGAAAGAAGGAGTTAATTATGATGTTGGTTGGTTTTATTCTTTTGATTCTATATGGAACCACAAGAACAGACCTCTGTGGAGGCTCACTGACTATGCGAGCCTTAAGACACTGTGAAATTCAGATATACAAGGGATTCCAAAACTTGATTTGAGCTGGCTTTTTTTTGTGTAGGCTCAATCTAACACAACAGTGTGTTTCCACATTGGAAACCATTTCATATTTGATACTGGTTCAGGTTGATCTATCAGTCTTTACATGAGATCATTGGGTTACACCATGTTTTAGTTTAGGAGGGAAATAAAACGATTACAAAAATGTAATATTTTTAAGTCAAGACATCTTGAACTGCATATTGAATGCATTCCTTTCCTTGCCCCCCCACAAAGGTTTCCAGGCTCTTACCCATAAAGGAAGCACAAAACTTTGCCTTTTTTTTTTTGGTAAAATGATCTATCTTACAAAGTTTTGTATGTATTTAGCTGTTTAACTTGGAAAGAAAATCTGGTATTCAGAATATAATAATCAAAAAGTTGTGGGCTTTACAGATTTTTGTGGGGGTGGGGTAACATTAGCATTTTATTTTCAGATTCCTTCAGATACACTGTTGACTTTTAGCTTTTTGGAATATCTGTGGTAACCTTCTGAAATATCTTCTCTCCTACCTGAACTGTGGATAAAAAGAAGTGTGATCAAAATGTTTCCTGGTTCTGCATATTTCTGGTGTTTGCCTTTCTCTTCAAAGGAAAATGTATTCAAGCTTTTCTGCTTTTTTTTTTTACCTTCATTAACAAATAGTGAGGAAAGAAGAGAAGTGTTTTTTCTTGTACAGGAAACAACTTCTCTCTGCTTTATTTAAGTTACTTAAACACTTAGAAATACAGTACCCATATCTGTTACTCTGTCAAAATCCCACCATTCTTACTTAGGAGCAACTCTTTTTTAATTCTCCGTAAGTTATATTTAGAGTTAATTTCTTTACACCTGTCATGCCTATGTAATAATTTAGTTCCACGTGCTATGTAAACTTAAAAGAACTATCTGAAGGAATCATACGATTTTAGTAAAATGTTGAAATTTTTGAAACATTATCTTATATCATTGACTAATGTTTGATAGTGTGTACAGACTAACAACTGGAAGGTGTTTGCATGGTCCCTCTGATATTTTTCCGAAGAATCGTTGTGATGGCAATGGAAATTTAATTCATATGGAAAAGAATCTGTTTGTAGGTGAAATCCTGTATTTGCTCTTACCTTTTCAGATATTTCCTATAAGCATGAGAATGAAGCAAATTGCTTCCTGTCCTCAGCAACCCTCTGATTTTATTATTTTCTAAAAGTCTTATTGATTTGTCATTTATGTGCTCTCCATATTTAGAGGCTCGTGAAAAAGAGAAGGAGGACCAGGCTGAAAAGGAGTTGAGAAGTGCATGCACTGACTCATCACCATCAGTCTCCAGTGCACCAGGACCTGGTTCAAAAGTAACCCAAAGGTACTTGGATAGGGTGGGAGATGATGTGTTAACAGCTTTCTCGTCTGAATGGGATTTTGAGGTTGGTGTTTTGTTTTGTTGAGTTTTTTTGTGGTGGTTTTTTTTTTTTAAAGCATGAAAATTTAACTTGTGTGAGCATGTCTGTTTTATCTGAAGAGCTGTCTCCTCCCTAATCCTGTTCAGCATACTTTTTAAAAAAAATATTAGGGCAAATATGATAGCTACATATAACTTAATAGGCAGATATTGTTCCAACCTATAGATAGAATATAATTGTTCATGGCTGCAGAACAAGAAAGCAAAAGTGGTGAAGACCCTCTTAATGCATACTGTACAGATCAGTGGTGAGGTGGAGAAAGTGTTTTGCTTTGGCTTCAGTCTGAAATTTACACTCAAACCTGCCAACATTTGTTTGTTATTGACAAACTGTAAATGTGTCTGCTTGAGAGTTTGACTTTTAAAAGGCTGGGAAATGAGAAGTAGCTGAAGGTAATGGGGGACACACAACTCCTTTGTGTGCCAAGGATTGCAGAGATCTGTGCACTGTAAATTTCTAGGTTCCTGTATCTATAGAAGTCTCTAATATCCCTGTAGATAGACATATGACACTGTCCCACACTGCATCCTTGTCTCTGTATTCTATGGATAGACCATAGGGGGATAAGGAACTGGCTGTCTGGGTGCACTCAGAGAGTTGTGATCAACAGCTTGATGTCCACGTGGAGACCAGCTGTGAGTGGCATTCCTCAGGGGCTGGTACTGAGACTGGTTCTGTTAACATTTTTGTTGATGATGTGGATAGTCACAATGAGTGTACTGTCAACAGATGTGCTGATGACACCACCAACAACAACCTGTGTTGTGTTGACACTGGAGGGAAGGAAGGCCATCCAGAGGGACCTCAACAGGCTTGAGAGGCCCATGCCAACCTCATGAAGTTCAGTGAGGCCAAGTGCAAAGTCCTGCACCTGGGTTGGGGCAATCCCAAACAGAAATACAGGTTGGGCAGAGAGTGCATTGAGAACAGGCTTGAGGAGAAGAACTACTGGATGTTGATTGATGAGCAGCTCAACCTGAGCTGGCAGTGTGTGATTGCAGCCTAGAAAGTCAGCTGTGTCCTGGGCTGCATCAAAAGAAGCATGGCTAGCAGGTTGAGGGAGGTGACTCTCTCCTTCTACTCTGCACTTGTGAGACCCCACCTGGAGTGCTGTGTCCAGTGCTGGAGTCCCCAACACAAGAAGGACATAAAGCTGTTGAAGTGAGTCCAGAGGAGGGCCATGAAGAATATCAGAGGGCTGAAGCAACACTCCTGTGAGGAAAAGTTGGGAGTGCTGGGGTTGTTCAGCCTGGAGAAGAGAAGGCTCCAGGGGCACCTTAACACTGTCCTTCCAGTAGCTGAAGGGAGTCTGCAGAAAAGCTGTGGAGGAACTTCTTACAGGAGCATGTAGGGACACGATGAGGGGGACTGCTTTCAAGCTGAAGGAGTGTAGATTTACATGAGATATTATGAAGAAATTCTTTAGTGTGAGGCTGATGAGAGAGTGGAACAGGTTGCCCATGGGTGTCCCATGTCTGGAAGGTTCAAGGCCAAGTTGGATTAGGCTTTGAGCAGCCTGCTCTATTTAGAAGTGTCCTTGCCCATGTTGGGTTGGAACTAGATAATTTTTAATTTTTCACAGTTTAGGACTCTGAACAAATTTCTGTTACAGAACTTAATTTTTCCTGTTGCCCTGTGGAAAACTCAAGTGAGCTGTGCAGTCTCACTGGAGTAACTGATTGCACAATCACGTGTTCTCCCATTTGCTTTTGGTGATCTCCGATACCTATGTGGGGAAATAATGCAGGGTCACAAGAACATAAATGCAACATGATTCTGTGCTGTATATGGGTGATTTCAACATAAAGAATCCATTAAAATAAATGGTAAAATGGAAGGCAGTGCACCTTAGACATAAAGCCATTCCCTTATAATCTAATTTCACTGATGTGCTCGACAAAAGAGAACTCAAGTGACTTTGTATAGAGGAAGACAACATACCTTTCAGTATTCTGGGTTACTGGGTAGGCTCTGGTAATTCACCAGAGTTCTGCTGATGCTAATTCTGTTTCTGATTTTGTTGTTTTTAGTTTTTGTTTGTTTGTTTGTTTTTGTTTCTTGTTGTTCTTACTAAGCATTGAGAAGGGAGGGCATGACATGAAAAGCTCTCCTGGAAACTTTGTATTACTTTGTAAAATACCATATATAGCTTTGCACTTGATGCTAAAAATAGGAAGCTAGTCAAGGAGACATGTTATTGTGACTCAGCCTTGCTTCAGATGCACAGTCCTATAACTGACATTCAAGTCTGAAATGCAGCACTATCAATTATTCTTTTGGTAATGAAGATTTTAGTTACTATAAGCTGGTCTCATATGTATAGCTTGATAGCAACACTTTCTTGGGTGTTACATTTAGAAAAAAAATCCGGCTACTTTGAGTTGGCATAGTAGCCTTCATAGTAATTTCTTTAATTGCTAAAAAAGAGGCTGATGAATCCAAAAAGATGTGAAGAACAGCTGCTTTGTTGTAGAGAAATACCAATAGTATGTAGTGGTACCAATACAAATCGTTGTGGTATTTATCTGTGCATAACAACAAAACTTTTGTTGTTTTCCCTGTCTGTGTGCCATGTGTGATCTGATACACTTTTCTTGTTTTCTCACCTTTACAACTTGTTTCTCTTACTGAGGGAGGTAATATGGGAAAATGGAAAACAATTCACTCTGCTTCTCTGAATCCTAGGAAAGGGGCTGTCAAACTGTTCTTCCTTTGCAGCCTCTGATAGAATAAAAATGTAAACTGAAAGTTGAAGGAAACATCACTTGTGTTGTCCTTTCTGTTAGCAGCACTCCTGGTCAATGTCAGAATGTGTCCCTACATGCGCAGTGTCAGATGGGTTTTTGGCCTGGGTTCATTATGATATTATGACATTACATTTTCTTCTACTCAGGACAAGGATACCAGTAACTGTAGCTGGAATACTTGGCTGTCCTTACCAAGCTTGGAGTGTCGTGAAAAAGCACTGCGATTCTGGCCATTTCACATGCTGAGTGATTTCACGGCCCCTCAAAATACTGAAATCTTTGTTTTGATTAATTTATCCTTCTTAGCAAATGAGGATCTGATAAGGATAGGTACTGTTTTTGGGTGTCTGTAGAGACATCTGAAAATCTAGGACTCCAGGATTAGAAAAGCCTCCTTGAATCATTATCTTGTATGTATTTTTCTCACTGGCGGCTACAGTATATATTTGGCTCCATTCCAAAAATAATTTAACAGTTCTGGGGAAAAGATACAGGGTTTGCTAGTCTGGGTGTGCAGATGGACTCTTTCAACACAAGTCTTGCACATAGGATTATAAAGTTGTTACTTTTCATGGAAGCCTAACACGAAGACCTTTGGCATTCTCAACCCATTTCTATCATGTGGAAAAGCTTCCATATGGTAGAAGGGTATTGATTACCTCACTGTGGTAGAGTAAGAGAAGCTATTTTTATTTAAGTTAGCTTTATAGAAAATCATATCATCATCTAGGGTCTTTAAATACCTCTTATCACTATGCAAACAAAGTGTGTATATTGAGCCTGAGATTCTGCTGATGATTTCACTGATTGGAATTTTCTTTGCCTCAAAAGACAATTTTAAAGTGAATATCCCTGTCTAGGGTGGAGGAAAACACCTTGATTGTACTTATGCTAATGAACCTTGCCTGGCCTGGGTGACAGAGGTGGGGGTGATGCCTGAAAAGAGGTAAGAACTGATGGCTGAAGGGAAGTTCCCTCCAGGCAAGCCTGTCTTCAATGGCTCTGGCTAGGGTGGGGAGGCACCTTGATTGTGCTTATGCTAATGAACCTGGCTTCTGCTGCAGCTGACAGCTCCCCTTTGGATCAGAGGAACCCAGGGGTGTATAAAGTGGTCCATTCTGTGGTTGGGTTGCACTCCTGACCCACCACAGTCTCTCTTGAAGAAAACTCTTTTGGACAGTTTCTTACTCTTTTCTCTCCCATTTCTCTCTTGCTCCTTTCTTGAGTCTTCTTTTCCTCTCTCCCTCTTATGCCTGGCAGCATATTCCCCATACTTTCATGGAGTTCTCTCATTTTGCTTGTGCCACTTGTCAAATACAGGTGTATGCTACACCCAGCCCTTGATGGTTGGACTTTGTTCTCACAGATCAAAAACAAAACAAAAAAATAGTTTAGTGTTACAGCAGGATTCTGAGAACAAAGGGGTGCAGCTGCTGAGTGACTTTTAGTAGGGGAGTGATAGCTTAACGCTTACACATCTAGGCTCCTCACAAGAATGAAGGAATTCAGAAAGCAAGGGGGTTTTACCTGATCTTCTGCAAGCTGTTCACCAGCCTCAGGTTAACGTTCTAGTGTAAGTGTAAGAGATAAAACCACTGTGGGTCTGTTTTCCTTGGTGCGTGTGTGTGTATGGGAATCTCTTCTGAATCTGTGTCAGGGTGCTGGTAGTTATAAAAAACTGAAATAATTTTACGTTACTCCAGACCATCACATTGAAGTAATACCTTTTATTAGGCTAGTAAATGTAGTTGGTAAAATTCCACAAGGTTTCAGGCATGCAAACTCTTCTCATCACTGTAATATCTGAGGGCCTAGTTTGCATTTGATTTAGTTTCTTTTGATTTCTTCCTAATATATAATTTCATTTGTTTATCTGATACACATATTTGCTGTTGAATCTGCTGCCTGCTTGGTGTACAGCTTGTTCAGGGGCGTGAGTGGGGCTGCATTCTTTGTCACAACTACATAGTTCAGAACATGTTTTCTTAATAGTTTCTTATGTTCTTAAACTGTTTTATGTTCTTAAAATGTTTTAATTATAGTTTTAATGTGATAAGATAAACTTTAAAGAAAACCCTTCTTTGTTAAACTGTTTTTTGCATTTCACTCACTTAAGATATCACATACATGCTCTTCAAATACAAGTTTCCAAATCAAGTTTAGTTTATCTCGCTGAATCTGAGCAGATTTTCACTGCAATGTAACACTGTAGTGATAGTGTAGTGATATACTATAGTATATAGTAAAAATGTACAGTTCCTTGCCTATAACTTTTAGGCCACTTTCCGGTTAGAATACTGTGTGATAACTACCAGCAGAGGGAGCACATTTATTTTAAATAAACTGGATGGATGTGTTCTAATTTTCCAGTACTAAAAATATGTTCATACAACTGTTTTGGACAGCAGCAAGATTATATTTTAATATGACTCTCAGGATCTAGATTTGTGACAATACCAATTATTTGGTCAAAAGTGCCTTTTTTCCCTATTCTCTAGGATCATTATAAAGCAAGTGCCATGCTCTTGCTTGTTCTCACTGTGTGAGCCTGGATGACTGCTGTTTTGAGTTCCACCACAATCAACAGAGGTTTATAGCATTTGCACAAACTGCAACTAGAGGCAAAATCTTGAAAATGCTCCATCACAGTATTTTCTGTTGACTTCTATGCAATATTGAAATCCATAGTAGTGACATGATACTGGTTTTTTACAGTTTGTCTAACTTCTTTGTTTTACCTGTCCAGCTATTTGAACTGTCTGTCACTATGGTATTCTTTTATTAATGCTGTGATTATGCTTTCAAAATGGTGGTAGGCCTGCACATTGCTAGTAAAATTTAGTTTATATTTGGCTGCTAATTTTAGTGTTTACAAATTAACAACAGTTCTCAACATCTTTTATCAGAAAAATGTTACAAAACTGCAGATGTCCTTTAAATAGTAATTAAAAAAATTTTCCATGCAGAGAGTCAACTAGCAGTGAAAGTGAAGACAGCTCAGAGGAAGAGGTATCTGGTCCTTCTATGCAACCCCAGTCGTCGGCTCCAGGTCCAGCTGAGGATACAGATGATGATGAATTCATTGGGCCACCACTTCCACCTGGATTCAAGGACAGTGATGATGACAATGATGATACAGAAGAGGAAGATAATGTAAGTATTTTGTTTCTCTATAATGTTTTAACATGTTGAGTAGACTCTTAGTTTGTAAGTGTGCTCTTCCCTTTGTGATTGAATTTGCAGGTGAAGTATGAGTTTTGCTTGAAATGTAGTTGTTTTGGTTTTCCTTTTAATGATTGTACAACAAAAGCAAATAATTCTGTTCATTTAAAAATTTGAGTTAATGCAGGCATGTGTATTTAAGAAAAATGAATCATCAATATATATTTACTCATTCACATTATGAGTTATATATATATAATATATATTATAAATGAATAGTTCATGTGTTTTTCTTTTTTTTCAAGTGCATGTGTAGTATTTTTTACAAGAAAGAGGAAGCAGAGGTGAGCTTGAATCTAGGAAGAACAGTTGTGCCAAAACTATCCTAAGAAAATGAAGTGTGGTAACAGAGGGCTGTTTGTTTTGCTTTGTTTTGTTTCCAAATATAAAGAAGTGTCAAACTGGTTGCTAGACCTATGTCTTCTCTGTCTGTGTTAAAAGAAAGAAGCCCTCAAACAATCTAATTAGGTTATCCCAGGTACTAAATTGAGTATTTTATTTCTATTTAGTTAAAAGCTTAATGGTTTTATGTTCATTCTCAAAAACTTCCTGGACTGAACATTTTGTGGCAGTGGATTTTGTATGATGGTTTTCATATTGTTTGTTTCCACAAAGATAGAAGTCCTGTAAAAAGAGTCTTACTTCTGCTGTTTTGAACCATTTAGTAAGAGAAAAAAAATGGTATGTTCTCTTACACAAGTATAAACCTAATCTTAAACAAATTAACAGGTGTTTCAAGGATTGCTTGCCAATTCCTCTTCCATTTTGCCTAGATATCCAGTTTGATAGTTCTTTTCCCATAAAATCTCTTACCTTTCATCTTGTGAACTTTAAAACTTCACTCTAGACTACTCTAAGTGAGTGAGAACTCCTTAAGTAATTGTGTAGCTGATAGTTACCTTAGGTAGGTAAAGTGGTAGGAAATTCTGATACTTTAGAGTTTTATTACTTTTCTGATCTGCTTGGTTCGCTGTTGCCTATGGATTTCTTTAATTATCAAACTGCACATTTTATTATTGTGTCTCCTGTGATCTCATCTGTACCCCACGTTACTTGTTCTGTTTGAAAAAACCAGCTGCATGTAAGTCCCAAATTGAGAATGCTATAAGCCTTAAATTAACTAGCACCTTAGTATTGATTTGTATCAGGATTTCTCTTCACTTTTAGCTGTTAGTGCTCTGTGGAGTGTGCCCGTATTCCAGAGGTTGTTGCAGACTCAGTATTTTTCAGTTGCTGTGGATCATGTCTATTGAAGTCACTGCTATTCTGCCAATTTTTGTCTTTTCTCCAGTCTCAGGTCTGCTTGTTCATAAATTATCAAATCACAGTAAAATCTTAAAATGAAATGCTATCATCCATGTATCTCTCCAACAGATAATTCAAATAATAGTTCTTGTCTTGAAAAGTACTTACATTTATTGATGCTGAAGAGAATGTTTGGTCTTGTTCAGTTTTGTTGCTAGATATTTTTCAACCTGTTTCACTGTCATGGAGTGTGTTAATGTATACACAAGATTATGGTTAGCCCAGAGCCTGTAATTTTGAAAAAAAAAACAAACCATGGTATGTTATGCAAAGGATAACTTGTGAAAGTATGTGTTAGTAGCTGCCAACTTGGAGCATATGTATACTAGGAAGTGGTGAATCTCTATATAAAGATGTGTGCTTTTTCTGCACAGGTATTGTATTCTTTCTTTGGGGTCTCATCAGAGTGCCCTTGTAAATCACTGTTCTTTCTAGCAGCTCCCATTTCTCTTCCCATAAAAAAACAATCTCTTAGCTGCTGTTAGCAATTCTGAAGCTTTTACCTGGCTTACAGCACTGAATAATTGAAGCCACACAGAAACAGACAGGCTTCAGGATCCAGTTCTATGTATCTTTCATCTTTGAGAGAGTAAAATTCTTCCAAGATGCTCAGAGAATTTCAGTGTATAAGACACCAAAATAAAACAGCGTTAACTTGAAATGTTATATCCTGGCAACTAAACTCAAGGTTAAGCCTCATATCTGCTAATATTTCATTGAAGTATTGCACAAAACTTTGCATTAGACATCTCTTATAGCTATTTGTCTTTGTCTTTTCTGCACAGAATTTGTTGTTTATTCCTTTGTTTCTCTGTTAATGTCCTTAACTAATTTTCTTAAAGGAGGGTGAAAACACCAGAACTATAGGGAACAGTTGTTGATTCCTGAACGGAGTATCTCCATATTCTATGTTTTAAAATTTAAGAGAATTTTGTGTGTGTTGGAAAATGAGAGAATTCTGCTTAAAAAACACACTTGCCAGATTAGCTAAATAATGGTGACTAATACAGCTTAATTTTTCTTGTCACTCATATCAGGATTTACTTGGGTTTTCTCTTGCAAATTAAAATTGATACAAGTAGCTTGTGGTATTTTGTTGAAAAGACTGGGTAGGAAGTGATTTCAGTGGAAACACTTTTCCTCTGGGGTTCTATTGTCTGTGAGAGATGTTACTTTCTGTGGCTAGTAAAAACAGTGTATGTTTAGCCTCCTCTAATTCCTTTCTGAAGTAGAAGATATAAGTACCTTTTAATTCAGTGTGTGTTGGCAGTGGTCTTGCCTACTTATGCTGAACTAGCAAAACTATTTAGTTGCATCTAAAAGTTTCACTGCATTGGTCAAGCTATAGTGGAAATACACTAATATTCAGCATCAGTTTTATTACATCATCAATGGAGGGCCAGCACCCTTTGACATGTCTTTTATGGAGTAATTTTAGTCATGTAATTTTACTAAGTTCACAGGAATCAAAAGGAAATACACATATTGCTGTTCTAGTTTTTTGTATGATTGTCTCATTTCTGCAGTCAGTTCTATATGTATAGCTAAATGTAATCATGCTCAAACTACAGATTAGTGACAACTTGTAGGAGACTTCTTTACTTATTCATATTTATGAAATAAATTAAATTTTGTAGGAGAAAGTAACTAAATCCTGAGCACTTATTTACTAGTGTAGCACTGTGGGAGAAGTTATCACTTGCTAATTGAGAAATTGTAGGGGATGCGTAACATCTCTCAAGTGGTAAAACTGTATATATTTTGGAGGCAATACGTATGTTCCACGGAACAAGGAAGGTTTTTAGTGATAGAGGTATCTTATGAAGAGAAGAGAGGATTGGCAGCAACATAATGGAAAATAGCTATTAATTTTTAATCCCTTCATGCCATAGTGTTTTCTGTACTTTCTCTTGCCTTCTATCAAAGGTGGCTGCACCTTATTAGGGCTGTGTGTATTGAAATCTCTGAAATGCAGTCCTTTATACATACAAATAATTCTGGAAAAAACAACTGGATTGGTTTTTTAACTTTGTGTCTGTCAGGTACGATAAGAAAAGATACAGGTATTGTATTTTATTTTTTAAAATATATATAATTGCTTGTATGGTTGTCAGATATATGAATTCTGAGCACTAAATATGAATTTGTTTTCATCTCTCTCCGAGGACAGTAGGTATCACATTTGTTACAGTTCTTGCTTTAGTTCTATAGACTTCTGTGGAATGCCAAAGGGCATTCTGTGTGCAGAAACAGCTGATTTTACTTCAGCCTGCCTTTCTCAGCAGTCACTTAATTTGCTGGTTCACTGTTTTAACTCCTAGCAAGATTGCAGGTTTTGTTTTTTTTTTTATTTATAAATATTTGCAAACTGCTACAACTGGCTTGATACAGTGAAGTTACTGGAAACCAGAGTTAAAAGACCCCAGTGAAAAGTTTCAGACAGAAAGGTAATTTGCAGACTGGTGTGATTTAAGTTTGTCTGAATTTAAGACAATAGTTACAAAACAGTCTAGAGTAGATTTGGTTGAGAATAAGCAGAGCAGCAGAAATATGGGACTTGTGGGTTTTCAGTCTAAACAGTTAATTTATAACTGGGAAGATTTTGTGTCAGTGTGGATGCCAGAGGCCTTTGGGGTCTGGAGCCTCCCCTTACTGATGCTCATGAACTCAGTTATTTTCTTTCCTGTGAAGGGAATCAGGAAGCAGCTGTGCTTTCCTGATTTCCTGTTGATCGATTGGTGATCACAGTGTGATCCTGTGGGTCCCAAGGAAGGCAGGTGTTGCTGTCATGAGAACTCTCTGATTCCTTTTTCTTGCTTGTACATCAGGCTGTGGTTGGTATGCATGGGGGCAGGACGAGGAGAGGAGAAACAGAAAGCTCCACTGAGTAATTCTTTTGTTTTCTTTCCAGATGTACTGCTAGACTGTCTCTCTCTTGTTACCATATTTTGCTGTAGAAGTAACTTCTTTATAACAGAGGTATCCATGGTTTTTACCCTAAGGGAAACAGTTCTTTCTTGAGTAGTTACATGAGTTGAAGTTCTGTAATCTGAAGTCTTGTGAATTTTTGTATAGCAGATAAAATGCATCAAAATACTGGTAGGTTGCTGATGTTTCTCTAATCCTGACTTTAGATGTGGCTTTCTTTATGGGAACATTGTTTATTCCATCATTTGTTTTGCTTGTTCAGTTGTTTTCACTTTCTAAGGAGACACTGTCAGTAGAGATATTTGTCAAAACTGGCTGTTAAGTCAGTATCTTTTGAGTCTAGGATTGGCCTGGAGACCATCCAGCTCACACTGAGTATTTTACTGAATAATAGTCAGGTGGAAGGGGTAGCTAGTGGTGATTATCTTTGAGACTTTTTCATATCTTATTGGTGTTTTTATAGGAAAATCAGTAACAGCAGGTAATTGTTGAATGTTTTGAATCAGTACTGGTTTTTTTTTGAGTATTACTGATTTCCGTAATTTATATGTGATACTTATATTGTGTATGGGAATTCTGACTCGAGTTGCTTTTTTTACTCTGAATTTGTGTAACTTCACTTTATATACTAAAGTGTGTTAGCTGTTGCATTTTTGTGTGTTTGGTTAAATTTTGTGTTAATAGTGACCATAGTTACATTTAACAAGTAATTCTTTAGATTTAAGAATTTATTAACTTGGTATATTTTGTACTTGGTATCAATTCCCTCTGATATTTTCTTCCAATTACAGATTTCCTTTTTATATTAAAGACTTATAATAATTTGGGGAGTGAGGAAAAAAAAGAAAAAAAATTACTTGTTTATCTGAATTGAGCTCAGTGCTCCTCTGCAATGCTTTTCTTTCTGATGCAGTAAAAAACAGGTTTTATTGTCAGTGCCAGTTTTTCATGTGGTTGGAAACAGAGGAGGGGAGGGAGAAAGCAGAGCATCTTCTGTAGTCTGAAGCTTTTCGGGTGTGCTTTCCATCCTAAAAAGCTTGCCTTTCTGGAAACCTGAACAAAATCTCTTAATTTCCAAGCAGGAATGTTTTAAAAGAAAATATGGCTTTTTTTTTCAGAGGTCTGGTTATTAATGACTTGGAGGCTGGCAGATACAGTAGAGTCTTTGCCAGCTGAGTCTGCCTGTTGTCTGTGCAATCAAAGAATGATCCTTTTACTTTGGAGGGGGACAAGAGATGAGGCAAAGCAGTCATGTCAGACTTGGTGGGTGGACAGCTTTAAATTTAGAACTTAAGTATTTTTCAGGGAAATGGATGACACCTATTCAAATTCATTAGTAAGAGAGTCCATTATTATTAGGGGTCTCTTTTACATGGCATTAGAATACATGCTGAGATCTTTAACAGAACTTAATGGAATGCTAGCATCTTGTGATGCTTTTCCTCACTTGAAGCCACAGGTACATAGATGGTTTTGGAAGAATTTGCCAGATGGATTTGCAAGGCTTTGTATTCCATCTGGAGCTTAGTTACAGTTGATTCTTCTTTGGAATGGAGAACTATTTCTCCCTGCAGTACCAAAGTGATACTAATCATTTTGTAATTATGTCCTTGAAAAAAGTACAGCCTTGAGCCTCTCCAAGGCTGTACTCTGGTTTGGGCATATTTCCAAAATGATAGTGTAGCTGTATTCCAAGTTTTAAAATTGTTTGAGACACTTAAATTTTTGCAGAGGTTTAACAGGATATACCAGTACTACTCATTTGTTCATAATGGAAGAATGCCATTTCCTGCTGATTTAGATGGAGAATTTAAATAGATTTTAGTTGCTCCAATTAGAATTTGGCTATGGTACCAGGCTAAAAGTCATGGTGGTGTAAAAATAAATAAATTTTATGGGAATTTTTTGTTATCCTAAGGTGTTACAACATTCAGGCTGAGGACTGTCTGACCTGGTAACAGCTGAATCTTATTTACCTACTCATGTTTCATCAAGTCTAAAGAGGAAAAAGGGAAGTAAGCTGAGTAAAGCAATTCTTGTGTGTGCAATAGGGAAGAGTATGGTTTAAGGATGAGAGGCATTGATATGTTGATGAAAAATAAGTAGCAATTAACCATTGCTTTCAGTTTCCTTGTTGTTACCTTCCTATATAATCAGGAGGAAAATACGTTCTTAGGTCTTCACAGTATTCATGCTGTAGAATTCAGAAAAATATTTTCTTCATATTAAGCTTGGAAGAAGTAATGGAATTTGTGTTCAGGATCATTGATGTGGTTACTGGTATTGCAAAGAATGAGAAAGGTTATCTCAAAAGTGTGTTAGAAAGCATTTGCAAGCTTCAAAAAATTAAAAGAGAACAAAATGAAACCCCAGATTTTTTTTTATAACAAAGCTCAGTATAAGAGTGAGAGGGAATCAGTCAGAAGGTAGAAGAGAAGGAATACTGAAAATATGAAACTGAGAGCATCATATGAACAGCATTCAAGAGGAAGCTAAATAGGTAATTCCTTTATGAAATATTTGTCTTTTATGTAAAGGCATGGGGTATTTTTGCTACTTTTCTCTCCAACTCAGTACTCCAGAGTTCATGATTACCATTTGTCTTCAGAGAAAATGAATGTACTCACAAGATCTTTATTTATTAGTTCTGCAGAGCATAGTAAGGCCAAAACTTTCTGCTGTATATTATGCCATGCTTTTTCATAGCTTGATCCTGCTTTTAGTTAATTAGTAATATGACTAAATAGGAGAAGTTTTAGAATGTTTCCTCTATAGATAGATACTTAGTCCTGTGAGTTTTTTTCTAGAAGTATTTTGTGGGAAGATTAATAGGCACATATTTGTTGAGTTTAAAGTCCTTAAAAATTAGACAGGAGTGACTCTAGTATTATTAAATAAAATGTGATACAGAGCATAATTATTGTTATTACTGTACTTCATAACAAGGTTTAGAGGTGATCTTATGTTTCTAGTCTTTGCCAGCTCCTTTAGAGACCCTTCAGGTCAGCCTAACCTGATGGAACCTGTAGAAAGCTTCTTTAGGAGCCTCCTATACTGCTCTGTGTTTGGAAAGGGAACTGCTAAGAGCAGTGCTCCAGATGTTGTATCTCTTCACCAGATAAACTGTGGCTGTAGAGCTCCGGTGCTTGCATCATGGGACCCTTATGCTCATCTCTTGATAGACCCCTGGTTTCTTTAAAGCCAGAAGGTTTTATTGAAGCTCATGTCCTCTGCTGTTCTTGAAAAGACAGTAGAATTTTTTTCCCCTGCCAGGTATGTTTGAGGCATGGGTAATCCTGAGGCTGTACAATTCTGTCCTCTACCTTTTAAGAAAATAAATTATAAGTTTTCTAAGCATATATTCTGCTTGTGTATATCAGTCAGGACAGTACTCTCACTACCGTATTACTTAACAAGAATATGTGGTTGGAAATGTTAGGGGATTCTGTTCCTGCAATGGTATATGACCATTTGATCCTAAATCTGACTTACTTCCAGTAGAAATTGGGATCTTTGGAGGTGAAGAGACTGAAATTAATTTATTACTTGAGAACCTAAGACACTTCCACTATCAGACACTTCTGTTGGCAATTGCAACAAATTTCCAATGTAATAACAAGTACAAATTGCATATTGTTTCAGCCCATGTTAGAATATATATTTATAAATTTATGAAGGGAGCTAACAGCACTACTGCTAATACTGTATTAGACACTGAGTACATAAGTGGAAGAAAGCGGTTTTTCTTTGCATCTAGCATGTGAGTTTTTACCTTTTGAGTTGTTTATGCTCTGAGCAGAATAAGCAGAAATAGAGGTATAGACTGCTGTTGCTTGAATGAAGAGGAAAATAAAGTGGAGGGTAACAAGTATTTGAAGTAATTAGGGTGGGAATGATTAAATAATTTAGAAGGGCTGTATTTAAAGGAAGAATTTAAGTAGCATGCAGTTACATTTCCTTTCCAAAACAAGTGTTCACAGCGTTTTTGATCAACAAATGATTTATGTTGAACTGTTGGAATTGCAAACTGCTTCAGTGGTATCCTTGGAGAGCTATTTTGTTGGCTCTTAGAATGTCTGCTGTTTGTTTAAAAGATTATTTTTATGAATATGAGACTACCACATGTAATGTTTTACAACTGCTGCGATGGCATCTCTGATTTGCAGGTGGGCACTTAGCAGTATTCAGGGACAGTACATAGTTCATGCTAACACTATCCAGATTGCACAATAATCATACTGAACTTCCTGCTTATATTTTTTTGTATTTTAATACAAATTGATACAATTATTTTCAAATTATTAGTATCTTGAATAGTATTTTGCTGAGCTACCTCATCTACTGTTTACAAATGTTTACTCAGTATGTCATTTTAACTGAGGATTGATAAACATTAATATTACCAAATATTATGGGAATCAATGCAAAATTTTTCTGATTTCCTTTCATAAACCAAAATAATTTACTTCTCCAAAGGAACTGAAGAATCCTAAAGAATAGTTCATATGAATTTTTATTAACTGCATTCTTTCATGGTCCAGACCTGAGACTTTTGATATGAGGTTAAACCTCTTACTTGATTTCTTGTGGGTGCACTTGGGGTGTTGTGTAATTTATTTATTTATTTGTTCTACTAGAAGTATTTAAGTGTCATTTTGAAAATTACCAGTTTCACATCTGCTGTTTTTGTAGAAGAATGTTTTGAAATGTGTCAAAGAATACCTACTTAATGAGAGGTAAATTAGAAAACTGAAGAAGCAACTTTGAAGGTCTTATATGTAGTTATAAGGCAACTCTAATGTAGCTTAGAAAGTCAGGTAAGTTAAACATGTTACTGTATGGTGTGTATTTGTAGATTAATTTAGATGTCTGAAAGTGCTGTGAACCTCTATTAGAGTTGCAATGTCCTATGATTTATAGCAATTTTTATATTAATGCCTGCTTCTGTTAGCTTATGTGAATTAGCTGTTCTGTTGGAGCATGGAAAGGGTACTTAGGACTTACAGCAGCTTACACCTTTAAAAGGAGTGGGAAAATAGAGCTGAATTTTTAACAAAGTCTTCCTGTATCCAAATATTTTTCTTTTATTTCCATTTATTAAGCAAAATGTGAGAGATGTTTTGAGTTTGACCTTACAGCTTTTGCATATTGGAATACTTAATTGTTTAGATGTTTTCATTTATAGGAGGCAAAATCTGTCCTGCAGTCAAAATGTGGTCAGTCTCCATGATACCAAGTATGTATAAAATGAGGTGTGTGTGACTTTGTATTGATCACAGGTATAGTTGATTAGGACTACAGACTGATTATGTTAGAAAACAGAGGGATGCTGTCCAGAACAAAACACCTTTCTTTTCCAAGTTTAACCAGATGGCCAAAGATGTACTCGCCATGTTCACTGTCTAAACATGTTGGGTCTCATGAAAACAATAATGATTCTTAATCTGTGGAATTTCAGAGCAAACGAAATCTCATGACAGGACAAATGCAAGCAGAGTAAAAAGGTATTAAGTACATTTCTGCTGCTGTGACTTGGCATTTTCTCATTAGCCAAAGGTAATCAGAAGGACTTAAAGCCTGTTTGACTCCTCAGTGTATAACTGTAAGTTCATGCCTGTTTTGAAATACCAGAAATGAAAGTAATAAAAGACATCAATTTTGTCAGGATATAAGTTATAATGTAACATTGTTTTGTAGATACCAAAAACTTGTTAGGCTTCATTTAAATAGAAATTGGGGTGAGAAGAATCATAGTTCATAGAATAATTACTGTTTCTTTGTCAAGTCTTTGATGGTCTTCCAAGTTTTGTGCATCATCTGGATTTATAGGGTTTTTTGACAAGCCTGTTGCTTTAGGGTGTCTTGGAAGATGCTTTTCTCTGCAAACAAAGCAAACTTGCATTTCAGGCTTTAGCCACATCTGAAAGGATCAGCTGGCTTTCAGTGCTTCCAGATTAGAATTTTTTTTTTCAGTGCAAATAGCATGTATCTCGTGGAAAGAGATGTAATGATGTAACTGGTCTTGTTTTCTTAAATATAGGAATAAACATATCTCTCAGGGACATTCCTTCTTGAACTGTATTAATTGTATTACTTCTATTTCTACTGAGTGCCAAAAATACCAGGAATAGAAATTCAAAAGAAGAAATAACTCAATCATCCTTAGTGCCTGCAGGCTGCCCATGCCTGTTTTACAAGACCACTGTGAAACGGAGTGCTGAATCACTTTAAAGACAACCCCTTGTTGTTTCAGTTTTAAGTCTTGGTATTTGTGAACATTATGTACCTTCAGGCCATCTGAAAAATAGTTTCTTAAGTCCATTATTTTTGTGGAAAACATTGAAATACCGGAGAAGCTGTAATCCCCCCACGTGCTGCTTGTGTATTGTGTACTTTTCCTCAGGTTTGTCCTGGCTTCTTTAGAAGACATACATGGCTTTGTAGGTACATAAAGTGTAATATTGGGTCACATACAAGTGTGTGATGACTTTGTAAATTACTTCAGTGGGTAGAAGTATGTGTGTCATCCATAACTAAATCCTAGAAATGACAATGCTAAATTAAACCTCACAGCATATCTCAATAGAAAATAGCTTTAAAATTCTGACACAGATCTGTTTTTTGCCAGTGTAGTAGTAACTTGTTTTAATGGCTTCATTTGTTTTAACTTGGAATTTGTTGCCTTTCTTTTCACTGAGTCCTTCAGAGTTGTTCCTCTGTTAGGTGATCAAATGCTGCTATCAAGATCAAACTTGTCTATCAGTTTCTTTGGTGAGAGCAGTCAGTTGTTTTGGGGCTTTTGTTTTCTTTCTCCTCTCTGACCTGTAGTATGTTGTAATTGATACTTCTTAAGGTGTCTTGTATGAATCAGGCATCCTCTTTATCTTTTGTGTAGCTTTTCTGCTTTTATTCTAGTCTCTGGTGCCTTCATGTTGTATTTTTCTTTCTGAAAAATAATTTCTGAAAATTAGGTTTTTAAAATATCTAATGTTCATATTTATATTGTGATAATGCAAGTCTGTAAGTAATGGAGTGAAGAAGAAAGTTTCTTCCTTTAACATCTGCAATTTTAAGGGCAGATCCTTTCAATTTTCTCTAAATAATTGGTATAAATAGTACCAGGTTTAGTTCAGTTGCTGTCCATAAAATATTTTTCTCAGGGAAGTCAATTATAATACCCTGAATTGACAGTGAATTCATGAGACACCCCAATGGTAACTTTCTCTGATTTCATGAAGTCTTGTGGTCCAAATAAGAAACCTCAGTCAGTCTTTGAATGCAGAATGAGCAGTAGTCAAATAATTTACTGCATTTTCAGCAAAAATACTAACTCCCCAGCGTAAGATGAATGTCTCTACTTCTAAATTAGTTGTAGTTATGCTATTTATAATGCTATTTTAAATGAACATCTCCCCAAATCACATCATAGTTATGAAAACTAGTTTTGTGCTGTCAAAAAATAATAGTTGTCACCTATAGTTTAATTCTATGTAATTTAATGCAATTTGTGTTAGCTAACCTTCTGGGAGTTGTCTCATAGTGTATGAACTGCAACAGTGCCAGCTGCTTCTAGGGATGGACTTTTGCAGCCAAGTTTGAGTGGGTGGCAGAATATCACTGAAGTTACCCAACTTCTCTGCATGATTAGGGGAAATAATTGTCTATAGATGTATGCTAAAGTACTGTATATAGTCAGATTTATGATAGTAGACCTTGTATAACATGGGTTACATGCAGCATTTTTGCTGGTACAGAGGTGAATTTGGCAAATAAAGATCAGTAATATGAGAAAACACCTAGTAGTACAGTAAGTTGGTGGAATAAGAACAGAATGTGGATCCTCTGCTGCTTCTAAGTGAGAGAAATGTCAGAAGAGTTAGTACTACTTTGTGAAGCATGGAGATTAAAAAAAAATGAAAATATGGGACTGCTGAGGTTCATGTTTCATTCTGGCAGTTATCTACATATTAAACCTAAAAACCTAATTGCTTTTTAAGTATACGAAGAACATTTTTTTTTTTAGTGGAGCCTACCTTGGCACATACTATTTGTTTCACCTTTTTGGAATAGTAGTTTATGATACATTTTTTTTCTTTGAGGCATTTTAAAGCTATTTTATATGTAGGCAAGAAAGTATGTTTAACCTATGCTTTCTCTGATGTTTGCATAGCCAGTATTGTAATTGGCTCACTCTTAGTACTAAATTGAGCAGGAAAATTTCTTAATAACTGGTTTTGGTTCAAAGCAGCTTGCACATAGCTTGATTTTGCAGTTAAATTAAATCAGGAGTGATAGTCTAAAACAGAAGTTATTGATCTAGACTACTTCTGTTAGGCAGTATGTCTTCCAGGCCAGGAGCTAATGTGAGAATCTCTTAACTACTCATCTTTCATCAGAGAAAACAACCCAGATTTAGATTTTGTGAGTTTGTTTTGAAAACACTCTGTGGCAGCCCCTAATAATACTTTCCTGACTTCACTCTGTGTCATTATTCTTGCTGAAGAGGTATGAAGAAGAAGCTGTGAGACACACTGACAATAATCTCTCAGCTTGGCACATTTTATATGGGCTTGCTGTGTAAATGCTAAGCTTAACATACCATACCTTGTTGTAATTATAAGTTTTAAGGAGGCCATTTCAGGTTTTTCACCAGTTGGGGTGGGTAGGTTAAATTGCAAGTGGTTCACAATACACCGTATAGGTTCTTTGAGTTCTAGAAGTGCAAGTTTGTGAACAAGCTTATCACTTAAGCAGTAAAGCTCATCTCAAAGCATAAATCTAAGGTTATGAAAAATTCCAGTGTCTTAGCCAGAATTCCCTCACTCTCTTCATTTATTGTGCAAAATTTTGGCAGTGCAAAGTGTCTTTACCCTGTGCCAGTCAGTATTAATAGATACTTCTGAGGTCTTGATACACACAACCAGCAGCAAAAATCAGATTTGACGTGTGGGCATTATACCCAAAAAACTGAATAACAGTGATTTACTTGCAGGAGTCAATGGCTCTCTGTTCAGTTGTGTCTTGTCAGGCTCAATTGTAATTATTTAGAATTTTAGACTACATGATGTGTATAGAAATAGGTATCATTGATTATATCCTGGAGGGTTCTCAATGTATAGATGCTGTAGTAAGACGTATCATATAAGTGCATAAAAGATGAGCATTCTTTACAATTCTTGGGCATGACTTTTAAAAAGTTGTGGGCCTTACAATTAAAAAACAAAACCAAGATGGTTACACTGCAGTGTTTTTTAACCTAGTGCTTAGTATTTTAACATTTTGAAAATAATTTGCAGTGTCATTGCATCTTACAACAGTTTTTACAATATGACATACATCATCTGGCCATAATGCACTACTTGCTTCTGACATAAGCTTTTGGTTAAGACCATATACCTGACTGAAGCGTGGAGAAAGGTGTCTTCTGAGCATGGACCTCACATGTGTACAATATAGATGTATCTTTTCCTCTTTCCAGATGCATAGTGAAAGTCATTTATTCTCATGCCATATTACATAAAACTGTGCTTCTATAAGACAGCTTAAAAGTTAACGGGTTTTAGGTAATTTATATGTGGCATGGGAGAATTAGTAATTGAAACAGTAAGAGAATTGGAACCAGCTGTGAGAGCTAGATAGGAAATTGTCCTTCCTTCCTGTACTAACTTAGACACGTTGTAATTTTTAACTCCCACTGCCCTACCTTCACACTGCAGTTGTAGATCTTCTTTGCATGACTAGCTGATGATTTTCCCCACCCGGTATTTTTAATTCTTTATGCTAATTGATTAGAAAGTTTGTAAACACTGCAATATTTTTCAAGTAGGATGGTGTGCATACATTTATGATTCTTAAGATGCTGGAATGAACATTTGAGTGAACACCTTTTTAAAATCACAGTTGAAGGACTGTTGAAAAGTATAGTTTGTGGATAACTCTCTCTAGAGGTGCAGTTGTTTAGTTTTGCTGACTGTAGTGCATTTGCTAAGAATAACAGGATCCCCGAAGAATCTGAAGAATTTCACCAACATTGCTGAATAAAACCTCACAGAAGACTCCGTGTAATAGATAGATATAATTTCTTCAGCTTTTTCAGAAAGGGAAATTTGGGTGCATGGGAATGAAACTGCTCAATGTCAAAGGTCAAGAATTGGTCCACACCAATGGTGTGTTGTTTTAATTTTTGTCATTTAGTCATGTACAATTTAAAAGATGTCTCACTGATGAGGTTACTGTTACTTTGGTATGGTGGTTCTTATCCATATCACCTTGATGCCTATAAAGTTCTATGCTAACATCGTCAGAAGTCTAAAAGTGAACATCAGGCTCTTTTTAGAGCAAAAGTGCATTTGTAGAATTCTCTATGTCTGTTTTATATACAATGCCAAATACCGAATATCTGTCGGTTTCTTTGGTTTTTAAAGTTTTGATGAAGCCACAACTTACAAAAGCTGCAAAAAAACTGTAATGCTTACTCTATTGCATATATCATCTTAATGTACTTCCATAGAAGTGCATGTAACTGATATTTCCTTTTTCTGCATGAATTTCAAAGGCTTAATAGTATCATTAATTTTTAAAATATAGAGTCCTTTTTAATTAAAAAACACTAAATTTTGTACGCATATGGTTTCTAAGTTATAAAATACTTCATAAATAATTTTATTATAAGATAGATGGGAGAGCAGTAGAGTTATTTTAATGACTGAAAAACATCCAAAAGTGTTCTAATTATTAAAAGGCAGGATGCTGCTATTGAAATTCTTAGTGTAATCTTGGTTTTCATGGTTTCCTCTGGGAGTCAAGAGAAAGAACGTCACACGTTATTTTTCCTAAAGCTTGCCAAAAGGTGGTAATGACAAAGTGTCTGTATACCATAGATAAAGGATGTTTTGGAGCAAATTAAATGCAAGTAACGAAGTGAACTGATGAGAAAACTAAAAAATATTATACATTAAGAAAGGTGAATACCTCAGTCTGCTCTTGCAGCCTGTGTTATATTTTTGTATTCTTTCATGTGTGTCTTTTAGGGCGTATTCTGGTACAGAAATTCATATCAAGATGAATGTTAAATATGTGAACACCTGTTTGCATCTCATCTGAACTAAGCATTTGGTACTTAAACTCCAAAGAGTTCACAACTATCTGTCCTTTCTGATTTCAGAATTAAGCTATTCTTTGGTTACTTGCCAGACTGGGCACAGCTTTCAGAGCAAAAATGTTAGCTGCATATTTGTATTTCCTCATTATCAGCTGATCTGTGATTATATGTGCTTTTTAATGTTTTGAAGTAAATATAAATATTCCTATATGTCAAAATGAAATAGTCTAGTCAGTTCTAAAGAATAATCTTAGTAAAGAATATGTGTGACTGAAATGCTGGTGATCTTTTAAATTCTTAATGGTACGTAGTCATAATTTTGTCTATCTTACTACTGGAGTAAAACAGTGTCTTGCCTGAACATGGGTGCTTTTTGGTGGCATGTGGCTCTTTCATCCTCTTTTAGCAAATGATAAGTATTTATAAACATTTTAAACTGAGCTGTTAAAGATCAAAGATGTATGTGATTGTGTAAGCAGAAAAAAACATACCTGAAATATCATCAGGATGCTCAGTTTAAGTAAATTGGTCACCCAGAAACGGCAAAGGAACCGTGAATGACCACAGGTGATTATAGATTTTAATCAGTTTTATCAGTGATTACAACTTTCTTTAGAAAAAGGCTCAAAAGAATTTCTTCATTATACATTGTGAGAAAAATTCCCTGATCATAAATACGAATACAAACCATGACAAACCAAGGGCTTGTTATAAATTCAGAAATTATCTGACTTAGATTTTACAATCTGGGTGAAAATAATAACCTCCTGAAATCTACCTAAAACTGTCTCTCAGGAGACAGATCAGGCAGGCTTTTTGCTGTACCTTAGAAGTATGGTGTTTACATCTAAAAAAAGATATTTGCAAACTGTGCTGAGATTCTTTTAATTGCAGTACTTTTTCTAAATTGTTAAGCCATGGGAATCTTTTAAGAAGGGGACATACTAGTAAATTGCACGAAAGAAGACAAGATATAATTCATGTTACTTGTGTCTGGGAACAGACTCTGAATTACTCTTTGACCCATCATCTAATAAAATATGTTGTATCTGACCTTTTCTAACATTACGAATTTATTATTTTTAGACAGTCGTGTGTTGGAATGAGGATTTATTCTATGGTCTTTTCCCTTGATGGTTAAAGCTGACAAAACACTCTGATTCAGATCATAAGAAAAATGTAATGACCCTATGAATTAGATGATGCTGAGAGAAGCTAATCACAGTACTGTTTCCATATTGAATAAATAAATTCTCTGCCTGTAGGCATTTGAAATTTACTTAAGCACCTCCATAATTTTTGGATGCACCCTAGAATAGTGCATTTTAGCTCACTAAAAATAAGAATAAGTCTCCCTAGTCTTTTTGTACTTAAAATTCAAGACAAGAGTTCTGTACTGTTCTGATTGTTACCTGAGGTAAAGGATGACTGGGAGAGAGAGCATTTTATAGAGCCCTCCCATTAGTTCACTAATTTTAGAGGTTTTATGCATTTATCATGGATTTATGAGCTGTCTATGTTTTTCCATGAGGCTGTTTTTTTTTGGGGGGGGGAAGATACCAACCAACATGATCCATACCAGTATTTGCATATATCCTCCTGTTTTCTGTAATATTTTCCTTTATCTTCTTCAGTCAAAAATGTAAGATAATATGCAGACATAGGCCCTGATTCATTCAACCTAATCAAGGCACCTATGTTATTGTTTTAGTTGCCTTGCAATCCCTGAACAATTCATGAGGAGGAGAGGTCTCCAGGTGATTCAGTTTTGTGATAAACTGATTTTTGTTCTGGAATCTCTTTTTTGAAGGCTGTAGAGGGAAGTCTGAAAAAAGTTTTCCATATTTAGATGCATTGCATTCAGAAACTCGAATTAATGAATCTGAGCCAAACTGAGTTTAATAATATGAAAGCTTGCATTAGAATTAATCTGTCAAATCAAACACCTAAAAGAGGAAATTAAAAGTTGTTGAAACATCCTGTCGCGATCCGACCTATTATTTTAATATTTTGTTTGAGGAAAACCAGCCACTGCTTCAGAGACGCGCAGATTTACAAAAAATAATAATAATACTTAGTGATTTAAACAAATTATAGGGATTTATTTTCAGGGAACAAGAGAACAGGTAAAGAGAGGGGATCGGGTTACCAAGTCCAGGAGGGAGTTCTGGAGTTAGCTGCTGCGTCCAGGCCGATGGCTCGCTGGGTGCTGATAGCTGATCTGGTGGCTTGTCCGTCGCTTGCTTGCTCCCCGATTGCTTGCCCTCCGCTTGGTTCTTTTTGTTGGGTTTTATAATGAAAACGGGGAGAGGAAGGAGGGGGTCTTCGTTTGCATAACTTGAAGAAATTCACGGGTTTCCCGGAACAGACTTTTCCTTATCTATTTGTTAATTTCCCTATTGTTTTAGGTAGGCGCCGGGGAGGTGGTCTGACCAGTTTTAGGCCTCAATAGGTGCTAACGAGGCATTCTTACAGGATTGGTGACAGGAAAGAATTTGCTCAAGAAACATTAGAAATTTTGAAAAGGTTTACATGACATCCTTTCAAATCTGGATGCTTCTTTCTGCATGTGAGTTTGTGGGTAATGCATGCCTATGCACCCAAAACCATTTCCATTTTCCTTTTGCTGTGAAAGAGTGTCTTACCCATATTGTAGTTTTTCGTATTCCATTTTTCTCTTGAGTGTTTATATTAGACTTCGAAAGTCTGCCCATTTTGTGAGTAATATGGTTTTAATCAGTGTGTGAACAAAACATGAATATCAGTATCTATTTGTTTGCAAAATGAATTTTAAATGTACAGAAAAAAATCAATTTAAACTCATTACTGTCTTCTGGTTTCACTGCTGTCTTGAAAAGCTGAGCTGGTTGCCTAATAGCTTAAAGCAATTCTTTAGTTTGAAAAGAGAAATAAGGCATGTTTTCTTCCAGATCTGTGAAATGCTCACTTCCACGTCCTTTAACTTTTATTCTAATAGTGTTTCAGAGTCATATTGAAGGATGCAAAAAGATTTTATTCCCTCTGTTAATCATCACTAGAATAGTCTCTTGATTTCATTCATTTACACAGATGTAGCATCTGTCAAAGTTGGGTGTGGGGTAGAAACAAAAATTGCACATTTTTGGCGATTAATTTAACTGCAATAGGTCTTGTGCAGGTGTACAGCTATGAAGTCTGATAGACTTGTGTTGCATCTTTGTCCTGAAAAGAGAATTGTTTGGGTTGTATTTCAGGTGATGTTTGAAAGAGAATTGGCCCTACAAACTGGAAACATTGATACAGAAATCAGCAAGCAACAGCAAACATGTGTTGTTTTTGAGTATTTTTGAGTACTTCTGATATTAAAGAGTAGTTTAAAGCTTTCCTTTATGGGTATTATTATGTCGTTGGTCCAGCAGCTGTAATTTCTGTGATGCTTTTCTAACAGATTATCTTCATAGTTCATTGGTTTTCTATTATTTTGGTGCTCTAAACTGAAGAGCTTGTAGTGTTTTAACTCTCTGTTTTGGGAATTAGTGTGTCAGAAATTCCATCCTTTCTGCTGTGATTGTGAATGAGTTGTCTGCTGATTTTTTCTATATGTAAATTCTCTCCAGAGCATTTTTTTTAAATCTTGCTTAGTACTTTGAGCTCTGCTGGAGAAGAATGGAAGATACAGAAAATTGTTACTGTATGGTGTCAAAGAAGGTTTCAGCACTGTATGCTGGATTCTGAAACAAAAAACCTTGTAAATGCTCTTAAACTTTCCTGCTCCAGTCACCTCACCCCCCAGCAGTGTGACATTTGATTTTCTATGCAATACAACTATTCTGGAGGGCAAGAGAGGAAGCTTTAATAATACTTAGGAGAAAACATGAATTTGGTGTGTTTAAACAAAGTGCTTTAAAATAGAAAAATTTTCTTTCTTAGTCGCAGGAGTCCTGGGATTTTTATGATTAAAACATTATTTTCTGCAGGGACTCTGTCATTTGGGAGTTTATGTTGCTGCAGCTCCTTAACTAGATAACTGATTAAGAAACCTAACTAACCGTCAGCATTTGATGCTGGGCTCTTTTGTCCCACTCTCACTTCTCCCATCTATTCTTGCTGTCCATTAGGAGCCCAGGTATTCCATCAGTCATATAGTGAGGCAGCAATTGCACCTCTTTGAAGTTTGTTAGGGGAAACCTGCAGTTTTGCCAGAAATGGAGAAATCTGTGTTAAGACTGGCTGTTGCCTCCTCTTCTCTTCCTATGGCCAGACAGCATCTTTCATGTGGAGTGTACCAAGCCAGAGACTGAAAGGATTGGGGTGTGAGTGTTCAGACTTCCATCAGAAGGATTTTTTTGTGATAGTATAGGTAATTACAGCAAGTAGTAGCCAAGCCAACTTGAACCTCTTGCCTTCTTAAGACAGGAGAAGAACTTACCTTTAGTTTAGCTGTAGTTTTGCATGTTTGTTTGGGTGTTTTTTTGGTTTTTGGTTTGGTTTTTGTTTTGCTTTTTGGTTTTTTTGTTGTTTTTTTTCCAAGCTCTACCATTACTCTGCTCTGACAAATGCAAAGTCTCTTCAAGTCTCCAGTAAGTTAGCATTATGAGAGAGCTTTGAGAACACAGGAACTATCCAGGAAAGTCGCATTTTCTTCCAGCACAACATAGGATCTCAAAATCTTCAAAGAAGGCAAGTTCCTTTATACTAGAATCTAAGGAAAATTGCAAATACAGGCCAAAAAAAAATTGCCTCATCAGTTAAATTGTAGTCTTTTGAGTGCCTTAAAAAATTGCCTTTTAAGGGCGTAGTGTGTGAAAGATTACCTACTGCCTGCAAGTCTCTTTCACATAAGATAATAATTCTATGAGATATAAACCTCTTCAGGCAGAGCAGTAGAGGTACTTTTAGGCACAGGCATAAATGCATCATTCTGTCCTTCTTTGGTTGGGCCATGAAAATGTTAGTCATTCGAAGAAGTACATTCTAACTTGTAGGAGTATTTCTACAGTATGAGAGGTTGGATTCTACTCAGCTGATTTATTTTTCACTAACTCTAAGCTTGCTATTTGTCTCTATATGACGTGAGCAGAATATGTCATAGTGGAATCGGTGTTCTGTTTTTCATAGTCTTTGTGAGCATAGTCTAATGGTCATTCTAAAATTACCTGAGTGGCAAGAGTAACAAATGCTAAAAGCTGGACATATTTTTTAACTGTAGATCTCTCTTTCTCATACTGCTTAGCTGTTTGGGGTTTGTTTGGTTTTTTTTTACTTTTGAAGAGCCTAACTTTCTCCTCAGGTATTTATTGTTTCAAATACAAGCCCATTCTTTTTCTACCTCCTGTACCCCTCCTTATTCTGCCAACTCCCAAAGACTATTATTGTCCATAGTCACAATTGCGAGGATATTGAAGGATATCTTGTAGGAGATCAATTCTAGATTTTAAATAATATTTCCTTTTTGTGTCTGTTCTCTGCTGTGACATGCATCGTTGGTTTATTTGGCTTTCCCTTTTTGTCTCTGATTTTTCTCAAGAGATCTTTGAGACTCTGACCTAGTTTCGGCTTGTGATTTCTAGTGGAAATTTTTCTGAGTATTGTTTGAGGGTAAGGAAGCTCCCAAAAGGAACGTCCAAGAAAAAAAGAATCCAGAGTATTTAGGCACAATGGTGCAGTGTTGTCAGGCACAGTATCTTAAGAGTTAGCTAAGGCTTGAAGTCCCTGAAAAAATTCAAGTGCAAACTACAGATGTGATTCCTGACTTCCAGTGTTCCTTTGCAGGAATTATTTACAAGGTAAGGCTTTCTGTTTTTGAGTAAGACTGTGAACTCCTAGAATACAGTATTTCACAGATTTATTATGTATCAATCTTATGTAAAAATTGAAAATTTTTCTATAGATTTTGTAAAAAACCTAAGAGATATGTCAACAAACAGTTTTACTTTGTTTCTGCTGAAAACAGAGAAAAAATCCACATACTGCCTTATCCTTCTGTGGTTTAAAAATAGTAATTAAAAAGAAAACAAAAAAAATCCTGTAGATGTGTAATCTCAACTAGATTTAATTGCAACACAATTTTTCCAAAACAGTATCAGTGAAATACTAAAATAAATTTGTGTAAACTCAAGAGTCCTAATCCAAGCAGCAATTGAATAACTGGAAGTGGAAGTGCACTTTGGGCAAGCTGTGCTTTTTCTATTTTCCAGACTTAACCGTAATATTCCTACGTGTATGGAATCCTAATGTACAAATTAGCATAAAAGCTATTGTATTTCTTGTTCTTTGTTCTTGTTTCTTCACTCTGGAATGTAACAACTGAAAAGTGGTAGTTACATCTGATTTTTATGTAGGCTTTTGTTGTAGCAGGTTACAGATATTTATAGCATTCTCAGCCATTTAGGAAGTTTATAGTTACTAAAACAGAATAAGCCAACTTTTTAAATTTAATTTTTTTAAATTTTGGCTGATTTGAGAATATTACGTGAAGATGCCTGGATGTTGTTATCTTATTTATTTTTTTTTCTATTCTCGATAATCTAAACAGTTACTTTAACTGTCAGACATCCCTTGGACACTGCAGAGCATAGCAGCTCCAGCGCTCACCAAATGTCTGACATTCATGATCAGGCTGTTTGATTTATCCAGTGGCAGAATGTGTTCCTGTGTGTTGTTCTTTCTTAAAGATAAATAGCCAGAACAGTGTTCACATGAGTGCTCTGGAAAGCAAAAATATTTTCATGTGAGTGGTTCACTCTTCTCATTAAAAGAGGGATTTAATTGTCACCTGGAGAAGCTAGCGATTAAAATTAAGTAAATTTATTATGGCAAATCCAATTTATTAGTAATTCAAATTATTTGTTTGAATTATTAAAAGAGTTCTTAAACTAGTTAAGATACCCTTTCAAAGTTAAATTTAGTGCTGAGGCAAAATAATAGGTATATACAGTATCTAACTTTGCGGTAGGTATGGGCCTTATAATATTCCAATACACAGATTGGAATACAAAATAAGCAACTAATAGTGATGATGACCAGAATTGCCAGAAAGCAGTTTCTGCTTGCAGCAATGGATGGTTTCTGTGAAAGCCTTTGATTCACAGGAATAATACATCTTGTGCTGTGGGTGATGGCAGTATGAAACTTGGAAACTGTTTGCTTCCTTTTCACACTTCTGTTTTTGTGGGGTAAGCTTAGATGGCAAGTACACACAGCAGCTGCTGAGAAGTTTTTTTGTATCTCAAAACCAGCAAATAACTGTTCAGGGAATGCTAATGCACAGAAAATCGAATTTGTATTATAATTATACCTTTATAGTGTGCTTTAAAGTGCCAGTTGAACAATAAACTTACATTCATAATCACAGGTTCACTTGGGAGTTTTGTGTTACACCTGCTTCTCAACTTGTAAACCACTGAATCTGTGGAACTATCTCTAAATGCCACGTGGGTTATACTTTTCACAATGTCATGTATAGCAAATCATAAACCTTTACTGCTACCTCTCCAGACTTGGAATGGACCACAGTCCCATAAATATATTTTGCTCAGGTGCATTTATGTTTTCCATAATACTTGAATCCCTCTTCAAACACCTGTGGCTGTTGAAGATGTGCATATGCTGTGAATGTGAAAAGAGAGGGCAAGAGTCTTCTGCTGGCTTTTCTATATATGTACATGTGTGTGAAAAGGGAAAGAAATTATTCAGTTTGGGAATATTTATATTGAGAATCAGAGCTGATGTTGGTGGCAAGCAAGGTGGGTTTGGCTAAAACAAAGATAAATAAAGTTTCAACTTTATCAGAAAAATAAAGCTGATAGAACTGCAGTATGAAACAAGTATAAAGGAAAGAAGCCTGATGCTGAAAATTTCTGTGGTAAGCATGGAAAAAAAGGAAGGAATTGGCAGAGGTGGATAAGGAAAGAGATACAATGTGGGGTATAAATAATCAGACTTCAGCAACAGAAAATTATAACAAAGATGTTGGGCATAAAAATAACATATCTGCTTTAGGAAACTTAAATGGTATCAGACAAATGAGCTTTTTGAGAATAATGATTCAAATGACCTTTTTAGAATCCAGCAGTCACTTGAGTATTTTCAGTACATATTGTTCTGTGTAAATTAACTACTTCCATATTTGTATTTCAGATGTTAGTCTGATGTGTTAGGTAATTTAAACTGTTACTGCCTTCGATCTGTGTGTTGCTGTTAAATGAAATGCCCTGAGGTATATTGACTGTTGTGGCTGCTGTTGAAGTGCCTGTTGTGAAGACCTGTGAGAGCTGGGGACAGTGGCACAGCAAGTGGAAGAGGAAAGGCAGTCCACGATCTTAATAAACCACATGGATAACTTTGCTTTTGTAATGAATTTCTAGATATTTCCATTAAGTTTTGCTAACTTCATAGAATCATTTTATTTGGAAAGACATGGTGTAAAAGTGATTAATTGACTTAATTACAATTCCAGATTGTCAGATACTGGTGATTAAGAACCAGAGAGAGTTTTAATGTTTTCTTTAGTGGAAAAGCAGGAAATCTTTTCTTGTTTTTGTTCTTTATCAAGGTAGTCTCATATTTTTTTGACATATGGGGCATATCCATAAAATAAAAATCCGGAATTCCTCTCTTTTTTTACAACTTTCTCTCTGCTTTTTCCTCAGATAGTGGCTGGTGTGAGGAAACCCTTTCTTGGCTTCATAAATATTGCAGTTCTGGGTTTTGTGTTTGGTTGTGTGTTTTTTATTGTACCACTATAACACATAGCACTTTTCTCACAGATGTTTTTTTTTTTTTTCCCCTCCAGAACCCTGTCAAGAAAATTCCAGATTCTCATGAAATTACACTCCAACATGGGACAAAAACAGTAAGTGATAACACATTCTCAACACTTCATGCTTACCTAGAACTGATCCAGTCTATGAAATAAGTTAAGAACTACTTGTAGAAACCATTCTATGATTCTGTGATTTCCAGCTAAAGTTCAGGAAGTTAATACTTCTCAGTGCACACAGTGCATGTGACTTCTTGACATACTGATTTCTATGTGTATTAGTATTTGCGTGCTAGTGTACTAATACAAACCAGGGTCCCAGTTCAGATGTGATGGTAATTGCTTCTGTAGTTTGTTTCTTGAGTACATTTCCTAACAAACTTTATTATGTAAAATTTTTGAAATACTGTACGCTAAACTAAAAAATCACTTCATGGCTTCTAAAAGCACAAGTTCATGTTATTTCTATTGAAAAGGTTCTGTAAAATGGAAGTTACAGTTCTGGAGGATTTCTGAGGTATTTTGACTGCATGAGAATGCAGCTGTCATCACCTACAGCAGAGGTGAATTATAATGTGGGTATATTTTGCGCAGTTGGATTAAACTGGATGCTGTGAATGAAGCATTGGAAAAAACAGCTTTTCTGTGAAAGACAATCTTTGTTTTACTTGTTTGTTACAGAATAATGCAACTACATTCATACACACGTATAAGAATGGGAACAATGTCATTATCTCGATACCTATTGTTTCACCCCAGCATTTTAAAGTACAGTGTTCTCATGATGTTCATACAGTGTACTGTAGTTCAGCTAAACTTATGTATCCCATCTGTACCTCTTCAATGTAATGGATGTGGGTTTGATGATGACTCCATTCCTGTGCAGCTGAAAAGTCTCAGGAAAGTTTTCCCAAGCTGGACAGTCTTTCCAGAGGCCTGATTAATTTCCTGGTTGCCTTCCTTGTGCAGTGTAATAGGAGTTACTGTTCCAAAATGAAACTTTGGGGATATTTATTTCTTTTTTCTTCTGGTATTTTTGAAACATAGGTAGGTAGGAAAAAGAATACATAATCAGAGGTATGTTGAACAGTGTGCTTTCTAACATCTCATATCACAGCTGTTCCTTTTTATAGTAGTTATTGTAGAACAGAACACTTGAGTCTTTTAACTAAATGCATCATTCATCTGGAGATGCCCCCTTTTTGTCTGTGTTAGAAATCATGAATTAAATTAATGGGGTTCAAAGTTTGCATCTAACTGGTAAAAGGTTTTTGTTTTTTGGGGGGTTATTTTCTGGTTTTTTGTTTGGTTTTTGTTGTTGTTTAGTTGGTTTGGGATTTGTTTTGGAAAAAAGTAAGCGGTTGAATCTGTTTCATTTAAAACTACAATCTGTCACAGTAACATAATCTCTAAGTGGAGTTCCTAATTAGTTCTTGGAGATAGTGCAAAGCAGTAGATTTAAACACTTGATTCTGGAAAGTAAAAAGAAAAATGTTGAATTCATTAATAGATCTGTAAATTAGATTTTCTTGGGGGCAATGGATTAGGATGTATGATGATCTTTTGCATCCTTTAGAATAAGGAGATTTTAGACCTCTGAAATACACAAATTCTGGAAGTTACTGCTTTTTTCAAACTGTTGGCTGTATAATGGCACTGTACATTTAACAATACCAGCCTGAGAATATGACTAAAAATGACTAGAAATGAGTCTTTGATAAAATAAGGAATACCTAAGTGAACCTTTTTCTACATGAAACTGAGAAAATAATCTCAAAAGAAGCCCATACTTTTTCACTTAAGGAAATCTTAATGCTAGTAAAACAAGTTGTCCATCTTAAAGAATAAAATCCATTATTACTGGATTTTTATTTTTTGTGGATTACTTTTTCAACTGGGCATGAAAAAGGGAATATCCCCAGTGAAATTCCATTTTTGAGTTTTGTGTGAAAACTATTCAACTGATTACATAAGTTTTAAATGTCTCCATACCATTACACAGTACGTATACTAAGGACTTTTATAGTAGCAGACTGATGTATCTCTGATACTGTTTTTTAATTTTACTTCTGTGTCTGCATCAAATCATTGTGACAGTTGATATTTGTCACGGATACATTTTAAAAAGACTATGTAGACAAGCATCCTTATATGCAAATTGTCATAATTTTATACATCAATAGCTGGAATTTTTTATTTGGTTTAGGTATCTGAAAGTAACTGGGCTGATCTTTTTCTGAACAAGTTCAGCATTGTTAGTGTACAGCCATCACACTATTCTCAGGTGTTACCTTTCACTCAGAAATTAAGACTTACTTAAAACTTTTCCTTTCTTTATTGTGCTTAGAGTTGTTTGGGGTTTTTTTTCTTTCATTTTTTTCTCCACAGTTTTCAGTAAGTCTGAATGCTCTTGATGGACTATCAGATATCTTTTTGGGTTTTTAACTTCAGAATTTTCTGGCTCATACCTTCAAATCCTTTTCAAGACATTTTCTAGAATTTATTTTTTGAAAAAATTGTTATCACTCTTTCTTCTTGTGTTGAAGACTGTCTTCCTGGTTGTGCAAATGTTTCTGATTCTCATGATTATCCGTTTTATTTATGGAATGAGCCAGGTTTTTTTCCAGTGGTTAAAAGTCATTCTCTGGTTAGAATCTAGGATTTATCCATTGTCTGTCTAACTTGAAATGCCCAATAGAGGGCAAAATTTTTTTCAGTATTTTTAATTGAAATTCTGAGTAATTACTGAAATTCTTTTTTATATAGTGTTTTTTTTTACATCACAGTTCCACACTATCTCATATGGATGGTTTAATATTGGAGAATTAATCTCGTTATTTACAAATTAATTTAGCACATTGTCTAGCCAGTCTATTAATCTTTGAAAACAGTAATAGATAATATTTTCAGCTCTGAGAAAAAAGAAGATATAATTTTGAAGGTAAATGGAAGGATGTTTAATCAATGAGGGCTTTCTGTTGCTCGTACTTCTCCATATGGTTATTAGAACACTAGCGTTTTTCAAAGAAAGAATTAAATAGGATTTTCATTAAAAATCACATTTTTAGTTACCCTTTTATTTGAGGATAACAAATGAGAGTAATGAGCATTAAGAAGTCTTTTCTTAAAGTGCTGAGTAGCATTAAGGAATTTCATATCTAAACCAAATGGGTTTTCGTAATGGGTTTTTTTAAGGTTTTTTAGTTAAAATTGTGGTTTTCAACTTTTTTATCCTTTTTCTACTTTATTTTTAGAAGATAAATTTAACCATGCAGCATATCTGCACATAACTGTCTTGAACAAAGTAGTGGAAAACCTGAGAGACATGAAATGCCATTTCATTGTCTTGCTAGAAATACTACTTTTGCTTTTGACAAAAACCTAGAGTATAGTTTTGTTCATAGAAATGAAGAATACCCAAATCTGCAATGAAAGAACTAAAAAGCAAACACTGAATTACTTTTCTAAGCTTTTTTCAGTGGTTTATTCAGATTATGTCATTTCCATTTGCATTCTCCCTACCTCTTACAAAGTACTCAGGCATTATACACAGCAGTGGACATTCAAAAATAAAACACAGCTCACATATTTAGGAAGAAATTAGCACACAAAAATTTTTGTTTACTTTAGTAGTATTTTATACTTCGACACTTGAAGAACAGGAGAAAAAAAAAAAAGTGAATGATCTTGATTGTTTTCTGTATTTTCCTTTGTTTAGGTTTCTGCCCTGGGGTTGGATCCTTCAGGTGCCCGTTTGATAACTGGTGGATATGACTATGATGTTAAATTTTGGGATTTTGCTGGAATGGATGCCTCTCTCCAAGCTTTTCGGTCACTCCAGCCTTGTGAATGGTAAGCACGAAGACTGCTTTCATCACTTAAGATTGTGCCTATGATAAGGTCCTAATAGAATTCACAAAAGCCTTGTAAGACAGTTTTGTTTTAAAGGGCTTTTGTATCCCATTGTATATTTTGTTGGAACTTGAACATGAACCTAAGAACTCATCTGCTTACGGTGGTGGTCAATGGCAGCCTTGGCTGCAGTGATCATGAGATGGTAGAGTTCAGGATCCTGTGTGGAAGGAACAGAATACCCAGTAGGACCAGAACCCTGGACTTCCACAGGGCAAACTTTGGCCTCCTCAATCAACTGTTAAGAGAAATCCCATGGGACAGGACGTTAAGAGATAAAGGGGCTCAAGATAGCTGGTCAGTATTCAAGGACCACTATTTGCAAGCACAGGATCAGAGCGTCCCTATGGTTAGGAAATCTAGTAAGGGAGCTAGGAGACCAGCATGGTTAAAAAAGGAACTGCTGGGAAAACTTAAGTGGAAAAGGAAAATCTACAGATCATGGAAGGGGGGGCTGGTCACTTGGGAGGAATATAGGACTGTTGTCAGAGGATGTAGGGAGGCAATTAGGAAAGCTAAGGCCTCCTTGGAACTTAACCTTGCAAGTCAGGTTAAGGATAATAGAAAGGGCTTTTTCAAATACATAGCTAGCAAAACTTAACACTAGAGGCAATATTGGCCCACTAAGGAATGAGCTGGGAGCCCTGGTGACAGAGGATATAAAGAAGGCAGAGGTGCTGAACGCCTTCTTTGCCTCTGTCTTTACTCCTGCAGGGTTTCTGCATGAGCCCCAGATTCATTTAGCCCCAGAATTAGTCAAGATAGATGAGAAGTTGGACATAGTAGATGAGGATTGGGTTAGGGATCAGTTGAGTAATCTGGACATCCATAAGTCGATGGGTCCAGATGGAATGCATCCAAGGGTGCTGAGGGAGCTGGCAGAGGTCATTGCTAGGCCACTCTCCATCATCTTCAGTAAGTCATGGGTAACAGGAGAGGTGCCTGAGGACTGGAGGATAGCAAATGTCAGTCCAGTCTACAAGAAGGGCAAGAAGGAGGACCCGAGTAACTATAGACCGGTCAGCCTCACCTCCATCCATGGAAAGGTGATGGAACAACTTGTTCTTGTCACTATCTCCAGGCATATCAAGGACATGGGGGTCATCAAGAACAGTCAGCATGGTTTTATCAAGGGTAAATCATGTTTGACTAACCTCATAGCCTTCTATGAGGAAATTACTAGGTGGATAGATGATGGAAGAGCAGTAGATGTGGTTTATCTTGATTTCAGTAAAGCATTTGACACCGTCTCTCACAGCATCCTTGTAGATAAGTTGATCAAGTATGGGTTTGATGATCAGGTAGTGAGGTGGATCAGGAACTGGTTGAAAGGAAGGAGTCAGAGAGTTGTAGTCAATGGGGCAGAATCTGGTTGGAGGTGTGTGACTAGTGGAGTCCCTCAGGGGTCGGTGCTGGGACCGGTGTTGTTTAATATCTTCATCAACGACTTGGATGAGGGTATAGAATGTACCCTCAGCAAGTTTGCTGATGACACTAAGCTGGGAGGAGTGGCTGACACACCAGAAGGCTGTGCTGCCATTCAGAGAGACTTAGACAGGCTGGAGAGTTGGGCAGAGAGAAACATGATGAAATTCAACAAGGGGAAGTGTAGAGTCTTGCATTTGGGGAAGAACAACACGATGTCCCAGTATAGGTTGGGGGCTGACCTGCTGGAGAGCAGTGTAGGTGAAAGAGACCTGGGGGTTCTGGTAGACAAGAGGATGACCATGAGCCAGCAATGTGCCCTTGTGGCCAAGAAGGCCAATGGCATCCTGGGGTGCATTAGAAAGGGTGTGGTTAGTAGGTCAAGAGAGGTTCTCCTCCCCCTCTATTCTGCATTGGTGAGGCCGCACCTGGAGTATTGTGTCCAGTTCTGGGCCCCTCAGTTCAAGAAGGACAGGGAAGTGCTTGAAAGAGTCCAGCGCAGAGCTACTAAGATGATTAAGGGAGTGGAACATCTTCCTTATGAGGAAAGGCTGAGGGAGCTGGGTCTCTTTAGTTTGGAGAAAAGGAGACTGAGGGGTGACCTCATCAATGTTTTCAAATATGTAAGGGGTGAGTGTCAAGGAGATGGAGTTAGGCTCTTCTCAGTGGTGACCAGTGATAGGACAAGGGGTAATGAGTGTAAATTGGAGCATAGGAGGTTCAAGTTGAATATCCGGAAAAATTTTTTTACTGTAAGGGTGACAGAGCCCTGGAACAGGCTGCCCAGGGGGGTCGTGGAGTCTCCTTCACTGGAGACATTCAAAACCCGCCTGGACACGTTCCTATGTGAAGTGCTCTAGGTGGCCCTGCTCTGGCAGGGGGGGTTGGACTAGATGATCTTTCGAGGTCCCTTCCAACCCCAAGGATTCTATGATTCTATGATTCCACACGTTTTCCAGTGCCTTGCATATTTTCCTGTTTCACAAAGCTGCAGGTGAATTTGGAGATTGTATTTTTAATAGTATCAGCAAATAGTTTATGAACTTTTCAAAGAGACAGGTTGACTTTCATAGTTGTAACAAAAAATGTTAGAATACACTTTCCATATTTCCTCTGGTTATATAAAATTATTGAAGAAGGGGAGAAGGTTAAACAGTTGTCTCCCTGTGAAGAGTCTCTGTAGTTGCTGCCAGTATTTCTGAGTGGAGAGATATCTTATTTTCATTAAATCCTGGGTTTCTTGAAGCACTGGTCCTGATAATTAAATAGCTACATTGTGTGCATTAAAAAGGTATGTTTGATTTCTTTTTTAAAAGAAAAAAGCTATATATTTATTTAAATTCATCTATATATTTTTCTATATGTAAATTTTAAAAAATACAGGACGCATTTTTTAGAGGTTGATTTCCATGCTGTCAATATTGTGTCACTGGTCATTCAGGAAGTGCATGAAACGAGTTCATTTAGTTATTTCAGAGTGGTGGAATGTGGAACTCCTTCAGAAGGAGTGTGTATCTCATGAACAGCAAACTTTCAGATGAGCACATTTATAAATTACTAACACAATTGTTCTGGCAAGATACTTTCCAATGTCTAACTGATGTGGTGCACTTTATGAAATATTTCAGTATGCTTTAAAAAAGGATTGAAATCTATTATGCTCAGTTGAGTAGTCCTCAGAATATCTGTTTTTAATCATTATTGTCTTAAAAAGCTACCACTGAATTTTGGTCAGTTCAGAAGGTTAGAATGTGTATTGCTATTTATAGATATGCCAAGAATCTAGATAATGAACTATAAGAAAAAGTTGGGGCTGTTATCCTGAAAAGGAACAAAATAGAAAATGATTCTACTAATGTTCTCAACGGTGAAAAATCAGGAAAATAAAAAGTGTGCTTTGATGCATTATGCAATTCTCATATCTTTCATGAAGTTATCTTGTTATAATAACCCAGTGGATGACACTTTTTCTTTGAAAACTTAACTTGGTAAACACGCAGCTTTAAAATTAAAACCTAAATAAAAATTCTCTAAATGTGAATTCGCATTCAGATTGTCTGGTTTGAGTTTAATTTACATTATTGATTAGCAGTATTTAAATGGTATTTTCTTCTTTGTCATAACTTTGCATTCAGAAAGAACTGACAGTCTGTACTCACACAGTAGGATATAATTTTAACTAATACATTTTCAAACTGAGCAGAGGAGTGTATTCTGGTTTAGTAGTACTTGCTAACAGTGATACAAAGCATGAATACAGTATAAAACCCACAAGTACAGTGTATGTTAATGTTCAATTTCAAGAAAAACAGCTGGAAATAAATTTTTAATCTCCTTTTGGCAAAAACTGATATTAAAATATGAGCTTAAAGTGCTTATTGTCCCTGATACTGTTAATTTAATCTGTAATAAGTATCTCAAGGATTTTTAGGTACGTGTTTATGGTGAAATTACATTCTTGTGGTTTTAGTATGTTGATTATAGATCAAATACATAAAAATATAAGTTTATAATATAATATAAAAAAATATAATTAACTGGTGGCCAGTTTATAAATTTCACTTACATTGCAAGCCTCACTTAGTGATTTTAGGTCTTTTGTGAAGACAAAACTGGAACAAATTATCTGTCTGGTAAAAGATCTAAATTCAAGAAATCTTAAGTTCTTTGGTGGTGACACTGAGGCTTGTTGGTGAGCTCTTTGTGGAGTATTAGGTAACTTATTCCCAGGTGTGCTTGTACTCCTGCATTATTTTTTTCACTGTGTAATTTATTGTGAGGACTGTTAGCATTCACAGACCTTAATTTCAAAGAATTCTAGTCTGGAAGCCTTAGGGGTTTGCAAAAATCCAGTTCTGGGCAATAAATTTAATTTCATATTAAGAATAAAGCAGCTGTAGAACAATCCTATATTGTCCAGGATTCATTTTGTTGCATAGTATCAGGTTACTCTGTTAATTTCTCCTTGGATTTGGGATGTAAGGAAAAAAAGAAAAAGAGTGACAAAAAAATAGTACCTTCAAACCACACCTCAGTGTTAAAAGTGAAGGCAAGTGTAAGGCAAAGCTTTGTCACATGTATAGAAATTGTGTGTTATGATTCTGCATGTATATGTAGTTCTGAAGGTCCTGGCAGAGAGTAGTATGCACATTTGGCAGCTTTAAACCAAACTGACTTGGTTTAGAGTTATTAAAGGGAATGGGTTTTTAAGTTTTCCAGTACTCTTGATTTTAAATCAGTAAGAAGCAGAAATTATTTCTTTCAGAAGTGTCTCTGCGTAGCCTCAGTCTTGGTCATACTCCAAAGAAAATCTGAAAAGTGGTAACTTCTGGGGCTTTGCAAGTACCCTGCTTATAGAACCAGTGTTTTGACATAATTTTAAAGTTGTATTGCAGTCACAAAGGTTTGTTTTTTTTTTTCTGTAGGTAAAGCTTGTGTAGATTGTTTCAGACTTTTTTTTTTGTTTATATGACTGATTTGGTAAAATAGAAGTTATGTTCCTTTTGTGCTACGGGCCATAAAAATCAGGGGCCTTTCCTTGTTAGAAGAAACTTTAAATCTAAAATATTTTTCAAACTTTTAACAGTGCCATGTTAACAGTATTGTCTGTAGTTTTTATTTCAGCACTTCAGTGTCTGAAAGAGTTTCCTCAGAAGATTCTCTGGGCCTTTGCATATTATGGATTCTCGCACAAACCAGATCTTACTTCTGGACAAGATGTTGTATCATATCTAGGGACCAAATCCTTTTCATGCATGATGCATGCTTAAAGCAGAAAGAGTCTTCTAGTGCAAGTTTTTAAATGTTTATTTTTGGTTCGTATGTTTCACCGATGAAAAGTGCAAAATATGAATCTGTGCCCTGGAGATAGGCAGGGTATTTTCTCTTGACAATTTCAGCATCGAAATGCGAGAAATGTAAATAGATAAGTATTTCATTCTGATAAGGTACTCATGTGGAACTCAGGAGTATTTTGAGCCAAGTGTGAATCATGTGAAATGGCAAGAGCACTTGGAATGACAACTGGGGAAAATTTTTTAATTTCTAAGATGTGCTTATAGATCTAAAGCTGAATCAGATGGATTATTTAGTCTAAGTTTATCAGCTGTCTGCAGAGAATATTCTAGACTTCAGATACTGTTTCTCTTGTGGGTGTCTTACTCATTTTTCCAGTGTTTCCTCTGAGTCTAATATGTCTGGCCTTCTTTCCCCTTTTATGAGTAGGCATCCATTTTTGCTCTTGAGGCTCAGGATGCTTTTTCAGACTTCACCTGTGATCTGTTTTGGAAATTACCAGAGCTGAGAGTCTCCTTTTTATTGAAAATCAGAGTTTAAAATACTTCAGCCAATTTGGCTGCCAGTTTGTGTTACATAATGGTGTTCTTGAAGCAATTTTTGGCTTTTGAGTCATAATCTAATAAGCTTTGCCAAACATTTTTTGAATGAGAAACCTAGTTTATATTACTGTGATCAATACAGAACTTCAAAAATATGTATTACAATATTTTATGTGTTTGTGTAGTAACTCACAACTTGGAGCCAGATTTAACACATAATAGCTACTGCTGAGTCAGTCATGAATGAAGTCACTATCAAGTAAGATCTAGAGTGTTAAATTACTGAGTTACAAATTGCAGTCAGTTTTGCTCATCATCTGAGTGTTAATTTTACTGATATGAAATTGTGTTATAGTTTCCTAGTACTTGAATGCACAGGGTTCTGTTCTTAACGAAAAGGAAAATACTATTTTGAGGACAATTTGGATGCCATGGGAATCCAAAGTAACTTTCCAGTCCTTAAGTTTGGGTGAGTTTAGCTGCAGAGCAGAAGCATTGTATGGTGTTATTGTGCACGTTCTGTTAATGTGGCAGGATATGAATTCTGGCAAGTCTGGAGCAAACAGACTGCTCTGCATTCCTTGCCATTGTTGTAATGGAGTGTATAGCCAGGTAGGGGATCAAAGGATACTTCAAATATAGTGGACTTTGTTCAAAAAAGGGGAATGCTCAGGGAAGATGCTGAAGCTGAAAATAGACTTTTGCACATCAGCCATCTTCCCACTGTCTGTTAGTAATTGTTGTTTTGGTATTATTCCATAATTTTAGTCCCAGATTTCTCAGTCAACAGAAGACATTTCTCAAAGAAAACCTTTACAGCTAATAATCCATCATCTAAGACAGTAGACTGGGTAGATTGATATCTACTGCCATGTTTCCAGGGTGAGCGTTGTACTTAACTTTATTTAGGGCTCTGATTTAATTATAGACATGAACATAGAAAAAAAGGTGCAAGAATGCTTACGTATGACTAATTTTCTGGTGTACAATGTACAGTGGAGTTTTATGTAGGTCTAATATAGGACTATAACATTCTTCTCTTGTAATTTATAAATTATTTAAATGCACATGTTGCTTTTGAGGAGATGCAAAAGAATTTTCAGCTCTGGAGAGCTGAATTTGACACACACTTGGAGCTATAAGAGGATTCCTAAAGTTAAATATGTTCGCCAGAAATAACAGTTTGGGTGCCAGGTTTGTAAATGATATTGTTTGATATGCTTTGTGGTTGAAGAAGGAAATGTGGCATTGATTCATTAATCTCAGATAATTTTTTCTGGCTTTTTTGAGAGAACAATGTATATGGTTCTATTTCTGGAATATGCTTTTTCACCATTAACACTTTTACTGTAACTTACAGGAACTGAAGTTAATTGAAACGTTTTCTTTCTTTATAGTCACCAAATCAAATCTTTACAGTACAGCAGCACAGGAGATGTCATTCTCGTTGTCTCTGGTAACTCTCAGGCAAAAGTTCTTGACAGAGATGGCTTCCCAGTAATGGAGTGCATAAAAGGAGACCAATACATTGTGGATATGACAAACACAAAGGTAAAGTGTTTGTTAATTATTTTTTGAATAAATTAATTGATTTCCAGAAGAATGACCATGTAGTGTGGTTTTGCTTCAGTAAGGATGAATACAAATACAAATTTTGGTACAGTGTATCAAAATTTGTCAGCTTCCCCTCTACCCCCTACCTGTCCAACAGACTCAAACAAAAATTAGTTAATCTGGTCTAGTCTCTTGCTAGCTTCTACCCTTCCATTCTTTTTGCTGATACGATTTATCTCTCTGGAATCATTGGACGTTGGTTACTGTTACTTGCAAGCGATGGGTGTAAAACTAGTAAGGAACTGTAAGTTTTTAATGGTAGTTAAAAATGCAACGGGAGAAGGTCTGATTCATAGTTTTCTAGTATTTTAAAAGCAGTTGATTTGGTTTTGAGCCCTTTGCTTTTGTAGTTCCACAAACTGTATGAGACAGGGATACACTTTACATAGATGATTTAAATTTAGGTCAGCTTTTACAATATTGTAAGACTAAAATGTAGTGATAAAATCTAGTGTTCAAACTGATGATGAAGTTGACTTATTTATTGCTTGTAAAGTATATTGCCAAAGAACTAGGCTAAGTATTGTTTTGCCTAAAACTGTTCTTGTCAGATGGCTATTTCTTTTGGATAGTGATATGTATATAAAACTATCAAATAGAAACATCTGCTTTAGTTCTTGTTTACTTAAAATAATTCAAGTTTTCTTTCACTTGTAAAATTCTAGAATTCCAGCGTACTGCGGTCCAACAGGCAAAATGATAAAATATTTGTTTTATCATCCCATTAACTTTTCATTATTTCTCTCCATATTTGTGCTTAAACTGAAGAAATTCCAGTGTTGCAGTAGTTTCCAAATTTCTCTTTGAATGCAGAGCACATGCCTGTACTTCAAAGAAGTAAAGCCAACTGGACAAACATTTTATCTATTAATAGACACCATAATGGCAATCGCTTACTTTGGATTAAATACTTGCTTTCTGGTTTTTTTCTATACCAAAGAAGCAGGGTTGACTAATCAATTTGCAACTTATAACCTTTTATGAAAAACTCATCTGATGTTAAATTCATCTTGACAGTCGTATTCTATTTTTTCACTTATTTTCCAACCAGATCTTTGGCTAGTGTAGTTTGTCACTGAATGTATATGTTGTTAATGTTGATAATTTTTGTTATTTCTGTTATTTTTGCATAGCTTGGAACAATTTGCATTATGATGCATTGATGCCTACTGCCTCATCCTTTCTCTACATTACGGTTCTCCTAAGGAGAAAAATGGAATTCTGATTCATTTTCTTGATGAACAAATATAAATAGAAGAATTTCATGGTTTTTACCATTGAAAACTGAAAGCAAGCAGGGATAAAACAGATTAGAGTACATAAAATCTGTAAAATCACTGGTCAGCCATTCCTGTAGGCAGAAGAGTCCTATTCAGCTTACGGCTTTCATGTGATTCCACTTGAAAGATATGGATTAAAATTTATAAAACCTTGTAAGACATCTCACAGAACCTTGTAAAAACCTCTGTATTTATTTCCTCAGGGTCACACAGCAATGCTCAATTCAGGCTGTTGGCATCCAAAAATAAAGGAAGAATTTTTGACATGTTCTAATGATGGGTGAGTATTTGGGTATATTGTCAGAGTTTTTTGAGAAGCTTGTTTGGCTTTTGTGTTCCAATAAAATACCCTAATTTTTTTTAAATACCATCCCTTGAAACCTTGAGCAAATACTCAGGAAAATGTTAGGTGAGATCAAGAAGTAGGTTTCAGCTTTAGATAATTAATGTATTTTGCCTGTATTATTATAGTTTTGTAATTTAAAATGACTTTCAATGGTATCTCACAAGAGTTGTTGGTTAAATCTGTTCTTACAGAAATTCCTGGATACAGTTTAACTTTAGCCAGTATTCTTCAGAGCAGAATGACTGCTAGATGTGGAGACTTAGACATAACCGAATATGGTGGAAAACTAGAGTATTTCAGCTGGGAGTTGCAACTTTTGTTAAATGTAATTGCATATTGATGGATGTTGTTTGAAAATTGCTGAAGAGGCTGTTAGAAATTATTTTGTGTCCTCAGTCTTGATCTTTGGGGTTCAAGTCAAATTGCAAAATTGTCACTGTGCAAATTACATGAATTAATAAAGTTACTACAGCTGGCAGTAGCAGGATGATGAATGATTTTTGAGCTGATGTTTCAGACATCCAGTCTCCTTTACTCCAGAGTCACAATGAGTGGCAAGAATTAATTTCTCTACTAATGTGTCTGTAGTGTGGCCCATGGTAAAAAGAAGATTCCTGTTATCAATCCCTTCAAATGATGTTTTGGGGCTGGTTTTTTTTATGATAAAAGGGGCCCACTTATTATTTAGCAAACAACTACCTGAAAAAATGGATTTAAGAGGAAAATTTACAATTTCTGAAATGATTGTAGAGATTGCAGGAGATGAAAAAAACCTTAAAACCTTAAAAACTAAAGTGTGCTTTATGGAGTAGTTTAGTTGTAAAAATCCATGCAGTTAAGCTAACTGTATATTTTTTCCAGCTTGTAGACAAGAAAGATTTTCCTCCATATGAGAACTATATATTAAATGGTAGACTACTACTTTAAAAATGTGGGTTTTTTTCTGTATGTAGTTAGACATGAGTACATCTTCTTAGGGTGAATAATTTGTAGGTGGTGAAAATAAAAGTAAGACAGTATAAGTTATGAAGTCTGTCCAATCCCATCCAATCAAGTGCTTAACTAATATACCAATTGCTGTGAATCTAAATGGTCTGGTCAATTAAGTAAAATCCAGATAAACACTACTATAAATGGCTGGATAATTACATTTTCAGAGACACTACATGGTTGACATTACAGGAAAAGTATTTTAAGCCCATTTAATTTTGTTTCATGCTAGTGACAGATCTTTCCAGGACTTGGCCATGTCTTGTGTAAAGAAACAATTTGGACTGCTTAATTTGCAGCACAGTACTTAAATGTTAAAGACACTATTCTATCTGTGAAATTTAATAATAACAGAAAATATAAAGTCTCCAAAGTTTAATCAGTAATTGATTATAAGACTGGAACTGTGAACTAGAATAGAATAGAATAGAACAGTTCCAGTTGGCAGGGACCTACAATAATCATCTAGTCCAACTTCCTGACCACTTAAGGGCTGAGCAGAGGTTAAAGAATGTTATTAAGGGCATTGTCCAAATACGTCTTAAACACTAACAGGCTTGGGGCATCCACTACCTCTCTCAGAAGGCTGTTCCAGTGTTTGCCACCATCTCAGTAATACTTCTTTTTGGATGCTGTCCAAATGTATTGTGGAACTTGTCTTGGGAGACTGTGGCGTCAGGCTTGAAAAGAAATCAGAAGAATTCATGTTTAAAGGACTTGTAAGCAGACAGGAAATGCAGTAGGCGTTATTTCATATTTCTTACATGACAGTTGTGAAAAGTGAGGAGAATTGAAGGGGATAAACTTTCAATGGCCAGATTTGGTCAGCATTAGTATTATAACTGTGCCTAAAGACTGAATACAGGACTAAATCAATCTATGATCAGATTCAGTCAGATGTTTCTTCTATTTTTATATGTTCTCAGTGGCAGAGTGCCATCTGATAATAGAGATGGGATTTGGTGCTGTACTATGCAAATGTAGTGTGTGGGTTGTTCTCAACATACAATGCTTTTGTAATGTTTTTACATGTAGAGATGGTGTTCTGGCAAATAGATTCTGTTGGTAAGGTCTTTTTCCTTGAGGAAGGTGTTGAGTCAAAGCCCAGGATATGATTTTATGATAGATTGAGATTTTGGGTAAAAATGTTTCATTTAGGTTGGCTTTCTGATTTTTGGGGGGTTTTTTTTTGCTTGTTTTTTTTAATAATAATACATTTTTCCAGTTTTGAGTCAGTCTTTCTCCGGGGCAGGAGACCAGTCTGTATTCTGTTTTGGTATTTGTGACATCACACACAGGTGTGATTTGGCATTCATAATCAGCAACATATCTGGTCATACTTTATCAAAAGATACGTAAGAGGAAAAATTAAAAGCTTTTCAGCATTGCACTTCAGAGGAAAAGTTGAAATCAAACACCTACTCATCTGTTACATTTTTTATCCTTACAGTTCACTGCTGCTTTTGTATACGGTGAAATTCTGTAGGAAATCTACAGTAGATTCCTATTAGCTTTGCTTTAAAATTTGTACTAGACATAGATGTGGTATCGAGTTACTTGAATTACAGTGAGTGGTCTGAAATATTTAATAGTGAATGTGCTATCTCTACATGTTGAGATTCAATCCTCACATTGGAAAAATGAACTGCAAGGATATCTAACACTAAACACTAAGATGAAACCCTTCAGAGGGTCAGTCTTGAGTGTATGGTAAAAAAACAGTGTTGCCATTAATAGGCATGAAGGCTGGGCATCTTTGTTTTGCTGGCTTTAGTCTCTTGGGTATCACATGGAACTCTAAAGCAAGGCAACGTTAACGCTTAAATGGATACTTCTCCACTCACTAGATCAGTATTTCTGTGTTAAGAGCTTCTGTGTACTGTAAATCTGGTTGCCAGAACAAACACCTGTTTTTAAAAATAGTTGCAAGAAAAGCTGTGAGGGTTTCAGTTTATCATCTATCTAAAAGTCTGAGAACTGCTCGAGGTAGCAGTTGAAGTGTGTATGTTGTGCTTCTTGAAGCACACTGAATATAAGTGTCTGAGATTAAAGAAGAGGACATAGGGAAGTACCTGAGTGGTGTTAATGTACTGGCCCTACTCTATATATTCTGAGCTTCTAGGTATCATTTGCACCACCTCTAGAGAGCACAGTAGTCCATATGCTGAATTTTGAACTATTTAAAAATTGTGGAGTATATTTTATTAGGATACTGTAGTATTTGCATTGTCTGCTTTTCCAGTTGGGTACACTTTCAAAACAAAGGAAAGAAGATTGTGGGTTTTTTTCTGTTGTGGTGAAAGCAGTTTTCATGATGCCTAAAGAAGTTGAAAAGGAAACTTTTCAAGTGGACTAGTAGAATCAAAGGAAAATAAACCATCTTAAATATGTTTCAAATAGATACTTGGAAAATATTTTAAATACATACTTCTTTTTGATGTTAACTTTCTATAAATCAAAATCTTGGGGATAGTCTGTATAGGCACTTGACAGTTTCTTTTGATTCCAGGTGATTAATTCTGTACTAGTATCCTGAAGTAAAAAGTAATGGAGTAAAGGAAGACTCTTAGAACTGCTAATGTAAAAGATGTATTTTAAGTAATGATCTGCTTATTGTGATTTATTCATGGCATTCAAATTTGCTCTACAGTTAGAAAAAATAAATCCTATAAGCAGGTTTTGAATATAATGTATTCTAGTTTGTGGTTATTAGGCTATTTGTACATTTATTACTTGAGACTGCAGACATATGGGTTACCAGCAGGGAGTCTCAGTGTGTTTTGTATGAGTGTTCAAAGACACAATGTTGAACTCAGAAAAGACTACGTAAGAAAAAGACACAGTTCCTTCTGACTCGTGGATGGGAGAAACAGAAGCTAGTCAGCTTTCACGCTAGAATGTGCCAGACTTTAGACCTGTCAGTTAAAGAATAAGTCTGAAAAGTTCTCTTGTTAACTTGTGTAAACTGATGTCCACTATACGATTGTTAGTGAGTACATATAATTCGGTATCTCACTTACTTCATTTTGTCTTACTTGAAAATATTCCAGATGATGGCTTGGTAAAATGTTAAATAGCACACTGTCTCTTTTTTAAAACTTTATTTTTAAGCAAGAATTTAATTATTCTTGAATTAGAGATGAATAGTAATTCTGTTTTTAGTAGATTTTAGTAGATTAAGTAAATTCTGCTTTTACAGATTATTCAGACTTGGTTAGCGTTTAGTTGCAGAAGAAAGTAAGAAATTTGTCAGTTCTGTAAGCAGTCTGGTGATTAACCTTTCATGTATAGATGAATAAAGCTAATTAACCTAGATATTTAACTAAGGAGTTCTGCATTTGGAGGTATTTTTTAATCTGAGTTAGGACTTGTGCATATAATCTTAGAACTCTTATGTTGTGTTTAGCTTTCCAGCACTGCAAGTCATTAGAATAATATTGTATCAAAAGACAAGATAAGCATAGAAACTCATTGGTTTTCTCCATGGAACTGCAGTGTTTGTGTCTTTAAAGGTTTACCTTACAGATACAATAATTTAACTTTTTTGCCATTGTTAATTTATACTAGCTTTTCACTGTTATACAGTATACACACAAAGCTGTATTCCATATTGGTATTAACTTGATTTAATCCTTCTTCTTGCACAGAGTGCCTTTTTATTTATGGCTATATGTTGCCAAGACCTTTAAAAACCGTACTGTGATTCCTGAAAGAATAGTCCCTTTTAAATGGAAGCACTGTGTGCCATTCTAGATAAGGCTGATGTGTGAACAACATCATCTTTGTGCCTTTACCACATTATTCAGGCTTATTTCAAATGTATGCTTAGTAAGGCAAGGATCTGTCAGTTTATCAGTAGTATGTTGAGCATGCCTGCAGAACTGCAGTGAAGGTCATAGTAACAGAAATGCCAGAATTGCCTAAAAGTGAAGGAAAATTTGGAAAGTGATACTTCAAAAAATTTTCTCTTCTCTGTAAATACACCTGAGTGACTTAAAAAAACATACCCTGTGTTTTAAGTCATAGCTAAACTTTTATTTATATAATTCCAAAATATCAGTTGACTTCTATGTTGAAACAAAGGAGGAAGAGGAAACGGATAATACTGTTTTCGTTATTTGGATGTTTTCTTATCACAACTGTGATAGGTAGTGCTGTATGAATAAGCAAGGAAGCTCAGGGATACTAAATATTCCAGCAACAGGTGTTCTATGTCCCTACTCTCATGTATTTTTTCCTTTTAAGAGTAGTGTCTCAGCCAAACTTGAAATTTAACAGTCCTGGGTGATTTCTCATTGCAGCTAGGGCTGTGGTTGCTTAACAGCTGGTTTAGTGTAGGAAGTTCCTCTCATAGGTTTTCCCTCTCTCACCTCCTGTTAAACTAGGTTAATATTCATATTCTTTGACAGGTATGTTTTAGAGATGGTAGTCAATACTCTCCGTGACCTTTGTAGTAAGTTATTTTAAGATAAATTGCATTTCAGTGTAGATCTCTCTCCAGTTAAATATATTGAGTTATTTCAGCAAAGTAGCATCAGAATCTTTAGAAATAAAATTTTGCATTATCAAATGCGTATTTTAAATAGGAAGCAACTTTGCTTCATGGAATAGGGTATTAACTAGGTTTTCCTAGTAATGCTTTTCAGCATCCACACCAGCAGATTTGAAGGGTAAGTAACTTCTAGTGAGATAGAATCAATGGGAGACTGGAAGTTTTACTACTTCCATCAGTGAAGCTTAATACCAGATAGGAAAGAGGACAGAAATTTGCTGGTTTTAAAGCTGATAGGAAAATTCCCATGCTTTGGGGTCAAAGACAGGTTATTGAGCAAACACTTCTATTGTGATGACTTTGTTCCACAGTATCTTTAATTCTAACAATTTCCTTTCATGTCTTCTCCCATGAAGAGTGGATTATGTCTTTTGTTATGCAAAGATGAAATCCTTTCCTGTCAAGTATTCACTAGTTATTTTAACCAACAATTCAATTTAAAGGGCTGTTTTCTCATGAGATATACATCTTTTTTGAATGACCAGAATTCTAGTAATAATGGGAAGTGCAATGGACTTAGTAAACTAAAATGGTTTTGTTTGATAATGAGATAGGAAAGTAGTTTAGACAAAAATTTATTTTGGCACATTTGGTTACAAAGATAAAATATGTATTCTGTCTAAGAAAAAATTAAATTGCCATGATTAATGTTCAGATCTGATTCTGTATTAAAGTTATGCAATAATAACTAATGATAATGAATAGTCTATAGATCAAAATTTTGGGAGAATATTTGTTGTGAGTTCTTTGACATTTGGAATTGCAGGTAATTTCATTGTTTACATAATGAAATTTAAAATTGCTCATCTTATGAGAGCCCTCAAGTTATATGAATTGTATGTAATGTTTTAGTTAAAATCCCACCACAAATTTACTTTTTAGTACCTAAGAGATTTATGTTGAATGGGTTTTGTTTTCATGAAATTGAGCTGTCTGAGGTAGCATTTCTCAGCTGGTAATCTTTTCAAAGCTGGCTGCTTTCTCTGGATGATGATTGGTTTGCAAATCCTTTCAGTTCAGAAAATTCCTGTTAAAGTTTTTAAGTCCCATTTCACAAGTGGGATATAATACCTTGGAAATTTTATGTTTTTTTGTGAAAGAAACTTATCATGTTTATTTAATCAAACATTTTATAATTTATAATATAGTGGCCATTAGTAAATTACAGTAATGCAGTTATTAAATTATGTATGTAATGTGTAAATAATAATAATATAATGATGTAATTAGTAAATTACAGTAAGTACAGCAGTAAATTACAAACCAAATCTGTTGATTTTTTTTTCCCCTGTTAATTCCAGTAAGTTTTGTTTGTGACATTTGAAGGATTAATCTTGTAAATACATTTGAGAAGTCTGTTGTATGTTAGCTGGACTGGCAAATAGGAAGAGATCTTAAAACTGGGTATCTGAAGTAATCAAAATGTGTTTCTAATTCAGTTTCATAAGATAGGAGGATTGTTCTCAGAACTTTTGTATTTTTTAGAAATTATTTTGAATAAACAATATTTTATTTGATATGTAATGTGTTATGTCTGATATATAAGTATACACAAATATATTCTTCATAATACACTTCTAGTAAAACGTGAATACTAGTTATTAGTCACTGACAATGAAAGCAGATTGGTTAAGTGAATGGGGTGAAGAAAACATATGAGGTAGAAAACATATACAGGGAGAATAGTTTCATATTTAGATCTTTTTCCTGAAGGTTCCGTATGATTATTTGTTTTTAAGTTCTTAGTAGGAATCTGTGGAAGACCGTATACTCATCTTTTAGAATTCCATACACACAGAGGGAATTAACTTTTAGTAATAGCATCAGTAAAGGATATGATATTAGTGTTTTGTTTTAGCAGTTACCTTTGAGACTGCAGTTGAGTTCTGTGTCTATTTCCAATGACAGCAACCTAAAAAGGATGTGGAAAGACAGTGAAAATGAAAAATTTCAGAGATGAGTCCTGAATAACAAAAACTCATTGCAAAATAGAAACTCAAGGAGCTGAATATGATTTCACTTATTAAGAGATTATGAAATGGAGGTAAAATGTCTGACAATTGAAATATCTTTAAATTGTGAAAGACATAACTAGATGCAGTGATAGGAAGTTATCAAGGTTTGAAAAGGAAAGAAAAAAAATATTAATTGTGTGACTGCAGAACTGATTATAAAGGATGGAATGCACAAATTCTTTACCATTTGTATCCTTCATGTATATAACCAGTGGATAAAATTTCTCTTTAAGTCATCAAACCAGTATGCTCAAAAAGCACCAGAATAATCCTGAGTCTGGAATGGGCATTCAGATTTCCTGGCAATGAAAGCTCTTAGTAACTCACATGTGTGACTTAGTTACTTAGAGATATGGGCTTGGGACTTGAGCTTTGAAAGTCTTAAGTTATTCAGGTCTTTGAAGCTAGGAAGAAGTCCATAGTTTTTTCTGTAGCACATAAATAACAACATTTTTTTTCTTAGTTGCATGTTTTCTCTTAAAAATCAATCTACCTTCCCATTGTTACCAACCAATTCCTTGCTGACTTTTTACTTTATTCCCTCGCCCCTTACTGTCTTCAACTCGTTCCCCAGGAGATTGCTTTACAGTCCCCTTATGGCAATAATACTAATTTTTAAAACTAATTTTGTAGTTCAAATATTTGCTAATAAAAGCTGTAGATTAAATGCATTTCTCTTCAGAGGATTTAGTTTGGTTTTGGAAACTTTTCATGTTCTTCTTGAAATGTTTCCAGACCTGAATTTTATGGAATCTGTTTACTTAAGACAGAAAACATCTGATCAATATTTTTCAGTAGAGTTCATTAATGGTAGTGGAAACTTCTGGTCATCTAATCTCTACAATTAGGATCTATCTTCATTGGTGCCTCTCTGATTTAGAACCTACTGGCAAACATTTCAGTCTCCTCCGGTTGAACTTTTGGTGAGATAAGATGCAGAACTTCTGTTGCCATCATAAACTTACTAGACCATATACAATTCTCCCCTTAAATTATTTACTTATACTCATTTGTAGTTTTTTTCCTATTGTGCGATTCGCGGTGAATTGAATGCATAGCAGAACTGAAGAGTTTCATGGAAGAAAAAAGAAAGATATCTTCCCTTATTTGTTGGTACTGACTTAAGGTTTAAAAATTAATTAAATTAATTAAATTAATTAAAATCGTAACTTTAGACTGAGTTGGTTTGAGCAAAAATTTAACTTCAGAACTTCTTCTTTGAGGTTTTTTAAAAAATACTTCTATTTTAAAATCCAGAATATAATATTTTGGATATAATTTGAATGCATATTCATCATTCACTTTTAATGTATACTCAGTACCACAATACAGAAGGGAATTCTGTACTCTGTAACAGCATGAGTTCTCATCTTTTGGGAAGGAAGCATTGTATTTTTACAGGGAGAGGTAGCATTGTCATTGTGTAGGAATAAAGTTTTGTTGCTCTTTTGAAAATCTCCCATGTTAGTCAAAATTGTAAGTCTTTGGAAAAGTCACCTCTGGTCACTTGTTCATAATACAAGAGTGCCTTCATCAAGAAATTGCTGCTGCCTCACATGTGTAGTGATTTGCACTGCACATGGTAGTTTGCTTTTTGTCTTGATGTATAAAGGTCCAGATACATAAGGATGGCTTTTTCTTGACAAACTTATCTGTTTATAGATACATATATAAGCAGTGCAGAGCTGATTAAGAGAGCACAGCAGACAAGCAGGCCTGGATAACAGGAGTTTGAGTAATGACTGTGCTGGCCCTTGCTGAAAGCTGTATGTTTACAGAAGGGTTAGTAAAGCTATTTTTGTCTTTATAAACTCTGTACGTTTGTATTAATATTTTTCTGAAGTTTTTTGTGATTAAATTGTTAGCTGCTGCAATAAAAAATGCAGTCAGCTGTAAGAGCTTGTCTTTGAGTCCCTTTTCAGCTGACATTTTTACTGCATAATTTTTAAAGGGTTCACACAGTCTCAGGTAGATTATCTTTGGAACTAAAAAATTAAAACAAAAGAAAGACTTTCTGCGGTGCACAGAAAATGAGGGACCAAAGCATGGTAAATTGTGCCAGTTATTTTTCTTCATTTATTTAAGCAAGTCCTGCTTAATTCAGTGTGGCTTGTGATTTGTCCTTAAATGCCAGGGCTTTGCTTTTAAAATCCAAATGCATTTGTGCACATAGACAGGAACAAAACTCCACTTTCCATATAACATGGTGATTTGTCTCAAGTAACTTTAAAATTATCCACAGTTTCCACGCTTATCATGTATGAATTAAGAGGCTTATCCTGTTTTTCAATGTAAGATAGAGGAAGTCACACAGGAAAAGCTAGGGAATCCACCCACTGATGATGGATTGATCAAAAATTAAGAATTTGTAGTTCCTTCAAAATCCTTTGAAATACACATGCATGCACATGCACCTGGTGTGTGTATAAATGCAATGACTTTAGTAAGCATGTGGAGTTGTTCATGTTGCTCATGTGCAAACAGCAGACATTACATGGGGATACACTTTTTTTCTTAATTTGGAAACCGATCTAATTTTGTAAACCTAGTTTACAACTTAACATGATTTCACTGAAAGCTGAAAGTATCTGGTAAACTTACACATCTGACTGACTTCTCTGCAGGTACTATACGTACTTTCAAAGAAGATGGTTCAACTTTTTCTGTGGTAGGAACTGAATGGAAGCTTAGAAATGTCTGTCCTGGGCTGTGTAAAATTAGCAGCAGCTGGTGGGTCTAAACCACTCCTAGGGATGTGCAAGAGGAGGTTTGGAGGTTGAATTCTGAAAGCTGTGTTCTCTTTCTACAAAATACAGGGTGTCAGGAATGATAAATTGTGTAAGGGGCCAAATTCATCCTGGGACCCCCAGTCTTGTCTGTTTGCATTTATAGATGACTCTCCTGCTTCAAGAGAAATCTTAATTTGGATTTTCAATATAGCACTATGCAAAAGTTAAAAATTATATTTCAGAAATGACTGATTTTTTAAAAAAGCTTACTTAGCTACATTTTGCCATAGTATGAAGGAAGTAAACAAACAAAAGTGTCCTGGACTTGCTTTTCTCCTGTGTAAGGTGGCAAATGTCTCATTTTTCAATAAGGATAAGATATAAGAATTTGGTAATAACAGGCCTTTCAGTCTCCCTTCAGTACCCTACAAAATTATGGGGAAGATTTTCCTGGGAGTTACTGAAAAGCTCTCAAGAGACAACACATTCATTGGTCATAGCCAGCAAGGGGCAAGTCCTGCTTAACCAGCTTTATTTCCTTTCATGGCAAGGTCAGCCATCTAGTTGACCTAGCTGGTGGGTGTGTTTGGAGGGTTTTTTTTTTAATTTTAGCTAAGCTTTTGATACTCTGTGTCCTAGTATTTACCTGGACCAACTTCCAGCACACAGATGGACAAGTTACAGTACACTGGGTGAGCAATTGCTGGACTGCTTGGGCTCAAATAGTTATGGTAAATGGGGTTACATCAGGCTGGCAGCCAGTCACCAGTGGAGTTCCTCAGGCCTCCATTTTAGGGACAATGCTCTTTAATGTTTTTATAAATGATCTGGACACAGAAATCACATCTATGTTAAGTAAGTTTGCTGATGATATTATAATAGGAGGAGCTATTGACTCCTTTCAGGGCAGAGGGACCTTACAGTGATATGTTGATACACTGGAGACCTGGGTAATCACCAACCATATGAAATTTAACAAAAGCAAGTGCCAGATTCTTCATGTGGGATGAGGAAATCCTGGTTACACATGGAAACTGGGGTATGAGTGGCTGAAGAGCAATGGCAAAGGAAGAGACCTTAACATCTTTAAAATTGTCTGGAGTAACAGAATAGTTAAGATTGAAAAGGTTGAAGAGGATGTTTGGAGGTGATACAGTTCATTCCTGGCTTTAGCACAAGGTCAGCTTAGATCAGTTTGCTTAGGTAGCAGCTTAGGCTGTGCAGTGCTTTAAAGGGTGAATTTCTGAACAGACTGAAAGTTCAGGGTTTAAGGCAAATAGAAAACTAGAGCAACCAACTTTTCAGACTCTAGAGATGTTTGATTTTTTTTTTTTGTCACACTATGACAAACATAGTCGAGCTATGAAACAAGTCTGTTTTCTGATATTTTTTTTTTTACTTAAAAGGAAGAACAGATTAGGTTTGTTTTTTGGGTTTTTTAGTGGTTTACGTCCTACCTTTTAAAATCTACTCATTTTCAACTCCAGGAAAACAAAAAAATTTCTCTCCATGTGGAGAATATAACTGATAAAGGAGCATAAGTCCTGTTAGTTTTCAATTTCAGAAATATTAAGGTTTAAAGCTATTTCGTCTACTAACCAGTGGACAAAATTCAGAAAGGAATATAAGACCTTCTTCAGTAACAGCAATATTATTATGTGAGCAGACTATGGTGACAAATATATGAAAAAATGATGCTCCAGTGTGGTTATCCAGACAGATACGGAACTGTATCATGACTCTTTGGAGACCTGAAGCTAAAAACATTTATCTTCTCTACAAAAGATGCTGTCTTCCTTTCTGAATTTTTGGAAGTAGGAGGAAAGTGTCTTACACTTTGGTATGTATTCGAGAGTATATGATAGATACATAAATACCTTTATACTTATTTTCTGCGGTTTGACCTGGTCTTTGTAAGCCTCTTGTAAGTTATGGAGATTGTACTACAACCCAGGACGTTTGTCAATTCATCTATAAATACACAATAAAACTCACTTTGAAAATTTTCTGTGACCAAAGGGCAGCTGTACAGCTGAACCAAACTTTGCATGATTTAGGACAGATCCTATAATTTTGAATATCAAAGTACATTTAAGATTTACGATTGCTCTCTTTTGTCACTTATCTCTTGTTAGGTTGTGGTTCATTGCTAAAGAAACTGCAGAAAAGTGGCTATGAGTGAGATCTAAGATGACAGTAAAAATGGTTCAAACTGATTGCCGTGCACATGGGATCAGCTGAGGTGTCGCATCAGAGATCTTTAAATTGCTTGTCTGTTTTAATTTAATTTTCACTGGTTTAATGGAGTGTTCTGCTGAGTGTTTGTTCCAGTCTAAATTATTTATTGGAGTGAAGAAGAACTTGAGATCCAAATGAGCCTTAACTGCTTTATAGCCATGACTAATCAGCTTTTTAAAAAGCATCCTGTTTTCCTGGTGATTTACTGTTCGTGCTTTTGCAGTATCATGCAACAGTGCTCTTGAGTCATTTCGCTTCGTGCTGGTGACAGTAACTTGAACTGTCAAGATGTTCTTTACCAGGAATCTTACACTTTGATCTTAATCAGATGTACCCCATAGGAAGATTGATTATATCACACTCTTATCTGTATTAAGTGGGAGATGAGATCTCAGTTCGTTGCCTTCTTGCCCCATTTGGAAAGTAACGCGATGCTGTGCCTTTATTCAGGTCCTGACATAGTTACAATTTTTACTTACACTGCAAGTGATATTTCTTATATTCTGGTTTAAATTACTTTAACTCTGTTCAGATGCTGGGATTAGGTAGCTTACTTAGAAGATTTTCTGCCAAACAAATATGGAAAGTTTCTGTGCATTTCTCCATCTGCTTGTGTGTCCAAAATTTTTCAGTATATGGCAGGTGGTTAAAACTTCATTGGGTCCCACGTGGTTGACAGAATATTACCTGGTGAAAGAGGGCAAAGAGAATAATGAAAAGGGTTTTTTTCTGACATACCTGTGTACCACTATATACACCAAGGTCATCTTAACAGATCCTTTCAGATGTTTCTTATCTATTTTCCTTACATATTTTGCTTTAGGTATTTTTTCAATGTATTAATTTCTTTGGATAGGTAAGGCTGTTCCTATCATAAAAAAGTTCAGAAAAATCTTGAAGATCCATTACATTTTTATGAAGCAGAATAATTTAAGTTTTAAAAATGTGTTTCATAGAATTGATAAAGTTGCCTTGTAATTCTGTGTTCTGCTGATAAACTCCATTGCAGAAGCATTTGTGAGAGCTTTCTAAGGTAGCATTTTTGGGTAATTTTTTATTACAAAAGTAGACATTATAATATGTTACAAAGGCAGACATTACAATACAGTTACTACAAGTGCAGCATTAAGCTGATCTATATATTTAGCAATAATTTAGCAAATGCAACAAGAATAGAATCGCATATTTATACTATATTAAATTTCAATAACATTCAGTATGAGAGTTTTGAGGTGCAGTAGAAACAGAGTACATAGGGCAGGCATAGAAGCTTAGTGGAATTAGACAGGTCAGTCTTAATATTTGAATTAGTTCATTCCTTGAATTTCAGGAAGTTGTATTAGATTGGCCAGTGGCATTCTGAATCAGGACTTAGAAAAATTTTCTGTGCTTGCAGGTTAGGAATGCAGCTACAGAAATACCTTTTTGTGCCATACAGCAGCATTGTTATTAATTAATTTTATTAGAAAAACTGATTTAGTTGTAACAGCATTAGAAAAAAATGGAAAAAAAATGTGGGGAAAAATAAAATATGCCCCTCTTCCCCTGCATCCCTCCCTCAGACCTCAACCCTTAGTAATTAGATTAGTTGTTTATTATGGGTCATTTAACTTCTCAGTGGTCAGGAAAATATCCACATTACCTTTCCAGAAGAACATTCCCATCCTTTTCTCAGTTGCTTTGAAATACTCTTGGCAAACAGAAGAACTTTACAAAATCTGTTTTGCAGATGTGGAAACCACCATTTAAAAAAGTTTAATTTAAACTTGTATATGTAGAACCTTTTTCATGGAAGTTTTCTTTGAAAATTAATTTTCAAAAGAGAAATTAAATATGTGTACTTTACTATCCATATAACTCAATATACTAACATTTTGTATGATGAAAGAGTGAAATTATATGTCACTGTGTTGTTTTTACTAAAGAACAAACTTTCATTAAATGTAGTTTGTTTTCAGTTGGACAAAAGCCTCATTCAGGAAATGTTTCCCTTTTGTTTTCAGTATAGTTCAAAAATATCTTGGTTATACCTAAAACCAGATAAATATTAGTATTATTCTTCTGCTAAATGCTGCAACACAGAGTGTAGAGCAGTGCTAATTCTTTCATTCTACGTTTATTTAGGCCTGAGAAGCTACTCTTAGTGGGAGACATTTTCTGCCCAAGAGGAATCTCCTGAACCTGATGTAACTGATCCAGGGGTAATTTTTAAAAATTTATTTGAACGCAAACAACATTAGATAGGTCTCAGTGTAGTTTAGGAAGTGAAAATGAGACTTTGGTAGTGCAGTCTCAGTTTTTTGGTATGTCTGAGAAGGAGGAAGAATCATTAAATGGTACAAAATGTTCTATAACAAAAAACAAGGGCTTAGTTCCAGATCTTGCTCTCTGACTTAACTGTGGCGTGGTGTGGTGACTGAGGGTCAGTAGCTGAAGGGGAGTGTAAATACGGGAGCAGCCTTAGCATTTGTTTGCTGTACTGGCAGCTTAAAGGTGTTTTCTGAAGGTAAAATGTTTGGTTTTCCATGTTTCCTTTTTTGTTTATCCCCCTTCCTTCTGTCTAGGATGGGAGGAGTTAAATATTGTGAGGGAAAGGGACTGGAAAACTGCTTCAAGTGGGTTTAAAGTGTAAACAGTAGAGAGGGTGGGGGTGAGGAGGACTCATCAAGGTTCCTGCTGAAAGAAGAGACAGGATGCTCAAGTAGTTATTGATGGAGCATGGGGTGTAAAAGGGGAATGTCAGACCAAATTAGTCTATGTTCTACTCAGACTTCAAGTAGGGTGGTGAAAGTATCTCCCTGGAGGTACTTCAACAATCCCTGTTTCTAGTCCATCCCTGTTCTGTAGGGAAATACAAAACATACATGGTCTGTAGATGACTACTAATGTTTTGACTTGTGGCGATTCAGTCAGAAGCTGTGGGCTGATCAGTTCGTGTGGTAAGCTGAAATTTCATCTGTGGTATGATGATATACATTTGTAATAAATGTCCATTTTTAAATGGGAAATGTTTCCATAAAAAGTAATAATACTTAAAACATCTGACATGAAAAAAAGACATTAAAGAACTTAGTCTTAGCTCAAGTGTTAAGGGCTTTCAAGGGATGATTGATAAATTTTAAAGTAATATACAGATGACTTCTTATATTTATTTTATTGCAGTAGAAAAGCTTAATAGATCAAATAGCAACAGGGCAACAGTAAGCACACATTCAGTGTGGGTACATTAAGAAAACATTTGAGATACTTTAAACACGACTACAGGCTATGTTGGCTCTTTTAACAGGGGTTGTAACTCATAAGTGAGGGAATGTGGCCAACTGTTTGCAGCAGAAACAGCAGCTCAGAAAACTTGGAATTATTTGTCTGACCTGCTGATATTACAGATGATTAGGGCTCTTTTTAAATTTGAAACTGTGTTAAAAGAGATAGACCTGTATGAGTATTTCATCTTTCTTTACAGTTGAAAAGTAAAATGAGTAATAACATTTGAATTTGCTATATAGTGATAGTGATAGAGGTCTTCGCAGAATTTAGAGCCATAAAAAGAGGGGACTGGAATTTAAAAAAAAAATCTCTCTCTGCAAGCAGAAATTAATAATTAGGGTGCTGGATTCTCAGAGGTTGTTTCTGGAGTTGTAGCTTTTTGCAAGGTATTTTAGATAAAAAGGCAAATGGGTGAGACTGTCTTTGAACTTCCCTGTACGCAGACATGTTCTAGGTGCACTATCTGTGGAAGTGAGTATGCCAAGTCCTGGGGAACTTGTGCTGTAAGAGAGGAAGCTTTCCAGTGAGGAGATGGTCATCACAAGAGGAGGAAGAAAAGCTGGGAGGTACAGGATATTCAAATGTGATTCTGGAAGGATGAAATATTATGAAGGACAGGGACTTGAAAAAGACACAAGTTTTGAGTGAAAATCAGAATATGAGAAAGTGTCAGTGTACCTGTTAAAAGGTAGGAGACTAAGGCAGTTATTAACCACATATGGAGAGGAGAAGGGAATCACAGAATCACATAATGATTGAGGATGCAGGTGACCTCTGAAGTTCCTCTAATTCAACTATCCTGTTCAAAGAAGTATCACCTAGGCACCTAGCACATGGCCTTGTCCAAACAGGTTATGAATAACTCCAATAACCTTGCAGGGCAACTTGTTCCATGTAGCAGCATGGATTTATTTAAGTGACTCCAGATAATGTATCATAATCTGATGTTTCACTGAAATAAAAACAAAAAAAGGACCAAACCAACCGTCAGAACACCTGAATGTCTTTTTTCAGAGCTCCAAATAGAGCAGTGAGATGATGACTTATACGTAGGAGATTAGAATGCTTTTGAAAATCAGACTAATCTTGACTTCGTAATGGACAGATGGAGTTTCATTCTACTTCAGTTATTGACTTCTCATTACTATCATTAAATGTGTGATTACATATAACTTTTATATTTCCAGCTTATTTTCTTGTCTGTTTTATCTTACAAATATATGTGTATCACCTCTATAGGCTGTCCAGTCATGTAGCTATGTTGTAAATTTATAACGTTACACTTGCTGGAGAGATGGCAGTCTTAGCTAAACAGTTGTTTGCTTTACTAGAGAGCAGTGAATTACATGCCGTTGCATTACAGGCAGTGTTTGTATAGTCAAATGAGGTTGTCCTGAGAAATTAATGATTTTTTTTCTTTCTAAATTAATGTTCTTCCTCCCTTTGCCAAATCCTGAAACAGTTCTGCATCAGATGCCAGAAGAGTTTTGAATTTTTATCTGGAAAGAACTCAACTAGAGGAGACGTTTGTGTCCAAGACAGTTTCATAGAATCATAGAATCCTAGGGGTTGGAAGGGACCTCGAAAGATCATCTAGTCCAACCCCCCCTGCCAGAGCAGGGCCACCTAGAGTACATCGTGCAGGAACGTGTCCAAGCGGGTTTTGAATGTCTCCAGTGAAGGAGACTCCACGACCCCCCTGGGCAGCCTGTTCCAGGGCTCTGTCACCCTTACAGTAAAAAAATTTTTTCGAATATTCAACTTGAACCTCCTGTGCTCCAATTTACACCCATTACCCCTTGTCCTATCACTGGTCACCACTGAGAAGAGCCTAACTCCATCTCCCTGACACTCACTCCTTACATATTTGAAAACATTGATGAGGTCACCCCTCAGTCTCCTTTTCTCCAAACTAAAGAGACCCAGCTCCCTCAGCCTTTCCTCATAAGGGAGATGTTCCACTCCCTTAATCATCTTAGTAGCTCTGCGCTGGACTCTTTCAAGCACTTCCCTGTCCTTCTTGAACTGAGGGGCCCAGAACTGGACACAATACTCCAGGTGCGGCCTCACCAATGCAGAATAGAGGGGGAGGAGAACCTCTCTTGACCTACTAACCACACCCTTTCTAATGCACCCCAGGATGCCATTGGCCTTCTTGGCCACAAGGGCACACTGCTGGCTCATGGTCATCCTCCTGTCTACCAGGACCCTCAGGTCTCTTTCACCTACACTGCTCTCCAGCAGGTCAGCCCCCAACCTATACTGGGACATTGTGTTGTTTAAATAGAGTCCACCTATATCTTTAGTTCAGTTGAATTTGATATATTTAGTTCACTTGCATTTGGATGTTCCTGTGTATCTAGGAAACACTGAAGATCTAGGCAGATATTCTTTTTCTGTTAAAAAGGACGTATTTATTTTGCTAATATGTGGGAAAACTCAGCTTGAAAAAACAAGATTACATAATGAACTTTTGCATCTTTAAAATAAAGTCTGAGCAGCTAGTCTGCAATACTGCAAGCTTATAGCAGGTTTGTCTGTTGTTGTCATCTCAGAACAATTAAGAAAATCTGTTTATTTGTTGACTTTGCGTAAGCATTCATGCATTTCCTGAAGTCTTCATTCTTGTAATAGACTGAATACTTTTGTCTTCCCGATTTCCAGTGTCAGTGGAGGCTATGTTGTACATGTGTATTAACCTCTGGTTGGTTGTCCAGTTGTAAATAGTTGTACGTATTTATACAAGAGCTTAGAAAGATCTAGGTTTTTTGTTGGTGTTTTTTTGTTTTTTTTCTTTTAACCTTCACATGCATGTTAGTGAATGTTTCATACTTGGAAATTTACCACATTAGTTTCATGACTGCCATACCATATCTTATATGCTGACAGATCACAATACAGCAATATTTTCTGCCATATCTGCTGAAAAAGGTGTTTGATTTTATCATAATTATTTCGTATGTGTTAACTCTACATATAAAGCACCTCTTTATCCAAATCTTTTTCCAGAACTGTGAGAACATGGGATGTTAACAATGAAAAAAAGCATAAAAGTGTATTTAAACCACGATCAATTCAAGGTAAACGGGTGATTCCTACAACTTGCACGTACAGCAGAGATGGTAAACTTATTGCAGCTGGCTGTCAAGATGGCTCCATCCAGATCTGGGATAGGAATATGACTGTAAGTTAATTATTTGAAATAATACATGCATTTATTATGTGAAGTACTGAATGTTGAAGCAGATAAAGTAAATTTTGGTACTTTTATACTTATGTGGTATTTTCTTTCCCCCTTGCCAAACTTCATAACTCATAGGCAAAATATAGTATTTCTTCTGCCCCTCTACAGCTGATCATTCAGTGTGGTGCTATTCTGTTCAAAACACAGAGGAACTCTTGGGCATCTGTTTCTTTTTCTAAAACAAAGTTGACTACATACCTATAATTAGAATATTTTTCATTTAAGAAGTTATTCTCATAGAAAAGTATAATTTCTTGTTGATTCTTATGTAACTAAAAACATATACTTCTGTATTTTATTTGAGATATTGAATACATTAAGCAGTAACTCATAAAGCTACATTAGGAAATCACTTACTCCTTCAGACAATAGGCAGAGGGGAACATTACCCATATGGTTGAGGATAAGGGTAATGCTGCACATAAAGTGCCAAATAGTGTTACATTACCAGTCTGTAAAAATTAACACAGACAAGTTTGAACAATTTATGCAACACGGACAGGAAGAGTCACAAAGGGAACTATGCCAAAATCTTTAAATCAGTGGTCCTTGCTGCTTTGTGTAGTGGAGTGTACAAATCAGTCCAGTTCCTAGAGCTGAATTTTTCAATGTTGAGTGCAAGTTCACCAGGCAAAGCCTTACAGGTTTTTAAATTAATCATCTTAATAATCATCCATATCTCAGCGTTGGAGTTGTTCAGCCTGGAGAAAAGAAGGCTTGAAGTGGCCTTTGTGTAGTACCTGAAGTGGCCTACAGGAAACCTGAGGAGGAACTTTTTACAAGGGCATGGAGTGGTAGGATGAAGGAGAACTATTTTGAGTTGCAGGAGAATGGATTTAGATTACATATATGGAAGAAAGTCTTTTCTTTGAGGGTGGTGAGACACATGCCCAGGTTGCCCAGGGAAGTTACAGATGCCCCATCCAGGGAGGTGGTTAAGGCCAGTTTGGATGGGGCTTGGAGCAACCTGATCTAGTGGGAGGAGTCCCTGGCCACGCAAGGCAGCTAGAAGTAGATGATATATAAGGTAACTTCCAACCCAAACCATTCTTTAGTTCTGTGGTTTCATCCCCCTTCAGTGGGATGTGTAATTACAGCGTGCGTAGGATAATAAGGCAATTTTTTTTTTTTTTTTTTTTTTTTTTTTTTTTAAGTTTAAGCCAAAGTAAGATTACAGAAGAAATGGGCTAGGGGGGGTAAGCACATAAATCTTTGAAATTGATCCCAGTTCCAGTGGGATGGCTTTGGGGAAATAATACTGAACTAATACAGGTTACATTGGTCTGCTCAATTTCATCTTTAAAAATATTTGATTTTAAAAAGGAAAACAGCCAATTTAGGGAATGTTTTACAAAGTTTGAAT